>NC_064543.1:26653784-26964460 GCF_023856365.1 Brienomyrus brachyistius
CAGTTCTGCTCATGGAATCCAGTTCTTTTCAATTCTGGGTTCCAATTATAATACGGTAAAATTAATTGTCAAAAATGTTTTTTAAAAATACTGAATTTATTCTCTATCAAGAGTTCGGCTTCAACAACAAAGGTTATTTGAAGCGGTCATGGCATTTCAATTTTTTCTTAAAACAAGAACAATGTGTTTCAAGCTAAATAAGAATAGCAGCCACACTCTGAATCTTGGATGTCTGTAATACAAATTTCTGTTTAATCAGCCTAAACTGGATGGTGCACAGGTCCTGATTTAATAATCAATAAATGGTAAATAAATCAGGTTTTATCCATAACACAGCTTAATACCAGGAAGTACATAAAGCTAAATTAATGAAACAATGACTGAATATAGTGTAGCACTGGTGGGGCACATGTCCCACTTAGAATATTGTGTGCAAGTTTGATTCACCTTACCTTAAGAAGGACATTGCTGCCTTAAAAAGGGTGCAACGTAGGGCTACTGGTCTTAGAGGAATGCCTTATGAGGAGAGGTTAGCTGAGCTGAATCTGTTTAGCCTCGAGCAAAGGAGACTAAGGGGTGACATGATCCAGGTATATAAGATTCTAACAGGTCTGGATTCTGTTCAGCCAAGTGGCTACTTCATTAGTTTAAATAATCGTGACCATAGGTGGAAATTAGCAGGAGAACATTTTAAACTGAATTTGAGAAAACACTTAGAGTATGGAATAGTCTTCCTGCTAGTGTAGCACAAGCTAAAACCCTAGGATCCTTTAAATCAGAGCTAGATAAGATTTTAACAAGTCTGAGCTATTAGATAAGCTATTGATGGGCCGAATGGCATCCTCTCGTTTGTAAATTTCTTATGTTCTTATGTGCTAATTAATGTACCCTGTAATTTTGAAGTTCACCCTTACTCGTTCACAGCAATAAAATATGATCATAAATGTTTTGAAAAAAGTTAGTGCGTGTTTGCCTATGTATATCTACCCATTGATTAAACCCCGTGTTCCCTGATTTCCTGACTGCCGCTCCTCTGTCTCCGCTCCGCTCCGCATCCCGCATACTGCACGACAGAATGACTGGACTGCCCAAACAAATGGCTCCCCTCACGGAGGACGAATACCTCCAACTGATCGATGAGACGGTCTACTGGATCACACAGCCAGAAGTGAAAAAAGACTCCGCGGCTCGCTCCCTCGCTATTTGGCCACGGGAGCTCTTCGAACAGATCTCCCCGCCCGATGACTCGCACCTCACAGCGCCGGTGCGAACCAACCTGCAGCAGTTGAGGACAGGAGTGGCTGCGACGATGATCAGGTGAGTATACCTGGACAGCACTATGCATCTCCCTCTGTCCAAACAGCCTGAATTCCCTGTCGGCGCTGCTGCGCCGGCTCACCAAAGGAAGAAGGGGAAGGCTCACGGAGGAGCGGATCCTTTGGGGAATTCCCCTCAGCCTAACGCAGGTCGAGCTTGCTTCCCCGTGGCCCTTAAAGGGGTATACTCCACCGTGCTCGACCCCGTGGTGTTCGTCGTGCCAGAGTCGCCAGCCTCCCAGTCCAGCAAGCTTGCTCCTAAGATGCCCATCTTCCTCCTGCCTGTTCCAGGGTCGCATCAGCTCCCCGTGGCGTCTGCCCCAGAGGCTCTTCTGACTGCTGCTGCACCTACTGCTCAGAAGCTGCCCTACTCTGTAGACAGCTACGGGGGAAGAAACAAACGCAGAAACATACAAATCCATCTCAGTTTATTTAAATGTAGGTATACGAGCAACATGCCAAGCGATATCCATCACAGGCACTGGCATAGATGATGCTACTGCTATAGACTACTGGGTCAGGTTTTGGATCATATGTGCATTCAAATTCACATTTGCCCCTTCAGTGTCTGGCTGCTTCAGTCACAATTCTTATTCTGCTTCAAGCTCAAAGTGTTTAATGGAGAGTTTATGCTGTGCCTGGGCCTGTATCCTGGCTATGCGCACGAAAGCCTGAGCACTAAGCTGAACTCAAAAGATGACCACCTCCCACTCTTCCTGGCAAATACACCCACTTCAGAACCAAAGTATGAAACTGCTCCATCATCAGGGGAGACCTAAATTGTGAGTGATCCAGTTGAGGAAAAAAGTACAGCAGGGGTAGGGAACCTGATCCATGGAGAGCCGGTGCGGGTTTTTAGGATGGCCTCTCAGTCAGCCAATAATAAAGCAGCGATTCTCAACTCCAGTCCTTGGAATCCACTGTTATTGGCTGATTGAGAGGCCATCCCAAAAACCCGCACCCACAGCGGCTCTCCATGGATCAGGTTCCCTACCCCTGAGGTACAGGTGCAAATAAGGGGCATTAGGGGACAAGCATTTTCTGTTAACTGTCTCACTTGTCACACTTCTATGCCAGCAGGATGCAGTCCATCATCCTGAAGATGGTCAGCTTCCTTTTATGTCTCATCTCCAGGCAAATGGATATTTGCTGTCAGGCCCATGTTGTACACAAAACGCTGTAACATACACCCTGCAAAGTGCTGTGCTGTGGTATTTCAGACCACCAGCAGACTTGCTCAGACACCAAAAACGGTGCTTCCACATTCCTATGGCCCTTTCCATGACAGCGTATGTTCAGGTGTGAACCTTGTTAACCCTCTGGGGTCTAGGGGTAGGGAACACACTTTCACTGACTGGGGCATGGTCACACATTTCATTCAATATCATAAACTTAATTCATTGCAAATGAATTATTTCTTATATATTTCTTTTGCCATTACACTCATCTTTATTTTAATGTACTTTTATAAATATGTGAGATTTATGTGAAGTTTGTAATTTGACATGAAATGTCTTTATTGCAAAATGCCATTTGGAACACTTGCATAAACATTATAAAAGTACATAGCAAGCAATGGTGGAAGTTTGTTTTGATCCCAGATATCTGATCACCAAAGTCTTGGCTGCATGAAGATGACTAAATGATGTAGTTGCAACATTTGGTTTGATAAATAAGCAAGAAAAACCGAACTCATGTCACTATTTCTGGTCTCCTTTCACTGAATATGTAGCGACTATCATGTATGCATGAGCTATTCACACCTGGTCACATCCCCCCCCTTTTATGGCGCTGATGGGGATGTATCTGGATCACGTTTAACCATTGCATTGTTCATCAAATTACCATGTGAATGCGATTTGAATATGCGCTAATGCAGTTATTTAGAATGCAAATACTGATCTTCAGGTGAGGGCGGCATTATACGACCCCGATGCAGGTAAAACAAAGAAAGGTGACATGGTTTCGTTTTTTGCCGATTTAACCTAAAATTTAATACTACTGACAATGGATGTTTTGAAAAGAAGACAGATTACGGATTTAGTCAGTATTTTTTCATGTTTCTACAATAAGATTTCAGCGAGTTATTAACTGAAATACACAAGAAAGATATGCAGCATCACTGACGATGCCGTCAACTCCAGAGGGTTAAAGCTCACTGCTGCCTCTGTTGGCCTGCTGGATGGGCGGTGAGCTTTGTTTAACCCTTCATGTCAAGTTGGCAACCTGCTTCTTGATCTGCATCAGGGAAATTGCTCGGCGGCTGACTTCTCCCTGTGATTCCAAACACTCTCAGCCGAATTGGACCACTGATTATTTGCTAACAATTTATCGCCGCACTCTCTGCCCTGAATTGCGGGCTAAACATGCGTGTCGGGGTGCCACCCGGACCTTTGGAGAATACATGAAGCTTTCCATCACCCTAGATACCACCCTCTGTGAACAGCGCTGAACAACGGTACGAGTGGAAGGATTAGCTCTAGCTCCGCCAACACGCTCCACAGAACTGGACGCAATGGTTTTAGGATGCATGCCCCTCACCCTGGAAGAGTGCAAGAGTCGCCGCAGCCAGGGGCTGTGCATTTATTGCAGTGAAGAGGGGCATTTTATGCACGCGTGCCGAAGCGTCCCACATGGAGTCGACCAGAAGAGATCCAGGTAAGAACATCAATCCCGCTGGACCTTACCAGAGCGTAGTTAACGGTGTCTGTTGTTTTTAGCTGGGAAACAGAGTGGGTGAAAGGAATGGGTTTGTTGCATTCTGGAGCAGCAGGGAGTTTTGTAGATGCCGCATTTGCTTAGCAACACCTCCCCTTCTCCCCTTGGAGAAGATGCCTTAGCCATTAATGGTGCTAGGTGTGGATGGAAGACCTCTCTCCTCAGGGCTAGTTACTCACCACATGGTGCCACTGACTCTAAAGATAAGGGTTCTCCATGCAGAGCAGATTCAATTAATCGTTGTACCCTCACTGCGAAATAAGATCATCCTAGGATCCCCTTGGTTGAGATGACACAACCCCAAGACTGGAGAGATCCATGCATGGTTGTCTGAATGTTTTCTGGATTGTCTTTCCCTACCCTGTCGAGTTTCCTCCATCGAGAGTCCCCTACCTATATCTTACAGGTATTCCCGAACCGTACCGTGATTTCCAAGATATCTTTAGTAAAACACAAGCCTACATTCTCTTGCCTCATCGTCTGTCTTATTGTGCCATTGACCTCATAGAGGAGGAGGCCATGAAAACTTGTCCAGGTGTCCCTGAAACAGGGTATTATCCGCCCCTCCACTTTGCCTTTTGCTTTTGGGTTCTTTTTTGTGGCTAAGAAGGACGGAGGCTTGCAACCCTGTACAGATTATTGCGGACTCAACAAGATCACTGTGGGATCACACATGTGCATGACAGAGCTTAAATTCCAGGTGGCCTAAGACAAGGCCTACCCTGGTACGAGAGGTACTCGCTGGCCTAGGCACAAAAGGGGTTAGTGTCCCCACACACACAAACACACTTAAACATACACATAAAGCAAGGAAGGAGCCCTTCATTACTGAGAAACAGAGAAGAACCAGGCTGCAGTTTATAAAGGGGTGCAATCTGATGTTCTGTCCACTGTGGCTCCTGCACCAACGGTCGATACACCGCCCCCCACGGTGCCTGGTTTTGAACACCCTGTTTTACCTGTTCATGAACTGCCCAGCCTGTTCCTGTGCTGCCTGACCAGCCTGTTCCTGTGCTGCCTGACCAGCCTGTTCCTGTGCTGTCTGACCAGCCTGTTCCTGTGCTGCCTGACCAGCCTGTTCCTGTGCTGCCTGTTCCCAACCCGCCAGTAGTTCCTGGCCCGCCTACTGTTCCTGGGTCTCTTAACGTCCTGGGACTAGCCAGCGAAGCTCCGGTCCCGGAGGCTTACGCACTGTCCAGCGAGGTCGAGGCCCCGGCTGTGCCTCCTGCTCCGCCCGAGGCTCCTGTTGTGGCTGCGCCTCCTGCTCCGCCCGAGGCTCCTATTGCGGCTGCGCCTCCTGCTCCACCTCCACTTGATGTCCCAGCTCCGCCTCCTACTCCACCTCCTGCTACGCCCGAGGTCCTGGCTCCACCCGCGCCTCCTGCTTCCCCCGAGCTCCTGGCTCCGCCTGTACCTCCTGCTCTGCCCAAGGTTCCAGACTGCCTAGCTGTTGCTCCTCCTTCCTTGATCGAAAGAGAGGAGGAGCTCAAATGGGACCCCTCTGGGATTTCCCTGATTACCCCTGACCCAGGTTCAACACCACCAGTCCGTTTCTTGTCATTTCGGCTTGCCTTGTGTATTTCAGTCCACGTTCCAGTCCGTTTCCCCAGATCCATCATTAACGTCTTGGAGGTTTGGGCCAGTAGGTTCGACTGCTGGAGCAAAGACAGTGTTTAAATTTAGACTTAAGAGCCAGATATGAAACAAAAACGTCTTTATATGTAATCAGATATTGTAATAAATAAATAAATAAATGAATATTCACCCAAAGTAGTTAAACTCATGTACACTTTTCCAAACGAAACTCAAATTACAATTTGGTGCAAATTACGGCGCAAATACCCCGAAATATGCAGCTTAGAAAAATAAAGTGTGCGGACACGTGTCAATGAAACACACAAAAGGTCTATACGTAGTCATACAAAGCAACACCATATGTCCAGATTAAATGCAGCTGCTTTTAAAAGCATGAAATGGCACTTAATCTCTAAGCATAAAATAAAATACGTGCATGGCTAAATAAGAATGATATGTTATGTTGCACATTGATGGTTCGGTTCCCCCCTGAGACACCTGCTGGTGTCTGCCTTTATGTAAACAAACGCTGGTGCTCAACGATCGTCATCCGGGAGGAGCTGTGCAATAAAGACACTGAACTTCTGGCAGTGTCCGTCGGCCCTTTTTACCTTCCCAGAGAGTTCCCTCAGCTCTTTTTCATCCTGGTCTACATTCATCCCAGAGCAAATACAACAGCAGCCACAGAACACATCAAAAAATAACCCTGCACAATCTGAAACTCATCTCCCCTGACTCTCCCAAATTCATCCTGGGAGACTTTAACCACTGCTCCCCTGACAAGTGCCTTAAAGGATATCAGCAGTACAGTATGTCACCTGCACCAGCCGTCAGGGGAAGACACTGGATAAGTGCTATGGATCAGTTTCTGGTGTGTACAGATCCATCGCCCTCCCCCCTCTCAGCTCTGCTGATCACCACGTCATCCTGCTAGCACCAG
Source organism: Brienomyrus brachyistius (assembly GCF_023856365.1). Classification (NCBI taxonomy): domain Eukaryota; kingdom Metazoa; phylum Chordata; class Actinopteri; order Osteoglossiformes; family Mormyridae; genus Brienomyrus; species Brienomyrus brachyistius. The sequence continues at coordinate 26,660,334 of NC_064543.1, forward strand.
CCTAAACCCCAGTCATAAAGAGGACAGAGAAGGTTGTCAAAAACATCCAGCAGTGGACCAGTGACAGTACTGCAGCTCTGCAAGGATGTTTTGAAACCACAGACTGGGACAACCTCCTTTCCACCTCCAGTAACATCAATGAGCAGGTGGACACAGTGTCCTCATACATCACCTTCTGTGTGGACAGTATCGTCCCCACCAAGAAGATTACCATCTTCTCAAACAATAAGCCCTGGATTACTAAAGTCTGAGAAGAAGGAGGTAAACAGGGAGGTTAAGTATAACGAATGCCAAGCTGAGGTACAAAAACAAGGTGGAGGAGAAATTCACACAAGGAGGCCTCTGCTCAGCTTGGCAGGGTATCAAGAACATGGACGCTGTGAATACCGTCTCCACCATCCACAGGTCGATCCAGGTGGCAGGTTACAGCCCAGCAGCCTTCCCCAACAACCTCAACTCCTTATTTTCTAGGTTCGAGACTGACAACACCGCCCGTCTAAAAGACATGGCAGGAACAGAACTTTACTTTGACACGGAGGAGGTGGTGAGAGCCCCTAAAAGGACCAAGGTGAGCACAGCACTCAGCAGTTGGGGGGCGTGTTTCAGTGCCTGTTTCAGAGCTCAGTGGACAGCAGCACAGACCCCCACTGTGGTCCCCATTCTGAAAAGTCCTCAGTTAAGGCCCTGAATGATCTCAGGCCTGTGGCTCTCACCTCACTAGCAATGAAGTCCATGGAGAGGGTCATTAAGAATCATATCATCAAGGTAACCAACCCACTCATGGAACTTCTCCAGTTCACATACCGGGCAGGCAAGGTGGTTGATGATGCGAAAATGTTCATATTGGACAAGGTACACAAGCATCTGGAACTCCCCAACACTTCAGCTAGATTTATCATCTGCATTCAACACTTTGCAACCACACATCCTGGCAGAGAAACTCTCCACCTGCTTCCACCTGGATGACCAGTTCACTCTGTGGATCATCAACTTTCTGACCAACAGGACACAAAGAGTGCTGGTCAACAACATCTTCTCTGACCTCTCCATCACCTTCACTGACTCCGCCCAAGTCTGCGTCCTGTCACCTCATCTGTTCATCATGTACACCAATGACTGCAGGTCCTCCCACCCAGACTGTCATCTAGTGAAGTACGCAGATGACACAGTTCTCCTGTCTCTACTCTCTGGCTCCTCACATCAGCACAGCTCAGTGAGTTTGTGCAGTGGTGTGACAATGCCTCCCTAGAGCTAAGCATGGAGAAGACCAAGGACATGGTGGTAACCTTCTCCCGTAAACAGTGGGAGCTGGCGACAGGATCTGTCAACATAATCCACGGGCAGACAGTGGTGGTGGAGGAGTACAAATATCTGGGCACTATCTTCCACTGCACCCTAAAGTTTGCCTCCAACACCAAGGACATTCTAAGGAGATGTCAGAAGCGGCAATATCTCCTAAGGAAGCTCAACAGCTTTGGGGTCAACAAGGTCATACTCAGAACCTTCTACTACTCCTCATTGAGAGTGTCCTCTGTAACATCCCACCAGCCTACAGCAGAGGACCCGCCTGCACAACGCAGTGAAAATCTGCTCTGAGATCATCGGTCTCCTGGTCAGAGCACTTTCATCCCTTTCATTCAGTTTTCAACTGGTCTTTGTAGTACTTCTTTTGACCTCCAGCAGAGTGCTGACCATGGTCTAATTGTCCATACAGCACTTTGCGAGGCAAATGATTAGAGGGCATCCTTATAACATGCCCCAGCCATCGCAGTTTGTGTTGGATGATACTCACACAACCTGTCTTGCTAAGTATCTCTGTATGAGGTACTTGGTCCCTCCAGGTGATCCCCATGATACACTGAAGACAGCATATGTGGAAATGTTCCATGGCCTTAATGTGTCGGCTGTAAGTGACCCAGGCTTCACAACTGTAGAGGAGGGTGGTAATGCAGACAGTTTGGTAGATGCAGATTTTAGTATGGAGATGTAAATTCTTGTTCTGAAAGACCCGGCGCCTCAGTCTCCCAAAGGCAGCTGATGCTTGATGGATTCCGTTCTGGACCTCATTGTCAATGCTATTGTCATCAGAGAGAATACTCCCCAGGTATCTGAAAGATGGAACTACAGACAGTTGTTTGCCAGAGAAAGTAAAGACAGGTAATGTGGATGAAATGTTGGTGCTCCATTGTCAGACTATCTTTGGCGTTGTTGATGGTCAGCCCCAACCTGCTATACTGTATGCCTTCACTGCTGCATCAAGAACAGTCTGGAGGTCCTGGGAGGTGTGAGACACTAGACCACAGTCATCTGCATACTGTAGCTCAAGGATCTTCACGCTGTGGAGCTTGGTGGTTGCTTGTAGCCTTCTCATATTGTAGAGGTTTCCATCCAGCCTGTTTGCTACTGTTACCCCACTGTTGTTCTCAGTCTCCTTGTGGAAAAGCATGGTGACGCTATAAGAAAGATGTTAAAGAGTACAGGTGCTAGTACACACCCCTGCTGAACCCCTGTTCGCACAGGAAAAGGGGCAGACTCTTGTCCTCCTATTGTCACTCTATAGGTCATTCCATCATGAAATTGTCGCAGTATGTTGAGAAATTTGTTGGGGCATCCAATCCGGGGGAGGATGCCCCATGAAAGATCTCCCTGCACAGTGTGAAGGCTTTGGAGTGGTCGACAAAGGCCATAAATATGTCTCTTTGTTGTTCCCTACACTATTCCTGAAGCTGCTGAGCTGTAAAGACCATCGCCACTGTGTTCCTGTTCTTTCTAAACCCACACTGTGACTCAGGTAGCATTGACTCTGTGATGTTGTTGATCAGCCTCTGGAGCATCATCTTAGCCTGAACCTTGCCGGCCACAGCAAGGAGTGATATGCCCCTGTAATTTCCATAGGTGACCTTATCACCCCTGTTCTTATAGATGGTGACGATACTGGCATCTCTCCACTACTGTGGGATGTTCTTGTCTGCCCAGGCCATGACGATGTATTGGTGGAGTGCTCGTCTACAGAGGTAAGCCCCTTACTTTGGCAATTCTGCAGGGATTAATTCAGTGCCGGGGGACTTGTTATTCTTCAAGGAGGGGACAGCTGTTAGCAGCTCCCAGAATGTTGGGGGATGATTGAGGTCGTCGAATTGTGGGTTTTGAGGCAGTTCGCTCAGAATGGTGCAGTCTACATCGGCATCCTGGTTTAGTAGGGTGCTAAAGTATTCAGCCCACCTTTCAAGGATATTATTCTCGTCTTTCAGGATCTTGTGACCATCTGCTGTTTTCAGGGGAGTGATGCTGTGGGTAGTTGGACCATAGATAGATTTCACTGCATTGTAGAAGTTATGCAAGTCATTTCTATCTGCAAAAGACTGGATTTCCTGTGCCTTTGCTGTTCACCACTCATTTTGTATGGTCCTCTGCACATCCTGTCGAGCTTTGTGCCATAACTGTCTGGCGGTGTTGGATGAAGGGGTTTTTAGGGCTACCTGGTGTGCTTTGTACTTGTTAAATTACAGTAAGCTACTGGCAGCTAGATTTGCCTGCATTATACTGTTATTTTACAGTGTACCTGCTGTATTAAAAACAACAGTTTATTACTGTAAAAATATTACAGTGGTCTTTGTGTTAAATTACAGTAAGCTACTGGCAGCTAGATTTGCCAGCATTATGCTGTTATTTTACAATGTACCTACAACAGTTTATTACTGTAAAATATTACAATACTGTGAAGGTTTACAAAATTATACTGTTGGCTGTTTACTCTTATATTAGAGTTTCTACTGTAATCTTCATAAAAGATTTATTACTGTAAAATGTTTGTACTGTACAATGAGTTTTACGATAATGCAAGAAGATAATGATCCAAAAAAATAACATTTTGATAGGAAACCCCAGAAAGTCCATATTGGACGAGACATATCCTTACAAAATTAGGCCTTTATCAGGATGAACATAAACACAATGTTTTGTAAAATGCATTCACTATAAACAAATCCTTATCTGTAAACAGTTATAAAAAGTTCCTTATCTGCATGTCAACTATGACAAATGAGATGGCAATATATAATATATTAAAGCCAATGCATTTAATGCATTAATTCAACTGAAAACAACTTTAGAGTAACAAAAGAGCAGTTCAACAAGAACTGTATCTAGTACACCATATGTTGTCAGTTGCCAGTTAGTAACAGTAGATAACCCTTTGGATTCTTAATTCTTAAGTGGAAAGTGTTAGTGGCAGTAAAGCTGAATTTAGCCTTCTTATGATTCTGTATCTGTACTGGAAAAAAGACTGAAAATTTTGTTACCTTGTTCTTGGAAAACCTTCCCCTGATAGGCCTTTGCTCCATTCTCAGGGTTGATCCCAAAAAAGTGTATATTAAAAAAAAAAACACAGTAAAATCATCCTTAAAATTACATTCTATCAAACTGGGCAGGATCTACTGTAATTTAGGTACACGGGTTTTGATCTGTCGCCTTCCTAACAGTAACTATTGGACTGAGCAGGTATTGCATGGGAATGCAAAACTGTTATAAGGTAAGGAAAAATATTAAAAGGAAATCCAAAAGTATCTTAGGTACACAGAAATGTGAAATGACAAACACACGTCTATATATAAACACCTAAAACATGCTTTAAAGGTTTTAATGTCTTATTACGTATTGTATGCATTTTTAATTCAAGGTATTTTCATTTGAAAAGAATTCTGTGACATTTTAATTTAGAATTTAACATTGGCAAACAGAGCTGGCAAGAGAGTCAAAATATCTAATACAAACAATGTAGACTAACAGAAAATTTACCTTTGAACAAACTCCAGAGTCCTTGAAGCTCTGGTATTGCAAGTTAAGCACATAGTAGACAACAAAAACTGCAGCAAGTCCTGTGGTGAAGCTTGACTGGACGCCTTCACAGATGACATAGTTTTCAATGCTGATCATCCATCGTCAAATGGTCACTTTGTCACCTGCAATTGATGAAGAAAATAATTAGTTAAAGCCCCAAAACTGTAGGGCCTATCTGAGCATTTGTAGGGTTTTGCAATTTAAGGTTTGAGCAACATTTTTTCCATTTTAATTTTAAAAACTCATAAGTTATACTAATGCAAAGCCTTACTTTCTACATCCTGGGATGGTAAATTCATCAAATAAATACATCCATGTGAGAACACATAGAGAACACAACTGATAAAGAAAAAAATTAGACAAAAGCTCAGAGAGAATGACTTAGAGAGGGGTAATAACCTGAGGGATGTAAGTAACATTTTGAGTGTGATACTTACCCAACAATATCAGTCGTGGGCTGACTTGGAGGGTCATGGTATACTCATCATCGCCAGAGTGGCAGACATCTACATTCCAATGAAAATGAAATTGTCTATACTGTCATAGCACACACGAAACATAATGTTAACATAACTTACATCAGCAAGGATTAGCAGTCCCTCTCTTTTCTCATCGAAGTAGGTCATCAGCAATTGGATGAGGCGAAGAGACAACTCCACATCTTCATTCTGGGAGAGGGCAACCATGTTCTTTGCTTTTGTCCTTAAATATGTCTCTGTTCCTTGTCCACATTCTTGAATGCATTGCTCCAAGGCATGCAACACATTAACTCCAGTTAGTAACTCAAAGTAACAGTAGATACCCCTTTGGGTAAAAAGATAAGGCCACTGTTTTCTTCTGCGATGGAAAGTGTTGGAGTTTGATTGATTTGGTTTCTCTGAAGACCGAATGTTGTTTTCATGAAGTGTATCACTTCTGCTCTCTCACCACCATGAATACCTTCCTGCCTATAGATGTTTTCCAGCTGTTGTTGTTTCTGCTCCAGTGTCTCATTGGTTTCTTCTGTTGGAGGTGCTGGCTGAAACTGTGTGCATCCATAAGAATCAGTTGGTCTCTGCTGTTGTTCAGACACTCTTGTTGATCTGTGTCGTTTCAATGTTCCTGCTCGAGTTATGTTCTCAATGCGTGTTTTTACTTGAGAAACTAGTGAAGTATAACCACCACCAATCTTTTTACCATCCGGTGTCATATCGGCGAAACTACTGGGGTACTGCCTAAATATGTTCCTGTACATGATGAGACATTCATTGCGTTTGGGGTTAGCTTCATACTTCCTTATTTCATCTACAGGGATTCGTACCATTTGACGTCTCTTATCAGGAGCTGGAATCTTGTTGTTGGCAATGGCTGACTTTACCTCCTTAGGCATTTTTTCCCATGGGGCTTCAAATGTTTCTGGCCATGTACTTGATCTGTTGATTGGATGGATGGCCCTGCTTGAAATGCCAGGTGATGATGCAGGTGAAGAGCTTGACAGTGCAGATGGTGAGGAACAGGATTGGACTGGACCACAGGCAACTGTATGCATTGTGTCAAGTGGTGAGAATTGGAGATCAAGTGTAACTGTAGTAGTTTCTGCAACACATATTATTATGAAATTAAAAATATTACATGTTTAAATGTGTCCCATATGCATGAGAATTTGGAAGACAAATCAATTTATATTGAACTACACTAAATAGAACTAGCAACACTAGATTAATTATAATTACCCATTTGAATCAATCAAGAAGTTTCATTTGCTGTATAACAGGCAACAGGTTGCTGATGGCATCCTGCTATACATACTTGAGGTCATAAATTGATTCCACACCTGAGCTTTCAAGAGTAGTGATAATCTGTTGCTGAGTGTCCTCAGAAAGGCTGGGCAAAGCCTTGAGGATGATAACCTTTATTTCATCTTGGATGGAGGACATGCTTTTAAAATGTAGAGACTGAATGGTGAAGAGTTATCAAAGACATGCCATAAACAAAGTATTCATGCAGTGGGTAATAATCAAGCAGCTCTCCATGACTGACACTGCAGTTGGCATCCTGCACTGGTGTAGTGTGATAAGCGTTAATGTAAGGTAGACGAACAGCCTGATATATTTCGGTGATGAAGTACACTGCTGAATTCATATGAATGATAGACCATCATCATTACAACCTACCACAACAAGCATGTTGCTCTTATATGTTGTCCCTTGTAACGTCACATCATGACTAGTGAAAGTATTTAGGGGATAAAAGTTGAGATGAGCAACTGACTGTCTTATCTTATCATTTTAGTCTCCCACAATAAATTCAGTTCCCTTCTGAACAACAACAGATGGTCTGAATAAGTTCCCAGCACTTAGAAAAGACTGCAAGAGCTGGTGTCTTTCAGCAAGGGGTCCATAGAGGTTTTTAAAGTTATGCAACCTTCTTGCACATTGCTTGAAGTAAGAATGCTTACAGTACTTTCAAATCTTAATGTCCGCAGACGGATGAGTGGCCCAAAGTGAACTATTAGTTCTGGATAATGATTTAAATAGTGATGCTTAGGCTTGCGATTGCGCACAGGGTTCTTTTACAGACCTGGCCATCCAGCAAATATACTCCATTCAATTCAAGATCCATTAAACTTTTCACCAGATCCTGTCCAAAATACTTATAGTCTTGCTCTCTACAAAGGAGCACAAGCTGCATCTGATCAATACTGGATCTGTTGTGTGGCAAAATATTAGCAAGGGTTAGATAAAGCACAAGGTTTTGGCTGTGTATCTCCCAGGTCCAAGGGGATTTACAACTTCGAAGGCATCCTGATAAAGGATTATGCCTAATGAAGAGTCCATGTGCTTGAACAGCAAGTTATTTTCAACATTTGTACCATCCCTCAAATCCTGAAGAACACAGTCAAGTTTAACTCTAGATTTTCAAATTTTCTGTTTTTGTTCCCTTGCTTACTCTAAGGACAAGAGAGTCTCAATTGTCTTATTCACTGGAACATACTATGCAGAACATTCCTTACCTGACTCATTCTGACCAAGACAAACAGAGACTGGCTCAATGTAATTGAAAGTCATTTACAAAAAAGCTTTTCTCTTATGATCAGTTTTGAGTGTGTTGGTATTGCAGCCCCTGTGGAGATTTACATCAGCTTCAGAATGTCCAAGTGAACTCAACTTTTCTGGAAGTTTGTGTATTAGGTGGGACTGATTCATATCATGTATTTCCTGAGAGTGTTCAATTATTGTTGGAATTGTAGAGGATGGAAGGAGCAATTTAGCTTGAAGTTTGAGATAAAACAAGGCAAAATTTCTGATAAATTGTCCTTCATCTACTTTTTCTGGGTAAACCCCGATTTCTTCATTAATGGACTGACTGGGATTCTCAATTTGAATATCACAGCATTCATCATTATAATCACCAGTGCTGCCAGGATCTGCAATTGAGTCCAAAAGATTTCCTACAGAACAATCTTTATGGTGGTGCAGTGGTTAGCACTGTTGCCTCACACCTCTGGGACCCGGGTTCGAGTCTCCGCCTGGGTTACATGTGTGTGGAGTTTGCATGTTCTCCCCATGTCGTCGTGGGGTTTCCTCCGGGTACTCTGGTTTCCCCCCACAATCCAAAAACATGCTGAGGCTAATTGGAGTTGCTAAATTGCCCGTAGGCGTGTATGTGTGAGTGAATGGTGTGTGAGTGTGCCCTGCGATGGGCTGGCCCCCCATCCTGGGTTGTTCCCTGCCTCATGCCCATTGCTTCCGGGATAGGCTCCCGGAGACTGTGAAGATACAGTCTCTTTATTTCTTGACGCCAACCCTCCCCATTAATCCGGGCTTGGGATTGAGCTGGCTTGCTCCCTTAAGTCGGTGGGTAAGGCTAAACTATATACATATTTACAAAGGCTACAATAAAACATCCCGAAATATGTAGTCTAACAATATGCAGTTTAAAGAAGGTAACGTACCTGGCGAAATTGCAAACACACAAAATAAAAAGCCCACGGCATATAATCGGTCTATATCCAAGCAGTTTTTAAGAACGTAGCCTACATGGCGAAATTGAATTACTTTCTGGACCAATAAACGTAACCAGACATGCACCTTCCTAGTCTTGATGTATGTTGTTAGACGCATGAGGACGATAGGTTGCCTTTATATCTTACCCATCCTGCACTGCAGTTTTTTGAAAATTCCTCAAACGGAAAACCATTAAATACAAAAGGAACAGCTTAGTTTGACTTCAAAACAATACTATGTATTATATTTTAAGTTTGATGTAGGGATTTTACGGATTTTTTTTCTAAAAATGAAAAATTACACAATACACACACCATAATAAGAATGTATAAAAAAATTACAGATATATAAAATCACAAGTCACAATTGATGTTTAAATGTGATGTTCCAGCTGTCAAAAGCTTCAGAAGAATTATTTTAGTAGAACTTTATGTGTATTTAGTATATGGGAGGGTCCTCTTTTTGCTGGGGGGAGGGACCTCTACGATCCAGGGGAGGCCACGAGCCCAGGGGCGGTGGCCCCACCCACCACACCTCTAGCTCCGCCCCTGCTGAGTTGTGGCACAATTATTGTTTGAGGATGATCAATAGGTTCAATAGGTTGATGCATACTTTGTTGACCGCCACATAAAGGGAGATCTCTTTTTCTTTTATTTTCCCCTTGATTATTCAGTGCCAGGGAAGAGTGGCCAAGTTCATTTACTGTATTATTCTGTAAAATAACGTTTTGTTGTGTTTCTATTTAAACAATGTCTGTCGAAGGGTCTCTGTAAATAGAATTAATAAGGAGGCTCAGAAAGGTGACAGCCAGAGAACCTAGGTCAGCCCATTACATCAGAGGACGTAAAATGGGGTTACACTTATATATTAATTAACCAGAAACTAGCTCTTAATTACATAATGAATTCATGTTAATTCATTAATGAATTGTGACATTATATCTCAAGAAGTTAATAATAATTACTAGAGGGTACTGTTCAGATTCATGGAACAAAGACTGTTTTCAGATGAGCCAGCAAACTGAATTCTGCCCAGCAATCTGAACAAGATCCATGCTAAAGTAGGATACAAAATTGATTACACTTATGCAGCTACAAATGAAAGTGCTTTATCAGCACATAAGTGGGCACTCCAGCCATAAGGACTCCTGCCAAAAAGCAGAAGACACCACCAGCTACGCTTGAGGACTTATCCTCTCTCCTTGAAACATAGTTGCAGCATAGCAAGGATGTTGGTTTGTCAGAGATGGAGAAGTGCAATATACACTATCACAATCCCTTGCAACATCTCTCCATGATAACGACATAGAATCACAGGACCTATATGTTATCCTGCTGCACAGCCGTTCATTGGTCCCAAGTACATCGGTCCTTTTCGAATTCTCTGCCAGTTAGGACAAGTGACTTATCGTCTGCAGTTACCTCAAATCTACTGTGTTACACCCACTTTTCATGTTTCTCTCTTGAAGCCGGTTCATTATAGCCCGGCACATCCTCCCTCAGACCTTATTGGACCACCTCCTCCTATTCCCCTGGATGATGGCAAAGCCTTCGTGGTACGGGTTCTCCTGGATTCTCACCGTCGTGGAGGTACCCTGCAGTACCTGATGGACTAGGAAGGCTACAGCCCCGAGGAACGGACCTGGGTTTCCACCTCGGATGTCCTGGACCCGGTCTTGATCGCCCAGTGCCACCCCAGAGGCCTCCCGCGTTGGACCCCTCAACCTCCAGGAGGCGGCCGGCAGGGGAGGGGTTCTGTCACACCCCCCTGCCTACGTATGGACATTTTGAATCAGCTGCTGTTACAACCCCAGGTCTAGGTCTGAGGTGAACTGCTTAACGGGTTTACCTGCCTTGACAAGGGCCAACAAACATCTAACATGTCCAAACAATGCCATTTTCACATTTTTATTAGTAACAGAACAGCTAATGGGCAGACATCTTCCCCACCCTGTCCCGCAGGCATGTTTTTGGTCTCACCGGACTTCAGACAGATCTTCTGTGTATCAAAAGGGGGCACAACATCAGAAGAAGTGTTAAAAGGAAATACAACATCTTCCAATTTCTTAGTCTGAGGACGAGTAAGAGCACAAACAGGGAAAATATCCAACCTACTCTGATCCAAAACAGAATCATGAGAAATTTCCAAGATAGGTAAAACTTTTCCACCCACCAGATCATTAACTAAAATGAAAGTAACCCCATCTATGGATAATGCTTGATATACCCCCACCTTAAAGCTGCCTGTTACTAAGGATGATTTTAGATTAACATAATGCTAGGGTACTTTAACATAGCCCATTTCCAATCCTTGACAGAACACATAAGAACCAGTAAAAGTATCAGCTGAAAGCGGCAACACTCCCTCAAGAATAAACGATTGGGCTGCTCCAGTGTCTCTCAAAATTTTAACTGGATACTCAGTAGATTCACCTAGGGATACAACACCAGATGAAACAACGGGTTTATAACAATTATCAGTAGTGTCGGGTACAAGATCAAGCAAAGAAGAAATACCGACCGAGGAGCCGAAGCAGGGGAACCAACAGGCTACCGACGAGGTGTCGGAGGCAGGACTGAGGATGGCAGATGAGGCGTCGGAGGGGGACCTGCAGGCGACTGCCGAGCAGGAGCCAATGGACCCGTAGGCGCCCCCCGAGCCCCAGCCAAGGCAAGCCAGGGCGAGCCAGGGGGCAGGGCAGGTAGGTACCCGATCCCTAAGTCTGTGTCCCCTCCCCTTACGGGACACTGAAAGGCGGGGACCAGACCATAGTCCACCGCGCTGGGGTGGAGTCTTCCCCTTCGTGGGGTCCATCAGGGAAATCCCCAAGGGGTCCCAGTCGAGCTCCTCTTCTCCCTCCGTCCAGGAAGGAGGAGCGACAGTCAAGCAGTCCGGGACCTCCTCAGGGACAGGAACTGGGGTCCTGTGATCAGCTGCAAGAGGGTTTGGTGCCGGGACCTCGTTTGGAACCTCGGGCGTAGGAGGCGGCGCCATAACAGGAGCCTCAGGGATGGGCGGAGCAGCAGGCCCCTCAGGAACAGGTGGTGCAAGGATCTCGGGTGCAGCAATAGGCGGAGGTGGCGTCTGGACCTCAGGCGTAGGCGGAGCAGGGATGGGTTGAGCAGGGCATGGGGCCTCGGGCAGAGCAGCGGGCAGTACAACAGCAGAGAGCCGCAGCAGGGAGCTTGGGCAGTGCAGGGGGCGCCGCAGGAACTGCCGACTCCGGACCAGCAGGGGGTGACGCTGGAACTGCCGGGACAAGCAGGTCGGGATCAGGCAGGACAGGCGGTGCCGGCAAGACAGGCAGATCAGGTACAACAGGCAGGACTTGCAGATCAGGTAAAACAAGGACTGGCAGATCAGGAAGGACAGGCACGTCAGACGCCGGCGGGACAGGCACGTCAGACGCCGGCGGGACAGGCACATCAGGCACCGGTGGGACAGGCATGTCAGGCGCAGGCGGGACAGGCAGGACAGGCACGTCAGGTACAGGATCCAGGGTTGGTGCCTCACAAGTAGGCATTGCCCCTTTAAGAGCGTGAGAGAGAGAATGCGAAGACACACTGATCTTCAGGCAAACATCTTTTTATTTCTCAGGGGAACCCACGGGATAGCGTCCTACACTGCCCTGGTCCCTTTTAGAAGCAGGCGAGTTCCCCGGAAGGGCGAAGCTGCCTGCGAAGGCAACTTAGTGGCAGTGGTGATGTCTGGGGTGATCAGGGATTCCCCCCGATCACTGGCAGGGACAGAAGCGGGGAAGAGAGAGCAAGCCCCCAGGATGATCGTCGGGGCTTCCGCTGGTCAGTTCTCCTTTTTTTTTCATCTTCTGGCGTGTGGCTGTCAGCGGAGACGGTGGGTCGGTAACCTCTGCCCTGTGCAGCGCAACTATTTGGAGCCTCCTCTCCGTAATGTGCTGCACCAGCTGCCGAAGGTTTTCGTGTACCTCAGGAATGGGGTACGCGTTTCCGGGTGGGGGTGCTTCACTCAGGAGGGTCCCACTCCAGCTGGCTAAGCTCAACGCCACGGGATCCTCCCGAACCTTGGACTGATTAAGCCAGTACAGCAACTCCTGCAGCAGACCAAGGCACTGGTCCTCGGTCTGTTGTGGTGCATCTTGAGGGAGATCTGTCATTCTGTGATGATCACGTCCAGGCAAGCAGGAGCAGGCAGACAGAGCTTCAGGAAAACGAGGTTATTGTGGGGAACCAGGAAGACAGGGAACAATGACCGACTAACATTGATGACAGATCTGGGGAAAACGGACTAAATACACAGAACACATCAGTCTGATGGAAAACGGCAAGGCACAATCGGGGGAGCACACGTGGTTGATCAGGGGGCGTGGCACATTTGAGGGCTGGACATGCAGGTCATGACATTAAAACGCCTGCACATTTCAGTCAGAATGGCCTTCGTCATGGCAGATCAATATGGCAGCCTGTGGGTTGTTCCCTTTATAGCTAAACAGGTTTGTACAGACACCTGGTCACTTTTCAAAAAACTCTTTACACCATGCAGAATCAAGTAATTGCATTTCAGATTTTTTTTCATAAAATACATTTTTAAAAGCCATAAGCAATACATTACATCAGTTTGACCATACAAAGAAATCTCTTCACATCTCAACTATAAGTACGAGTCCATACAGAAGAAAAATAAAAGCATTTTATCTGAAATTGAAAAATATGTATTAAACCTTTTCAATGTGACAAAAACGCACATACAAAACATATTCACTTTCTTTTTACTTGAAATAAAATTAATACCGCTGTATCTATACACCACGTTGGCTGAGTCACTCTCAGTTTAAGGGTTGGAGAAAAGTTCCACATTCAAATCAGGATGCTGAGTAGCTTTTAATTTGGGAAATTTTAAATGAGAGACATATGGACAATATAATTGGAATGATAACATTAATTTGATTTAATGACTAATGACACTTTACAGTAATGCCTTTTTCCTCAACAGTTGATCTGAGTAATGTGATGTTGATTCTAGCCCTAGTCTGTTTTTGGTCTTGGTCTTGGTCTTAGTATCGGTACCCCCAAGTCTCGGCAGTGTCTTGGTCCTGATACCCTCTTGTCTCGGCAATGTCTTGGTCTTTGTTTAGGCGGTCTTGACTACAACACTAGTTGAGGGTGACCAGTACTTATAAAATATCCATGTTCAGCTAATCTTGTCTTCAGCTTATGTTTGTTCTTCCTTTGGTTTGGGAGATGTGGAGTTCAAAAATAATTGGGAAGCCATCTTGAATAAGTGCTCTTTAGACCTAATGCTGCTTTTCATTGAAGAAGCTAATGTGAGATTCAGAGAGAAATAGAGAAGTACACTTGGAGAAGAGATATTTATAAAATTTCAAGATTAAATGCTTCCTTTTGAAAAAGAACTGAAAGAAGGTTTGGATAAATTACAGAAAGAGCTTAAACAACAGAAACTGAATATATTTAAAAAAGTCCAATTAGATTATAATGAAGAAAAAGTCTACATATGGAAGCAGAGGCACAGTCTGAACATCCTGTCACTCCATCTTAGTAGGTGCTAATATTGCTCCTAAATGCAGGTTGCCACCCTCCATAAAGCAAAAAACACAGAGGAAGATGCAGTAACCAGTTGGCTATTAGTTACAACCACACCATGTGTATATGGCTTTCTGCCACGCAGAAGAACAAGAAACTCTACCTGCACCCGAAGTGAGTTATCTGGACAATGTGGGTGTTTTTTTCCAATTTTGGAAAAAAAGATGGATTGTTAGTGACCCCAGTCTGCAGGAAGTGCTGACCAACAGTAAGTGCGAAGGGGGGTAATACCACCGGCCTGTTCTCCCACCTTCGCTTCCATCATCCTGCAGATTTTGCCAGAGTTTAGGGAGTAAGTTGCAGTTAGTTTGCTAGCTTGGATATCGTAAATGTCACATTAAGGTCTTAGTTGTGCTGATATGGCTTAGTTATCATGTTTCTGGACTTGATAGTATTTTTTCTCTCTTAGTTATTTGTTAGAGAGCATAATCGTTCTTTTTGTATGCTTCTGCACAGTTATGGTTACAGACTCTCCATATCACTACACTCGAATTTTGGGTGTAATTTCATTGTTATACTGATGATACACAGTTATATATATATATATCTGTTAAGCCAGTTGATGCACAACGACTCTCTTGGTTAGAAGACTGTCTACTAAACATCCAGTGATGGATCACAAATAATTTCCTTATATTAAACACAGAAAAAAACATACTACTGTTAATTGGTCCCAAAGCTGCTCGAAATAAGTTTGACAACCTCAACCTCAGTGGTCTTCCTACCCAACCCAGTGGTCAGAGATCTTGATGTTCTGGTTGATACAGATTTATGTTTCAATCTAGAACTCTCCTTTCATGATGTGGAAAAACTAATACATGCCTTTATAACTTCCAGACTGGATTACTGTAATGCCCTCCTTTCTGGCTGCCCATCTGGATCCTTACATAAACTTTAGCTGGTACAAAATTCAGCACCCAGAGTTCTTACAAACACTGAAAAATGTTATCATATTAGCCCTGTTCTACAGTTGTGTTCAAAATTATTCAAGCCCCAATGCTGTAAAGGGTTTTAAGGAATTCAGTGTACATTTGTAATTGTGTTCAGAATGAAATCTTACAAGGACTTTTTAAAGAACCAAATGCAACTAAAATGACATCAATTGTTTTTGTAAAACAGTATTAAATGTTTTTTTGTGATTTCTTCATTGACACAATTATTCAACCCCTTAAAGACTACCACTCTCAAGAACAGAGGTTCATTCAAGTGTTTTCGATCAGGTATTGAAAACACCTGTGGATGTCAACGAGCAGCAATCAAGCATAATAAGCACCAATTAGGCAGATTTAAAATGACTGTGATACTCAGCTCTTTCTAGACATTTACTGGTGTGTTTACAAACATGGTGAAGTCAAGAGAATGGTCCAGGAAGACAATAGAAGAGGTGATTTCTCTTCACAGGAAGGGCAATGGCTATAAGAAGATTGCAAAGATGTTAAACATTCCAAGAGACACCATAGGAAGCATCATTCGCAAATTCAAGGCAAAGGGCACTGTTGAAACGCTACCTGGTCGTGGCAGAAAGAAGATGCTGACTTCGACTGCTGTGCGCTACCTGAAGCGCAAAGTGGAGAAAAGTCCCCGTGTGACTGCTGAGGAACTGAAAAAAGATTTGTCAGATGCGGGTACTGAAGTTTCAGCTCAGACAATAAGGCGCACACTGCGTAATGAAGGCCTCCATGCCAGAACTCCCAGGCGCACCCCTTTACTGTCTCCAAAGAATAAGAAGAGTCGACTGCAGTATGCCAAAAGTCATGTGGACAAACCACAAAAGTTTTGGGATAGTGTTCTGTGGACTGATGACACAAAATTAGAACTGTTTGGGCCCATGGATGTTTGGAGGAGGAAGAACAAGGCCTATGAAGAAAAGAACACCTTGCCTACTGTGACGCATGGCAGGGGGTCAATCATGCTTTGGGGCTGTTTTGCTTCTGCAGGTACAGGGAAACTTCAGCGTGTGCAAGGTACCATGAATTCCCTTCAGTACCAGGAGATATTGGAAGAAAATGTGATGTAGTCCGTCACAAATCTGAGGCTTGGGAGACGTTGGACCTTTCAACAGGACAATGATCCCAAGCATACCTCCAAGTCCACTAGAGCATGGTTGCAGAATGAAGGCTGGAACATTTTGGAGTGGCCATCGCAGTCACCAGACTTAAATCCGATTGAGAACCTCTGGTGGGACTTAAAGAAAGCAGTTGCAGCGCACAAGCCTAAGAATGTGACTGAACTGGAGGCTTTTGCCCATGAAGAATGGGATAAGATACCCGTAGATCGCTGCAAGACACTTGTGTCAAGCTATGCTTCACGTTTAAAAACTGTTATAACTGGAAAAGGATGTTGTACTAAGTACTAAGAATGAATGTCACTTGGGGGTTGAATAAAACTGATAATGATGTGAGCACAGAAAAGACATTTGTGGTTATTTCATTATAAATGTTATGTTATATTTGTCTGACTTACAAGTGCCTCTTTGATTTCATTGAAAAATAGATGACTAAAATGATCAAAATCAATGTCAAACTGGCCAAAACACTCAATTTCAGTGGGGGTTGAATAATTTTGAACACAACTGTATGATTGATCACATTCAACTTGAATACACCCACATGGACCTCCTTGTCCATTGATTGACAGCTTCTCTTAACTGAACAACAAGCATACAGTTTGGGTAGAGGCTATCCAGATCTGCAACCCTTTTCAGAAGGTGGTGGTAGTACACAAAATATTGTTTTCCAACCTGCGAAAACCAAAGGAAGAAGAGGAAGGTCTGGCCAGAGACTTGTATTTTCTGAGCCCTGACAGGAAGCCCAAAGTTGAAAATAGAGTGGACAGAACAACAGTCATGACTCCTGAAGATTTATTTGTAAGTGATACTGATTGATGGCTTCGTCTAACAACCTACCAATTTACTTATTTTGAAATTTGGTTGGAACTAGATGTTATAGCGACAGATCCAGTACCTGCGCCATTCTGAAAAGCGTTTGAGCAAAAAAATGGATGCATGCAAAGCCGTAAAATGCAACAAAATTTCTTTATCTATAAATGTAAATGAAGTCCAGTTTACAATATCTTCTTAAACCAAAAAAAGGACTCACAGGTTATATTAACACGGTCAAGAAACTGTTTTGCTCCACACGCAAATTCCTTCTTTCCATCTCACTTGCTTCTTTTTTCTTAAACAAATCAATACCGCATATGACTTGGGCCCCTTTTACGTACAAAAAAGGGTCATACCAAAATGATCAATATAGGGGTCTTAACTTAAACGTAAATGTTAACTGAATTACTATAACAATATCTAAGAATTAAATATTCACCCCTAAGTATACAAAAATAAATAAATATCAGTTTCTTAGACATTGCATACAAATTATACATGAAATGCAATTACCAGCTATGGCTATAACACTAGAGGTAAAACCATATGAAAATTTCATATTGTGATTATAATGACCAAAACTATCACAGTAATAATAATTATCATGGTATTGTTAAAACGTGCTGAAAATATTCAGAAGGCCATCTGATACACTCTGAGGCTGGACCAGATAACAGCATTATGTGTCCTCCTAGCCACAGTGTTGCATATCACCTGGACATTTAGGCCTAGTTTCAAAAACTTTCAACAGGTGCAGATAGGGATCAAGAGGCTGGAAGTATGAATAGGGTTGATAGTTCCATCCACTGCACTTACAATGCCAGGTATGACTGCAGTGACATGAAAACCAATTGCAAGGCATCCCCTCTTGCTGTAAAAATGTATTTAGTTTCATGCATGATAAGAGCCATCTGGTTACTGCATGCACAGATTTACACACAGTGGCCTTACGGAGGTCATATGCATCACCAATGGTCTGCAGAAACCTACAGGTAGCATAGATACAGAGCTGTCAGAAGCTGCACAGTGCGACTGAGGGCAGAATTCTAGTGTGTTTTTCTTTCCAGTTTATCCTCCACCAGCCCAGTGCCATCTAATTTAAACTAGGGTACCTGAAATCCGACAAGTTATGTGACTAAGCAAGAAATCCAGGTTTGTGATACAGGACCCAGCGCTACATTTAGTTCAGGGTACCCCAGTTTAAATGGACTTCTTTCCACTTAAATTTAGCCCAAACTACCTTACATATGACAAGTTTATATCTAGTCAGACCACAGCATGCCAGATAGACTGCTGCACAAATGCTCACCAACAGACCAGAACAAATATGTGTGATTTTAGGATTTAGAAATATTTTAGACCATTAAGCTTTACCTGCGAACGCAGATTTACAATTAACAGAACTAATTTTAGTGGAAGCTAATTGATCCAGTAAGAGTTTTCAAAGTTAACGGAAATGCTAATTTGCTAATGAAAAAGTTTGCTTTGCTGATTGGCAGTTAGCAGATTAGTAGAACCCTACTCACTACTGCTGGTAGCAAGGGATGATTCATCTTCCCACTTTAAAGGATGTGGCTAAATACATAGCAGGTTTATATGTACCAGGGCTGCTTAGCATTTATGAATTGTGCCCTATTCCATTTGTGAATTGGAATCTGAATTGGTCACACTCAGCAGGGTGTTGAATAGGAATTTGAATTGGAATGACAATTCCTTTCAGTTAAAATAACTCAATGGAATTATATACAAACACATAAACATAAAACATAAACTCTATTATAGATTTACTTTCTTGATCCGGGGTGGGCTGTCTTATTTGCAAAGGGCTGGTGTGTTTGCAGGTTTTTGGGATGATCTTGAGGTCAGCTTTTCAATCCCAAGTATGAGGACTCGTCAGCCAATCAGTCCTCTAATTTTTTATCTAATTACTAATTATTATTGCAATTATTAGTTGCAGTGAAAACCCGAATACACTGGCCCTTTGTGGATAATATTGCCCACCCCTATTCTAGATTAAAGATGTATATATTGACTTTTTATATGTAATAGTGGGTGAAGTACAGTCGACCCTCACCACTTCGAGTTTCGACTTTCGAGGCTTCACTCTATCATGATTTTTTTGTATATTCAGCGAAAATGATTCATCGAAATGCATCGGAAGCATCTTTGCTCTTCGTAATTTAATGTACAATAACACTAATGTGATATTTGTAACGTCTAATATGTCTTATTTTCTCTTATTTTGTCTAATATATTGGGAAATAGGAGTAAAATTGTCATGACCTGCCTGTACAATCCTCCTGTATGCCACACCCCCTTATTAACCACGTGTGCAGCCCCGATTGTGACCTGCTGTTTCCTGTCAGTTTGATTCCTCCAATGTATTTAAGTCACATCAGAGTCTGTAACCCCAGGTCTGTCATTGATGTTTTGATGTTACATGTTCCTGTGTCCTGCATTTGTAGTAATTCCAAATAAATCCTTTGATCCTGATTCCTCGTCTGCCCGTTCCAGTTGATTGAGTTGTGTTATAGGACATCCTGAGCCTTTGTGGGGTCTGTCTGCAGCTGCTATGAATTTGCTATGAATCTCCATAAAAACCTTTATTCAAGCTTTATTTTGGTTTCTACTTTAGTAGGTTTGTGTAGGTTTCTGTGAGAAAATTAAGAGTGAATTTGCCAATATTTCAGCAAAATATCGATGGAGCTTTTAAAAGAAATAGCGAAAAGGCATAGATTGTCAAAATGAGTAAGAAATGTTGTCATACAAGTGATGGAAATGAGCTTCTTTCGCGGGGTGTTTGGGCTCAGCCTTAGAGATAGGGTGAGGAGCTTGGATATCTGGGAGGTGCTCAAAGTAGAGCCGCTGCTCCTCCATATCAAAAGGAGCCAGCTGAGGTGGTTTGGGCATCTCTTTATGATGGCTCCTGGACCCCTCCCTGGGGAGGGTCTCCAGGCATGTCCAACTGGCCCGAGATATACTGGAGAGAATACAACTCTTGGCTGCCCTGGGAGCTCCTGGGTATCCCCCTGGAGGAGCTGGACGAGATGGCTGGGGAAAGGGAGGTCTGGCTGTATCTGCTCAGACTGCTGCCCCTGCAACCTGGACCCAGATATGCACTGGAAAGTGGATGGATGAGCAAACCACTATTGAACTTTGACAAAACTAAATTGAGGTACACCCTGGCTGGGATGACAGTGCATATACACACAATTATTGACACAGTACATTCAATGTAGGGACATCAAATGGCTTAAAGATATGCTTTGGACTGTCGGAGGACACCTGCACAACACGAATTCAACATGCAAACTCCAGACATACAGAGTGACGTGATGATTCAACCCTCCAACCTTAGGGTGTACCCACTGAGCTGGCCCTTTTAGGCTATTAAAAATGCAAAAATACTGTACATTTCCCTGATGATTAAAACTTTCTTCTTAACAAATGCAACTGCATGTCTGACCTTTGCACTATATATTTTCTTCACCAACAGTTCAGGGTTGTACAGACCTATCGGATGATTGTCTCTTGTTTAATCATCTGCAGTATATTGTCAGATATGTTGGCTAAGGAGTTCTTAATCAAGTCTTGTGAAAGTGGTGTTTCATAATGCAGTCATCCTTTCTTTATTGGTGCCTCCTGAATGCACAGATGTCATACGGCTGAGGCTGTAAAGTCATCCCAAGCATGGGAGAGAGGCTGGGAAGAGAACCCTGGGGAAAATGAAGGTGAAATCTCTGCAGAATCATGGTGAAGAAGAGGAACATCTCCACCCTGGCCAGCCGCTCACCAAGACAGCGTCTTCTACCTGTATACAAATCACAAAAATGAGGACATCTCAGTGCTATTGATCTAGATCGGACATAATAGCTGACACTGAAATAAGTGCATATAAAAATGTATGCTTTGTGCAATCTGTTTAGTAAAAGCTCATATAGTCATTAAGGGACAGATGATGTTATAAAATTAATTCGGGCCTTAAACCGCCTTTAGGGCAGTGGTCACCAACCAGTCAGTCATGATCAACAGGTTTATCTCAGTGACGTTTGTAGTTGATTATGACACAGCTTACAACCACAAGATATATTGTTGCAATTTGGTAGCTCACCAGTATTTCTTTTGTAAAAGCAGCTCTAACTGTAAAAAAGGATGAAGGCGACTGTTTTAGGGTATATCTCCCTAACTGAAAATACAATAAATTAATTCGACCTCCTTGCTAATGGACTGATTAACCCTGAGGGGTTACATTAGTATTATGTAATAAAAGGTGACTGAATGGCAGCATTTGCAGTTTTATATGACTTCCTTTCTGGTAAGAAGTAATTCTGTATGAGGTCAGCTTGCCAATTGAGAAAGGCAGGAAGGCCTCCCTCTGGACAAAGTTGCCTTGCTGTCCAGGAACCTCTCTGGAAAGAAAGCCTCCGGGTTCCTGTATGTCCTTTGAGGCCTCCTCAAAGTGAACCAAGTAGAGGTTGGTTATGACAGCGGTGCCACAGGGGATGGAGTATCCCCTGACCAGTGCGTCCTCTGACGTGCCAAGGCAGATGCCCAGGGACCTTGTGCAGCACTGCCTCGACATATGGCACCTGAGGCTTGTCTTCCAGGCATGGTGGCCTGCTGCTCCCCACCACCATGTAAATATCCCTCTGCACTCTTTCTGTCAAGGGCAGACCCTCCAGTCAGGCCCGATCCAATCTGAGTTCCTCTCATATCACTTTTGTGCAAAATGTTTCTGGTAACATGAATGCCATGTCCATAAGAATCTACGAACACATTCAAAATAAGTCATTCATAAATTGCATTCATAAAGCAAATATGGCTATAAATGTTTATAAAAATACACAACAGATTATACCCATGTTTATTATGCATTATGAATGCTTTATGAAGCTTTCATCTTTAATGCACTATAGATACCTTCATAATGCAATACATTAACTCAATTCTTTTACTTGCCATTATAATGTTGTTAAATTATTTTTTAAATAATGAATATTAATACCAATATTAAGTATTGGTACCATATATTTAATGTTTTTTTCTATTTTTCTTTTACTTTTCTAAAACTCAGTCTGATTGAACATCTGGCATGCCAGCAATTCTACTGTAAGACATGCCAGATGATATGAGGAAATGTACTGATTGATTCTTCTTCCTTGGTGCTAACCTTGGATGCTGGGGTAGAGTGCCATGCAGAGCATGGCCCAGCGAAGAGCATTTGTGGTGGTCTCTGTGCCAGCAATGATGAGCTCACTCACAGAAAAGATAAGGTTCTCTTGGGAGTATGAGGCCCCGGGGTCATCAGCAGCTTGGTTCATCTCATCAGAATAGGCATCAGTATAGTGATGGGGGGAATGGTTTGTTCTGCCCTGAGAGAAGTAATCCTGAGAAGGAAGTCATACAACTGGGCTGCATTATGGAAGAGCTTCCTGTGCTTGCCAAAGGGAAGGAGCTCGAGCCAGGGAAAAGCATTGTAGAGGAAGGCCCAACTACTTGCTGCCAGCTCTACACTCTCACTGAAGATCTTGATCATCTGCAAGAACTTATGGTCGTTGTAGGTAAAGCGCTCCCCAAAAAGTATGAGATCATGATGTTGGACACAGTGCTTGTCAACAGCTGTTTGGGGCTTAAGGGCTTCCCCTTCTGCTTGTCGATGGCATACGTAAAGAATAAACACTTCTCCGAGATCTCAAATGACTTACAGCCACTGCTGAAGCTGTGAAAGCAGTTGATGGTGAGTTTGCGATGCTCGATCCATCTCCAGCCGGTTAAGAAGGCACAAGATAAACACAAGATAAGCACAAGATAAAGAGCAGAACGATCAGGCTGAAAACCTTAAAGGTACAAGTTTTAGGGTGGGGAGGCATACAATTTTCTTAGGTAATTCCATGCAAGGGTCAGCCTTGCCATGGAAAAGTAAAGTTATGAGCACAGGGATGGAAATATTTAAAAGCTGTATTTGACTGTATGTATGTCATGCCCGGCTCGTCCGCTCCTCGTGTGTGCCACGCCCTCTGATTACCCACGTGTTCTTCCCTGATCGTCTCCATCTGTGTCTGCTTATTTTGATTAGTCATGTCTTATTTAAGTCCTGGTCTTACCTGTTTGCCCTGTCCGTCATTGATGTTGTCAATGCCTGTGTCCCGTCCCGCTTTACTCGCTCCGTTTTTCCCAATTAAACCCCCGTTTTCCCCCGATTTGGACCTGTTTGCCTGTTCCTTACCCGCTTACCCGCACGATCGCCGCTCGCTTCTGCCGTGATCGTGACAATGTAACTGCTCTAACTGAATTTTACAGAAAACTGAACCATTTTTGTTTGATATTGTAGCAACTAGCAGACCCAGGAATAGTGGCGGCACAAAGGAGGGAGACACGACAGGTTTAAATAAAAAATGTTCTTTAATAACAGGCTTTAAAAGTACCGCATACAAACAACAACGATAACTCAGACAACATTGCTTGGAAATACAGGGAGGTCTGAAGCTGGACTGTAAGGTACACAGGGTAACTGATTACAAAGGGCATAGAAACACATGCGTAATTGGCACAGATTGGGTCACACACAGGTAAACACACTTACATACACTGGAGACACAGCTCAAGTATTTATAACAGCAAATACACACAGGGGTTATTTACACTCCTCACAAGCATGCTGGGAAATGCAAAAAGCCCCACTAAGTGGGGCAATCTCGCCGGCGCTGCACTATGTAAGTGGTGTGTCCATAATTAGGGTTACCAAATTTGGTGAAATGAAAAAGTGGACAAATCGGGAATCAGAATATTAATAAGGTTTAATAACTTTCACTGACCAATCAGGTAGCACTTCTCTTATGAATATTAATGAGTTTTCCCTAACCACCCTGTAAAACTAAAAATTGCGTCCGGGGCAACCCAGATTTACAGTAACCTTACAGTTAACTCTAATAATTTTTAACTAGCCCTATTGTTTTGTTTCAAGAAAGGCATACAGGGACTTTTTACAAAATGTTATCATTTGGAATCTTCCAGAATGGCACGGGAATGAAAGAGCAATACATACGCTCACTTTGTGTTAAGAGCAGCGTTTCACAAATTAATAGTATTCAACAATGTCCAAGCTTTCTGTACAAAGCAAACATATAATTGTTAGTTGTGACAAATTGTGTCATTTTATTACTTTTAATAACTGTACAGCTGTGTTCAGAATAATAGCAGTGTGTTCAGAAAATTGAATATAGCTAAAAATCCTTATAATAGCTTTTTTTGTCGCAAAAAAAATGCATTGAGAACACTGCACATTCTATTCCAAATCAAAACAAAGAAAAATGTATCAAATTTGTGTTGTTCCTTTACAGAAAGTGAAGAAAATGGAATATTAGGCTGTTCAAAAAAGCAGTATTCTTCTTTACAAACATTCCCTTTATAAACTGAAAAATGCTGGGTAAGACACAGGAACATGTAAAAGATTTTGCTTTTCTTTGAATCGCTGTAATAATATTTAGCTGTGGAACCACTGTTTCTGAGAAATGCTGCACATCCGTGGCACCGGATGTGCAGGGCTGGCACCTGTGGACAGGTATTCCAGCCCACGATGATTGGACTACATTCCACAATTCTTCTGCATTCCACTCCACTCCATAACGTCAAACTTGTTGGTCTGGAACCAAGATGCTACTCGTTTACCGGTGTGTTTGGGCTTGTTGTCTGGTTGAAACTTCCATTTCAAGAGCATTTCCTCTTTGGCATAAGGCACATGTCCTCTTCAAGTAGTTTGAGGTATTCAAACTGATCCATGATCTCTTGTATGCGATAAATAGGCCTGACACCGTAGTGCGAGATACATCCCCATATCATGATGCTTGCGCCACCATGCTTCACTGTCTCCACAGTGTACTGTGACTTGAATTCAGTGTTTGGGGGACGTCTGTGGCCCCTAGACCCAAATCAGTCCACAAAATGTTGTGCCATTTCTCTATATTCCAGTCAATGTGTTCTTTGGCAAATTGTAACCTCTTCAGCATGTCTTTTTCTCAATGATGGGACTTTGCTGGGGCTTCTGGCCGATTAATGGGGAGGGTTGGCGTCAAGAAATATACTATCTTCACTGCATCACTGATGTCAAAATGTGGGGGCGGAGGGGGGGCCCGATAGATGTTTTGCCCCAGGGCCTTGTGTGCAGTTGTTCCGCAACTGCTGAGCAGCCTATCATTTTCTGAACTTCTTTCTAATCTATGTTTTCCCCTCTGCAATCAACCTTTTAATCAAAGTACACTGTTCTTCTGAACAATGTCCAGAACGATCCATTTTACTCAGATTTTCAGAGAGACATGCGCTATAACCAACATGTACATTTGCTGCCTTCCTTCCTTAAATAAGGGCCATAATTGACTGCTTTTTCACAGAATGAATGAGCTCACTAATTAAATTCCACAGTGCTATTATTGTGAACATGCCCCATTCAATTACTGAATCAATTACACAGGATCAGCAGCATGCATGTCCTGACTGTTGGGTCTATTGCTTTTACATAACTCGACTACACCTACTAGTAAAATATTTGTCATGCAAAAATATAATTTCTACCAAAAATAGTGGTTGATCAGGTTAATGATGTCGGGCTGCTATTATTTTGAACACAGCAGTACATATGTGATGTTATGGACCCTACAAGATGTGAATTATTTCACATTTTTAAATATTAAATAACTTTGCTAAACTTCCACCATGTCATTTCGTAGGGTAGTTTTACCAAATGTCTCCTCGGTGTATGGGTGAAATGGACAGACCATTGATCATACACATCATCGCAAAAAAGGGGTAATCTCTACCAGGACAACATATTCACTCATCCCCTGTGACCAAGATATTTTCAAGCAGTAATAAAAATGTCAACAAATGATTCATCATGCCGAGGTGCCATAGAAATCCCCGCGGTATTTTTCTTTATGCTGTTCATTTCCTAGTAGAGTCAAGTGTTCACCGTGTGAGGGTGCTGATGGGTTTAGATGTGAAAACAGGTGCACTCACGTTTGCTTGCACTAGCTAGTATTCAAACCTGGGCACACTTAATAACATGAAAAACTGATAAAAAATGATAAGATATTATTGAAAACAACATACCACTATGAAAATAACCCTGTGTGAAGCAGAACTGAAGAAGTCACATGGTTCTTGCTAGGTTTTAACAAAAAGCTATTTTAATTGTCATATACCACTATATAAGTTATAAAAATTACTATTTTAATACTAAATTATTCCTCAGTTATAATGAGATAACAGAATATGTATAAATTTAATAGGAATGTTTTACACGTTTCTTACCAATCTATACTTTTTCACACACTGAAAATTTTACTGTACTTTATAGGCTTGTGATGACTGATGACTGTGCTTTCTGAAAGTTATTGATTAGGCTATGTTGTGTGGAGCTGCAATGAATTATGAATCTTTTTTTTTTTTTTTTTGGGGGGGGGGGGGGGGTGCTGGTTGCTGCTGCTCATTGCTGCTACTTTTTCTGCATTGTAAGGCATTGCATTGGGAAAGACCCAGAGCTTGTTTGATCAGCACCGAAAGAGCAGACCAAACTATTTCATTGTAGGGAGGGAAAGTAAAATTTTTCGATCATTATGTCAAGGAAAATTAGGAAGATAAAAAATAACTATTTATGTGAATTCCGAATTATATAAAGTTTTCACAAATATGTATTATTGAAATATTATAGCAGCAGATTATTTAAAGGTTATAGGGCATTTTTGGATTCCCCTAGACCTAGGGAATGAGGAGAACTGACCCGGACTCCCCTGACGGCCCTAATAGGGGGAATTCTCGTTTCATTGTTCAGTTTTTTCTTAATTGGTATTTCAGTTGTTTCATAAAATAAACGTTACATCTATAACTTAAAATGTTACATCCCTTTATATTTAACATTTTTAATATGTAAATGAATATAGGATACGTCTATATTCAGCCCAAGAGGTTACATGAATAAGATATGCAGATTTACTCATCGATAGCCTAATAAGCTTGTCTATGCTCTTGATTTGTTTGAGTCTATGAGTCCAGATGTCACATCCACAACGCTGTAATTGCCCTACCTGTTTTCAATCGCAGCAAAACAAAATCGGAAGAGCCAGAACCTACATTGTATGTTTAAATCTAAATGTCATTCATAAGTTGTCAAAATCAATTCTTGAGCGTAACTTTTAAACAGCTGCATTCATTGAATGTTTACTTTGAATTACATTGTTGTTACTTAATTTGATACGGCTGTTTGTTCATCCGAAATGGTACCACTAAATTACTGGAAAAGCGGAAGCATCCAGTACCTCCCATGTTCGTCATTGTCCCGAACAACGGCAGAGATGGCAGCTCCGCGAACACGTCGCTTTGGTGCAAAAGACATGATGGCATTGTAGCCGTTCACTACTACGACTGATATTCCGCCTAAATCAAGACTGAAGATATGAAATAAGGCAAAACATAAAGCAATACACGCGATTAACGAACAATTACAGTTTTGATTTTTTTTTATAATAATTATTATTATTAACTTACTGTCACGATCCGGAAATACTGGAGACGGCGATCGTGCGGGAAACAGGCAAGGGAAACCAGGTACGGGGAATAACGGGGTTTTATTGGAGTAACGGGGACTAGGGAACATCGGACAGGGACTAGCAAACATCCACAATGACGGACAAGGGTAACAGGCAAGACCAGGACTTAAAACAGGACAAGACTAAGCAAAGTAATCAGACAAGGCTGGAGACAATCAGGGACGCACACGCGGGTAATCAGGGGGCGTGGCACACACGAGGAGCCGACGAGCCGGGTCATGACAGAACCCCCCCCCAAAGGCGCGCTTCACCGGGCGCGCCAGGGAGGAGGCGACGAACGGGACACAGGAACCGGGACCGAGAAAAGAACAAAACTAACGAGAGACCGGAAACAGGACAGAGGCACAAAACATAGCGAGAGACAGAACGTAAGACACGACTCGACACAGGACCGGGAAAGCGGAGAGACAGACCAGGAAGGGAGAGATAGGAGGGACAGGCGGGACACTAGGAGCGGGAGTGCAAGGAGGGAACATCGGGAAACGAGGAGCAGGAAAGGGCGGAACAGACGGGCGAGGAACAAAAGCAGACGGGGCAAAGACATGAGGTACGAAGGCAGAGGCATAGGGCGAGAAGGAGGGGGTACCAAGGGGAGCCCGAGGGAGCCCCAGCGGGCGACGGGAGGCAGCCGGAGGGGCCGCAGGCGGCCGGGAGGCCGGAGCCGGAGGGGACCCCGGAGGGGCCGAGGAGACAGGGCGAGGGACCCGCGGAGGGGCCAGGGAGGGAGCAGGAGGGAGCACCGGGGAAGGGGACGAGGGAGTAGGAAGGGGCCAGGGCGAAGGCCCGGAGGAGGGGGGAGCCGCAGCAGGCGGCGACGTCCGGGAAAGGGCCGGAGGTAAGGGCCCCGCAGGCGACCGAGGAGCCGCCGTCGGGGAACCCCCAGGCGACCGACCAGGACCCAGAGAGGGGAGCGAGGCAGGGCGACGAGGCACCGGAGAGGGACCTGCAGGCGACAGCCGACGCGGAGGGCCAGGACCCGCAGGCGCCAACCGGACCCCAGCGCAGGCGAGGGAGGGCGAGCCAGGGGGCAGGGCGGGCGGGACCCCAGCCCTGCGTCTGTGTCCCCTTCCCCTGCGGGACACAGACAAGCCGACCCTAGTTCGGGGTCGATCTCGCCGGGGCGAGGGACAAGGGGTTACGAGTTCTGTCCCCGAGGGGTCCCATTCCAGCTCCTCCACCTCCGAAGAGGGAGGAGCCAAGATGGAGTTGTCCAGGACCACCTCGGGGACTAGGACAGGGACTGGAGCTGCTGCAGGCGGAGGGGGCGCCTCTGGAGCTGCTGCAGGCGGAGGGGGCGCCTCTGGAGCTGCTGCAGGCGGAGGGGGCGCCTCTGGAGCTGCTGCAGGCGGAGGGGGCGCCTCTGGAGCTGCTGCAGGCGGAGGGGGCGCCTCTGGAGCTGCTGCAGGCGGAGGGGGCGCCTCTGGAGCTGCTGCAGGCGGAGGGGGCGCCTCTGGAGCTGCTGCAGGCGGAGGGGGCGCCTCTGGAGCTGCTGCAGGCGGAGGGGGCGCCTCTGGAGCTGCTGCAGGCGGAGGGGGCGCCTCTGGAGCTGCTGCAGGCGGAGGGGGCGCCTCTGGAGCTGCTGCAGGCGGAGGGGGCGCCTCTGGAGCTGCTGCAGGCGGAGGGGGCGCCTCTGGAGCTGCTGCAGGCGGAGGGGGCGCCTCTGGAGCTGCTGCATGCCGCCGGGGCGCCGGGACAGGAACACGGTCAGGTCGCCGGGGCGCCGGGACAGGAACACGGTCAGGCCGCGGGGGGGGCGCCTGCCCGGGAACTGGAGCGCGGTCAGGAACTGGAGCGCGGTCAGGAACTGGAGCGCGGTCAGGAACTGGAGCGCGGTCAGGAACTGGAGCGCGGTCAGGAACTGGAGGTGGCTGCAGTGGGGGCGCCGGCCCGGGAGCTGCAGCAGGCGGCTGCAGAGGGGGCGCCTGCCCTGGAGCTGCAGGTGGCTGCAGTGGGGGCACCTGCCCTGGAGCTGCAGCAGGTGGCTGCAGTGGGGGCGCCTGCCCGGGAGCTGCAGCAGGCGGCTGCAGAGGGGGTGCCTCTGCAGGAACTGGAGCGCGGTCAGGAACTGGAGCGCGGTCAGGAACTGGAGCGCGGTCAGGAACTGGAGGTGGCTGCAGTGGAGGCGCCGGCCCGGGAGCTGCAGCAGGCGGCTGCAGAGGGGGCGCCTGCCCTGGAGCTGCAGGTGGCTGCAGTGGGGGCACCTGCCCTGGAGCTGCAGCAGGTGGCTGCAGTGGGGGCGCCTGCCCGGGAGCTGCAGCAGGCGGCTGCAGAGGGGGTGCCTCTGCAGGAACTGGAGCACGGTCAGGAACTGGAGCGCGGTCAGGAACTGGAGCGCGGTCAGGAACTGGAGCGCGGTCAGGAACTGGAGCGCGGTCAGGAACTGGAGGCAGTGGGGGCGCCTGCCCTGGAGCTGCAGGCTGCTGCAGTGGGGGCGCCTGCCCTGGAGCTGCAGGTGGCTGCAGAGGGGGCGCTTCCGGAGCTCTCCGGAGCTTGATCAGCCTCCGGAGGTCTTCAGCCATCCTCTCCAGATCCGAATACGGGGATTCTGGAGTGAAAGAGGCGAAATCCTGCCCCAGTTGCACTGCGAGCTTTTCCCCCTCCGGAGGGCCCTGTGGGGCCGGTTCTCCCATCACCCTCCAATACAGTCCCTGGAGGGTGAAGTACCTGTCAGCGAGGATCATGGGTGGAGGCGGCAGCGAAGACGGCTGCGCAGGCGGCGGCGGCCGCACGGGAACGGGGTCCGCCGGCAATGGCGGCCGCACGGGAGCGGTGTCCGCCGGCAATGGAGGCCGCACGGGAGCGGTGTCCGCCGGCAATGGAGGCCGCACGGGAGCGGTGTCCGCCGGCAATGGCGGCCGCACGGGAGCGGGGTCCGCCGGCAATGACGGAGGGAGGTCCTCCGTACGGGCGATCGCCGTTCTCCTCCGTCTCCCTCGCAGGCGCCTGGCGGTTGCGGGAGGCGGCGCGATGTCCGTAAAAACGGACGGTGGAAAAAAGGCTTCTGGCTCCGGGTAGTGGAAGGGCTCCTCGTCCTCGTCCTCACTTGAGAGCCAGTACTTCCACGCAGGATCGGGGACGCGTGTGGTCGGCCCCCGGGCTGGAGGTAGGGCAGGTACCTCCCTCTCGTCCTCCGCCGGAAGCCAAAGCCTGGAGAGCGAACAGGCGCCGAGAGAGATCGGCTCTTGAGGGAGCCTCTTCCTTCCTCTCTGCTTCTTCTTTGGGTCCGTCATTCTGTCACGATCCGGAAATACTGGAGACGGCGATCGTGCGGGAAACAGGCAAGGGACGATCCGGAAATACTGGAGACGGCGATCGTGCGGGAAACAGGCAAGGGAAACCAGGTACGGGGAATAACGGGGTTTTATTGGAGTAACGGGGACTAGGGAACATCGGACAGGGACTAGCAAACATCCACAATGACGGACAAGGGTAACAGGCAAGACCAGGACTTAAAACAGGACAAGACTAAGCAAAGTAATCAGACAAGGCTGGAGACAATCAGGGACGCACACGCGGGTAATCAGGGGGCGTGGCACACACGAGGAGCCGACGAGCCGGGTCATGACACTTACTATATTTAATATTAATTACACGCATCCAACGGCAGGTGATCTTTCTTATAAATAAAATTGTTTTAGAGAATCGAGTCCAGTGTAAGTTAAAGTTGGATGTTCTCAATTTCTTTGGGTAATTTGTCCGTTTTATCACATTAAATTGCGTCCAATTTAAATTGCTCCCCCAGTATTAATGACATACTTTGGAATATTAATTGTTATAGTAGCATATTATATGTATAGCATTGCCAACGCACATCTTCTTTTACACATTTAAGAAAGCGGTGATCGAGGGATGGAGGATAGAAAAGCGTCTTCCTTCAGATAGAAATAGAACATACATAGCACAGAAACATTTATACCTTTCCGTAGATGTCACTCTGTTTCTTCATATAGACGTGTGGTTCCGAAGTGAAAGACAAAATGTTACCGACTACAGCAAAGGTGTGGGTCCAGGAGGGAAACCTCGGGGTTTCTTTTGATTTACGAGCTGAACAATCAGCAAAAACGAAAAAAGTGTGATCAGCAAACAACCAAAAGCTAGAAGCGTCGATGACACGTTAAGAAAAAATGACGATATTCTGATGGACACCATCTTCTCTTTTTATCGATTGTTTATTTATTAAACTGCCGGACTTCACTTGTCAAGTGAATGTATTATCTTTGAGAAGTTCCCAAATCCCCGCCTCTGACAAGCTAAGACTGGTTGAATCTGTTTTGGGTGAGTGATCAAGCGAGTGCGTGCGTGAGGGTGTGTGGGGATGGGGGTGTCCATTAATAATATTATTTCAAAATAAACTTCTGGCTTCTGCTTACTGAGCGAATCCAGGGGGAAAGTGACGTTGGCATTACATGCTGAGTAGAATGAGAAAGACTTCAATATATTTTAGCTTTCAAATGATCAAAATGAAACAAGGATTTAGTCACTTCAGTACGTGCCAGAACGCAATTATATAATGACGACTGAAGTGAGTAATACCGATTGTTCAGAGGCAATGCTTTCTGCAATTAAAACATGCGGGAAGTATAAAAGTCCATAAGGGTAAGTCATAAAATAAATCTAATCTATATATACCTACACTTACAGACTTTTATTCAGCAGACGCTTTTGTCCAAAACGACATATAAGGAAGGGTAACTTGGACTTATCTATCTATCTATCTATCTATCTATCTATCTATCTATCTATCTATCTATCTATCTATCTATCTATCTGTCTGTCTGTCTGTCTGTCTGTCTGTCTGTCTGTCTGTCTGTCTCCATATTTTGCTTATATGGAACTGGGTTGTGGTGTTTCACCCAATCACAACACAATGCTAATCATGCCTTTCCTGTATTTCTTTGCTTAACTATTACTGTATATACTATTTGTCCATCCATCCATCCATTTTCCAAACCGCTTATCCTACTGGGTCGCGGCGGGGGGGTCCGGAGCCTATCCCAGAAACAATGGGTATATACTATTTGTTTATGTTCAAAACAGTTCACATGCACAACAATTGATTGTACCCCAGCACAAAACAGTCCAGCATAGGTTATAAGTCTGGTGAAGGTCACATTCAGTGCATATTGTAGGTTTTTAATCTCTGTTTGTTGTCTTCATGTTTTATGTCTGACTCCAGCTTCTGCCTGGCATGAGTTACGCATCGCATCCTCTTTTCTCTGGATGTTGCTTTTTACTTCATGGTTTTCAGTGTTATATGATGCCTTAGTGCCTCAAAAGAAGAGCCTTGTGACTCACAGTTACACAACTACACAGTTACAGCCCTTGGGCTCTGCTCATCAACAAAAGAGGGCTGCTTCACTACATCTGCATGGAGCACAGGAGATAGGTACCGTCATGCCAGGGCTGTTCTGTGATGTGTGATGTTCCTTACTTTCTATGCGTACAGTCACCGCTGCAGCTACACCATGGAATCAACCAGACACAAAAATCAATCTGGCTAAAATAATACAAGATATTTTTAAAGAACTTCCCTAAAGATAGACTAATTCCCCCAATACTGCTCGATTAAGGGAGCAGGAGCTCCTTGTGGGGAAACAGCAGCTTTTAAAATCTTTTTGTTGACTATTCCATGTGAATTGTAATACTGATGAATTTATAATCAACCCTAAAGTCAAATATTGTTTTTATGGGGGGTGTGAACCTCTCCATGTCATTGGTACATCTGCTTTATCTCCGTGATGATGGTAACTTTCTTTGTTAACTGGTCACCTCTTCCTGTGACCTATTGTATTTTACTTGTGTGGGAATGTGTCTATTGATAATGGAACAAGCTTACAGAAGCCCCTCATTAACTATGAGCTCTCAGTCATACCCTTTGGTTGACGATGAATTCTTGCCATTCCTCTTCAGTGATTCTCGCACAGCCCGATCCTCATTAGTGCAAAATGCTAAGCTATCTGGACACCTTCTTCTCCTCATAATGCCAGCTGGCATTTTGCTTTGTTGGATGATTCAATTAGTCTCCCTGGGGCTGTCCTGCCTCTGTTCCTCCAATGAGGTTAAGGTTTAAATGTTCTCCTTGTGATGCAAGTTTTTGCTTGAAACCTTTGTGTTCTTTAATTTCATCAGAATTTGAGAACTATGAGGTATTGAAAGACAAAGGAACATTTATAAATGGGCCAGTCAATTTTGCCAGTTATAAAGAACATATGGAACAGGAAGAACTAGAACTATTTTAATGTTAATAGCATTGACATAATGCTCTACAATTTAATATTTCTGCCCTATATGGATCATATTCAGTAGGATAACTCTGGGTACTCCGGTTAGTTGCATGGATGTCTCTAAATTGATATGTGTGATGATGTGTCTTGTGATGGATTGGCATCCCATCAGGGAGATCCTCTGCCCTGTCCCTCTGTATGGATTAGCAGGTATGAAGGATGGATGGATGGATGTTGGCTATATGTTATTAGCTATAAGATCATTATGTTATTAGCTATGAATTATCATCTGTGAGTATGCCAGGTACTTAACCTGAACAACTCCAATTAATTCTCCAGTAGTATAAATGGCTAAAAATACGGAAAATGGATTTAAAAAAATCTAAAGCAGACCATCTTAAATGTAGTTTATGGCAGTGTGCTTTCCTTCCAGGAGTTAACTTTAGAGTAATTGTGTAGTGGTTGATATTTCAATCTGAAGAGAACATTTCCATGTGGTTCCCACCATGTGTTCTCTCCCATCATGACTTTCTGCAGTCATGCTAACCCTGGATAATCCAGAGGGTAAACCTGGCCGCGCGATTTCATTAGAAAATCTTAAACAAATGTAAATTATACATTTTTAGTGTGGGGGTGGCATGGTGGTGCAGTGGTTAGCACTGTTACCTCACACCTCTGGGACCCGGGTTCAAGTCTCCACCTGGATTACATGTGTACGGAGTTTGCATGTTCTCCCCATGTCGTCGTGAGGTTTCCACCGGGTACTCCGGTTTCCCCCCACAGTCCAAAGACATGCTGAGGCTAACTGGAGTTACTAAATTGCCCGTAGGAGTGCATGTGTGAGTGAATGGTGTGTGAATGTGCCCTGCGATGGGCTGGTTGTTCCCTGACTCATGGCCATTGCTTCCAGGATAGGCTCCGGACCCCATGACCCAAAACGATAGGCAGTTTGGACATTTTTTTTTGTGTATTCTAATAGTGTGCCAAAAAACTTCATTATAGTGAATGTCTTCTTTTTTTGGCACGCTCAGATGCTAAAGTAATTAAATGAATAAATGCAACAATATGGAGGTATGTTTTCCTAACTGAGAAACAATAAACCATGACAAACTATGTCACAAAGAACACAGGTTGAAGATGGGCTGACAAAGTTCTCTCCTTCAAAAGAGGACTGAGCAATGTGCAACACTGGGAAAATTAAATATCATTTCCTTGATGATTTTTTGCACAACATGAACATTCCCTGCTTTCACTAAAGGTGATGCTACATTTTGCCTGTGGATATAGGTGACATCCATTTCCCGTCTCCCAGGCAGTGGCCTCTTTTGAGACGCTCCCTAGGCGCTCAGTGCATAGATCCCCCAGGTGCGCAAACACTCCCTTTGACGGACTAATGGAGAATACACAATGTAAGAGCATCTGTATACAAATTAATTGATTTGTGATTTAGTAGGCTTCCTTTCCACAATAGTGTACTTTGATTAAACTATTAGAGTGGAGTTATTGTCTGGTGATTTTGCCTGACAGTCATTGTTTGCTCTCTAACTGCTATTTTGTACGCAGTCAAATAGATCCCTTCGGTCGTCATGGAAGCTGGTAACCAAATAACTACATTATACATAAATAATTGTAGTTTGAGTTGATGTTATTCCTTCCTTGGTTATCTACTTGTGCAGGTGAAATAGCTCACTTGACAACATACTCAATTGGGAAATTATGCAGGTAGCCTATTGGATCTATTTTAATTTAAAAAGGAGAATAAAATGATATAAAACGCTTTTCAGATAGCAAATCTTAGTTAAGATCACGTGCTTGTTGCATATTGTGACAATTTTTACGTAAAATAAACTACGACCGATTATTGTTCCATAAATGCACTAGTAACAAAGGTAACCGATCACGCCAATTTCGTATTAGTCGATTGATTCTTTAATATTTATTTTATTTGAAACCTTGCAACATTGCACAGGATAAGCGGTTGGAACGGGTGGATGGATGGATGGATGGATGGATGGATGATAAAAGGACGAAATGTACTTTCGGGAACTAGGACTAGATTAAACAATCCACACGGTTTAACGTAACTTTTAACCTCTTTCTTGCTAGTAAGAATTTATAACAGAATATAATGGGTTTACATGCTTTTTTAAATATCGTAAATATTGCTTACGTTTGTTTTTTAAATAAATTTATATCGATGTACAATTTCATCTCAAACACCGATGGAAATCTTTAACTTGTCACATGCAGTAATTCACCCATTGGTTGGCGAACCAAGCAGCGGTGAAACAAGAATAAGCTTAAAAGGTTACTGCAGCAACTAAAACGTTTTAGCTTTGGGAGGGAAAATTTGCCCGGCGCACGTTAGCAGTGTTGGAGCTGCCTGCTCTACACCTCCGCAGCTTTGCCAGGGCTGGGAACTGAGCTCTGTCCAATTGCTGTGATTTACTGATTCTGTCATTTGCGGGGCGCTCTCTTCAATAGCATTAAAAGGCTCATCCCAGCTAATGGGGTTCCTTCGTGACGCAAAGGGAGCCTTTCGCTTTGCAAGTACTTTATGCAGTTCCGTACAATAATGAAAAGTAAGGAGCTTTAGTTGATGCCACGCGGTGAACACCGCCATAATTGGTTCGGGAAAAAAACTAAAAAAAAACCCTAACGGAGCTGTTAATAGGGACTATTGAGGAAAACATCATTTTAAATCGAAACAACGTAGAGTAATAGCAAATGAAAACAATATTATTTTACCATTAATTTGTTGATGTTGAAGTCGCATATAGCCCACATATTTTTGTTAATGTAATATGGAAGAAAACGATTATAAGATTTTGGACTTATAGTACCTTACTGTACTATATACTTAAAATAATGCAATTTCTGTATTTATAGCTTCAGAAACAAAGTTCATATCCTTTAAAACCACACATATTGTTCCCCCTTTTAAATTGAATTGATTCTGAATTAAAAACTGTACTTTTTAGGTCTCCTTGGACATTGAATATTAGACAACACTGCATGTATTATGACCAAACCCCCAGTTAACCTAATTCAAGAAACAAAGAGAGATTGATGTTGGCCGGACAGGACTTTATGATTTAAATGACATGGTCTCTTTTTTGGGGGAACAATGAATCCAAATCAAATATTGGGGAAGGTAGTTCCGTAAGTATTTATTTATATTTAATGAGATTCGCGGTTTACTTGTGTGAATCGTAGCACAATAATCATAATTTATATACAATAAATTTATGTTTATCGCTGCAGCAGATAAACAGAAAAAATGCTGTGTGCACTGTTCACTGTTTGACAGAAGATGGCTCTACCTGCTAAATCTGTATATTAAGTTTATTGATTTGGCATTTGAAAAATATCGGGGAAGGCGATGTTACGTGTTTGGAAGCCTGTAAAATATTTATAGGTGCAGATGATTTCCGTGACCATTCATTTGATTTTCTGCAGTTAAATTAATGACCTGAATGTAAATTTAGATATCAGATGATTCAATTTGCTAGTGGATTTTGTGAATGGAGCACTTAGTGACTTCAGTATGACGTAATTATAGTGTCATGTACCTTATTAGTGTGCCAGAACTAAGGGAAGGTCACTGATTGGTTGGCAAACGCAGCCAAGTCCCGTGGTTGGCTGAATGGAGACAATTAAACACCTACACAGTCAACACAGAAACCCTTGTGGTAGATATATAGGGTTGTGCATTGTACCAGTATACAACAGATACAAGAGTTGGTCTCAAAGAAGTTCAAATAAGCCCAACTTTCAGAATTTTGTTTGCAGGAAGATCTGAGACGCAAAGTAAGTAAATCTTTTTAACATTGTTGGGTTGCCTGGGCAGTGCATGCTGTATGCCTAAATCTGTAGAAGGTATATTTATATGAGTAATATATTTCATGCAAATCTTCTACCTGGGATTGCTTTGGAAAACTGAGTTAGTAGTATCCCTAGTGGCTACTAATAATTATAGCTGGGATATATTGTTATTAGATGCGTATAAAGTCTGCAGTAATTCAATAAGCTAATGCATTCGGTTTCAGCACCCAATAGCAAGTGCACTGATCTCGATGATCCTACAAAAGTCTTTTTTTCTTGTGTAGATGCTTGAAACTGGCAAAGGACAAGGGGTGAAATTTACTGCTCTGGAAAAATGTAAAAATTGTAGAAGTTTTGTGTTTGTGTGCCATCTATGGCAATGAATCAGAAGCTGCAGTCCTACTTTCTGGCTA
Source organism: Brienomyrus brachyistius (assembly GCF_023856365.1). NCBI lineage: Eukaryota > Metazoa > Chordata > Actinopteri > Osteoglossiformes > Mormyridae > Brienomyrus > Brienomyrus brachyistius. The sequence continues at coordinate 26,698,679 of NC_064543.1, forward strand.
ATTGTGCTTAATTTTCCATGCTTATTTTGTTTTCACTGTCCATGTTTTCAAAGCATTAGCGCTTTGCTGGCTGAAGTTGTTCATTGGTATGCATCTTTGTTGTAGGGGACCATGGTTATGCTGAAGATCTCTGCTCTCCTTGTAGCTTATGCTCTGGTCGTTTGTCAGATGTACAGCTTACAGGCTGCTCCAGTGAGGTGAGGCAATACGTGCCTATTGTCAGTAATTATTTTTCGTCGAAGGGAAACAAAGTACAAAAAACATTTCTGTTAACAGTCATAAAGCGTCTGTGTATTCTTGAAAAGACAAAGTGGTTGTTATGGCTGCATTTCTTTATGTTAGCATCTCAACAAGAGAGAGTGGTTGATATATTCAGCCCCTTTAAGAATGTATTTTAGAGCTGGGTCTATTGGCACCAGAAACCCAGGAAGACCAAAAACTAGGCAGGATATTATCAATCTCCCAAAGAGGCCATTACAAATGCATTTTAATTAACTCTGAATGTTTTTACAAGCTATTAGAGAATGGCTATACAATGCCATTCCCCCATTTAATCCAATTTATAGAGTGCACATTTTTAAGTCTAAAGAAAATTGCAGTGACATTAAGAGAATTAAACAATGTGAGTAATATGTTTCTGTGTAGTTAAAGGTATATAAGAGAAGCCCATGCAAGCCCCCAGTTCTTACTACTTTATTGATTTTGTCATCAATTTTACCTTGGCTAGCTGTCAGCATTTTAAACACGACACTTTTAGCAGATTGTTTCTGAAATTGGCCTGGGTCCCTTAGGTCCGCAGCCTTTTAGCGCTAGCAGAAAAGCACCTGGCTGAGCCATATTTAATGCAGAGGCAATCCTGCGCTTGTGCTCACAGATCAGCTTTAGAGTCAATGACAGACCGAGTCACGCTCACGGACCATGAAGCGCGGAGATTACTAAACGCTATTGTCAAAGAATTCGTGCAGATGACGGCCGAGGAGCTGGAGCAACAGGAGAACGAAGGCAATAGGTACAGATCTCTTTACATCGCTTATGTTGTATTTGCCTGCAGGGTGGTTAAGAAGGCTTATTTGAAGGGTTACGTTCAGACCAGTATTTGAGGGGATGAAACGTTATCTTGGTTTATTTATTATAGAGTCATAATTACATTATGTTTGTATTTTCATGTGATGAAGTGTACCATTTAACCCTCAATTTTTACCTTATGAGGTGGTATCAAACCAGCTTCCAATACAAGTCAATCCTGCAAATGTTTGGTTAAGGCATAGAGGTATGTGCACAGAGAAAAGACCATCCAGCCATCTGGTCAAGGAAGGAACTGAAATTCATAGTGATAAATTCTCTGTCGTGAGCCCCTCTTGCATGGACTCATGTATGCCTCCCTTTATTTTTGAGCTGGTGCTCATGAGCCTGTTTGCCTGCTGAACGAGTCCAAACGGGAATGCTGAGAGAAAACAATGCGGACCGGATTGCATGAGAGCGGCAGTTCTGTGGCTGTGTTGCGTTGTAGCTGAGGATTGGATTGGTCATTAGAGCATGGCAGCATAGTAACTCAGGTTATGATTGTTGTTTACAGTTTTGGGAAGGGGGGGAACTTGCACATTACTTTTCCTGATTGCAAGATAAGCCATCTTATTTTGTTAAAATGCATGAGAGAAATGGGCACGATGCTATTAACCCGGAGTCGCAGGCAGCCTGCTCCCTGCATGCCGTTGTCACTGTGTGTCTGTCTCTTGCATGTTGTCTCTCCCAACAGCCTGGGCAGACCCATGTCCAAGCGCTGTTCCAATCTGAGCACGTGTGTGCTGGGCAAGCTGTCGCAGGAGCTGCACAAGTTGCAGACATACCCCCGCACCAACGTGGGAGCGGGCACACCGGGCAAGAAGCGCAGCGTCCCTGAGAGCGACCGCTATACTAGCTATGGGGAGCCGCTCGAGAGGATCTGAGCAGTCGTCTCACCCCCCATTCCCTCCCCATGTCCTGCCTCGGTGCATGCGGATCTCACCTGCTTGATTGCCTTCAGAGAAATCGCAATCGAAACTCCCCAAACCATCCTCCTTTCAGTTCCCTTTTGATTCCTCTTTTCCGGCAGAGAATTACAAAATAATTAAGACAATCAACATAAGAATTGTTGCACTTCTTCAGCAGAAAAAAAAATATTTATTACTTTTTAGTGAGCTGAATGAAAACTCAATATCAACAAAGTAATAGCAGTTACTCCACAATAACAATAATAAATGCTTCTTTCATGCTTGATTATGTTTCTTATTTAATAAATTTATTTTTCTACCAGGAAACTGTTAGCCTCCTTTATTTGATTATCTGTTAATTTGCATATGAATGCGTAACTTTTAATTTGTTGTACGATCTTTGTTGTTACTGGCCCAAAAGTTTTGTAGCTAAAGCTGAACTGCTGCAACTTGTTGTAGTTCAATTAGTTACGATATCACTTAGTTACCACAGGCATCACCCTAATTCAGGTAAGTTGTGCAATTTTAAAATGAAGAATGGCGGCTTGCAGCTGTAATACTTTCAAACCCATTGTATAAAATGCAAGTAATGTTTTCTCTCAGCTTTTTGCAGTAATGTACGAGGCATTGAAAGTGGTGGCTTGAATCTATGAGCATCCGTGACTTTCTATGCCTCCCTCTCCGCGAATCAGCATCACGGCGCAGAAGCGAGCCTGTAACACAGCAACGTGTGTCACTCACCGCCTGGCTGACTTCCTCAGCCGCTCTGGGGGCATAGGGAACAGCAACTTCGTCCCCACCAACGTGGGCTCCAAGGCGTTTGGCCGGTGAAGAAGCCGCAGCCTAATAGGAATGTGACGTGTCATTATCAGGGATACGGTGAATAATCCCGCTGCTCACACTGCCTGTCTCATATACCTGCAATCAAGACACCAATGTGCACGGCCTACCTGCATCCAAAAATGCCCATGCACCCCCTCTCCTGAAACCAAAACACTCCCTACATCCTCCCTGCCTGCAAATGAAATGCTCTGATATTCTTACCGTTTGCAAGTGAAATATTTCAGTCACTCTCATTTTAAGTGACTAGAGAAGATTGCATGCCTGTGCTTATAGAGTTTGTGAATAAATATTGAGAATGATGTCGTTTGAAAAATGAGGCATAACACTGATCTCTCTCCTTTACTGGTCTGGTCGAAAGACCCCATGCTTACTTTCCTGGGTTTCATTTTTTTTGCAGAGGTTGACATTCTGAACAAGATGACATCACGTTTTATTTTTGAGAAACGAACCCCATTCCTCACCCCTCTCATCTCCAGCAGCCCTAAAACAGTAGAAGAATGGCACTGGTACTCCAGGATCAACAGCCCACATCCTCTCAGTGTTACTTATTTCCATTTTTGCTTTTGGCAAATGAGGCATAGAAAAAAGTAGAGCACTTCATTTATGTACATTCGTAGTTAAACCGAGAATTCTCTTTAATTTTACATGCAAATCTATTTAAAATAAACGCAAACAGCACGGGTTTTTCGGTTCTCCTATGATATAGAGCACATCTCTACCATGTGACCCCCCCCCCCCTTGTCTTAGCAACGTGCTGCAGAGCCCCGAGGGACATCATCAAAGCTCGGCCCCCCAAGGCCTCTCTGATATTGGCTGTGTCTTGTGCCTTGATGTAAAACACTTTACATGACATGATTGTACAATATGTTTGAAAAAAAAAAGATGAAAAAAAATTAATTCATATTGTAATGATTGTGAATTTCAGCAAGATTAAAAAGTATTTTAGATACATTTGGGTTGGGGTTCCTGTTTTATTCTTCAGAAGATTATATTTGCATTGGCAGGACCACCCAGGTGACACTTTTTTGCCCACACACTGGTTTAAATACAGAAATTGCTTCCTGAAAAACATTTTAGACAAGCAGGAGGGATCACCTGTCCAGCTGGTGGTCAGTATTGCTACTATTCAACACTAAAAACTGGCAGACAGGCATTTAGAAGATAATCCCCTTGTGCTATTCATTGTTAGACCTAATGGATGGTAAGCATACCCGAAAACTTTGTTTTTTAATCCTTGGCTGCCTATAATTGAAATGGAAGCAAAAACACTTATTTCCTTCCACAGATTAAAACAAAAATTTAAAAAGGAACATAAAATATTGACAAAATGTGCCCTGGCAGATTTCCACATATAGCAATTTTTTAAAAGTTTTATGTTTGCACCAAACTGAATACTGCCACGTCAGTACATTTCATCTTCATGTGGGGGCTGCTGGTGTCACTGGAGCTTATCTTCACAAAGTTGCTGCACACATTCTGGGATACGTACTCCGTCTATTTACATTCAAGGCATTCATGCAGTTCTGCATCTGACAGATGGCTGCATGCTGAGTTGCATAGGTGCACAATCCCTATAAAAACCTAAAGTTAGAATAATCAGGGCTCCACACAATGAAAAAAAAATATTCATTTTTACCATTAACATGGTATTTAGAAATGTAGCCCGTGCTCCAGAGTTGGTTTTTTTCTCTCAATAAAAACATACGTCACAAACATGTTTGTCCGTGTATGGACAGGCTGACAATCGCTGATAATAATTATAATAAACATTGACACTTTTGAAAAATCAAAACATCAACATACGTTAAAATATCAACCAACTTCTGATCCCAATAGTCCAAGGGCCCTTTGGGACAGGGGCCCTAAAACATCTCAATCGTAATTGGATTGGTCTGTGCTAGTGGCCGAAGAATTATATACTTTCATGGGCTGCAATGTCTGTAGCGGCACCCCTGCATACCATCTCCACTGATATTTCATAAATATTAACTGTAAAAAGCCACAGTTTATATTTGCCTTAAAAATATTATTAGCTTATCTATAAGAACGCAAAAAAGCTTCATAAAATGATGGGGGAACAAGTTAACGAATTAGGTCATTATAACCATAACCGAATTACAGAGGACTTTTAGAGGAAGTTTAGACTATGATAATGCTATTTTCTTCAAAAAGTGATTAGCTAGAAATAATCCAGCTAGTTAACTTTCACTACCTTTGCTGCTTCAGGGAGGCGAGAAGTGTGGATGTCTTAAGAAATGGGCTGTATTTAAGAATTCTTGGTTTTTTTGCCTATGCTTAAACCAGGAAAAAACACTACAAGCAGAGATTAACATTTTTGATGCAGGTCCTAAGAAATGCCGTTCCATTTTCACCATTTTTAGTTGGCACTTAGATGAGGCCAATGGATGACTGATGGATGGGCTTAGCCCACTGGGTTTTAATTGTATCTGCTCCTAGTGCAAATGCTTCATTTTAACATTAATCTGTAGCATCCCATCCTGGCAATCAAACTGTTTCCCTGCCTGTGCCTTAGTAACACTGTCTTTTCGCTGACTCTTGATGAGCCAGAATTGCCTTCCGTAATAACGTCACCTGATTAAAGGCTGGGAATTAATATTCTGTTCCATTTCAATTCCATATTTGGTTATTTGTTATCTCCATTTTAATCAATCAAGGCGCTTGAACTGGTCCTTATGCTGAAACAGGGTATTATGGTCCTGATTTGATAGTTAAAGTTGAGACTAAATTACCTGATAGCCATCAACGATGTGCTGTTTTATGTAGTTAACATTGTAAAGGTTCAACGGAGGTATTCATTCCCAAATTAGATGAATGGTGAAGGACCCAACTGGCTCCCTTCAGGTATGCAAACGCCATGCAGGTAAAGAGGAACTTCTTATATATAAGCAATATTACTACAATTCAGGCATGGGACAGAAGATCAGAATTTTCTCCAAACACGACACGAGAGACATTAACAAAATTGTTTCACTGAAAGAAATAAACCGTAAAACTCTCAGAACTTTGTGTGAAATGACACCATGCAGCTGCGACTTCACATCGGGCTAGAAAGGCTAGTTACTGTATGTGGTAATTGGACAAAATACAGTAAACAGAAATCCCGTAATTCCTCTGCAACCAGATGTCATTAGCTAAATGGATTAGAGCAAGTCACAACCCATATGCCTCACAGGTTTACAAATTAAATAATCTAAATGGGATCCATCAGCAAGGAATGCCAAATAAAGTTTACAGCACTTAGAAACGGCAAAACCCTTTAACAGGCAGGGGTCACTGATTGGCAGCAGGCCAATGAATGGTAGAAGAACAGATTATTCTGTGGCTTTAAAAAAGGTTTATTGATAATCAAGTTAGAAGATGCACATCTAATAAAGCAAGAATAGTATCCTGTAGGGTTGATCGATAATAAGAGATAAGACAGTTTGTGGTTGTGCAGACTCCCATCGACGCAAATAGAGCATAAGTTGTGTCATGAATAGAACACAGACGTCATGACCGTGCATATTTTACATAGTAATGCAAATGGATATTTAAGAGTCATGTTTGCAGGTAAGAGCACTGTATTGTCGAGTTGTGCATGTCTATTAACGTGAGCTCCCATTGACCATCCTCAGATCTCCGTTTCTATTGCTTTTTGATGGAGTCATTCTTAATTTGATTGGCGTAGGCTACACCTTTTGTCTGTCATGTTAGACCAGAAAAGAATGGAGATACTTTATTAATCCCTGTGGGTAAATTCTATTTATACCAATCCATCCTGCTCTCTGTAAAACACACAGGTGGAGGATAGTAAGCTTGGGGATGCCAGTGTAGGATCAGCCAGTGTGCAGCATCACTGGAGCTGGGGGTTAATGACCTTGGTCAACAGCCAAAGGACACGTGACAAAGGGCCTTGGCTTGAAGTGGCAACCTTCTGATCAGGGGCACAAAGGCTTATCCCGCTAAGCTGCTCACTGCCACCCTACTTGCTCTTTGGCAGTTTTTCTCAACCCAGTTCTCACCCCCCCCCCAAGACAGCACATGTTTGCTTCCTCCCAGATCCCAGCTATGTTTTTATCTGTGTTGGTTTATGTGTGGGAAGAACAAGGTTATACCTATCTATATAATGAATGAGCTCTCTGCTTCTGTATGTCTCATGAGTGCTTAAAATGTAATAAAACCATTGTGCATAATGTTCAATAATCTGCGTTATTTCCAGTATCATCACATTTTTTGTAGGTGCACTTTCCTGCCCTGATAACTCACAGTAATGCTGTGACTAATTTTCTTCCAGTTTCAGTGCTTGCTGCCTGTATTAGTGCAACAGTGTCTTTAACTGCAAGTGATACACTGATGGAGGCTGGGTGCAGTGAGACATGAAGCCTTTCATACACATATATTAGCCCTTTATTGCCTGCTCAGAAGTAGGTAAAGATGCATTTTTATGGTTCTCAGCTGAAACTCCACAATCACTTTAAAGGTCCTTTTGAAGCTGTAATGTTTATTATAATAACCATCAGCAGAAGACAGAATTAGGTACAAGCTGCTTGCGACTTTATTGATGTGATAAAAATGACAGCCAGGGTGGTAAAAAAATGTTTGGTTTTTTCATCTAGAAATCGAAGAGTGTTGTATGGGCCTATGCAGATGCGTTTATCTTCTTGTTAATGAGGCAGAGTAAGAATATTATTGGAATAACATGTTGGGGAGAGGAGCCATGTGTGGAAGTGTGGAAGATATCTTGTCTGTATGTGTACCAGTAAGCTGTCTGTGTACCAGTACTCTGTCTGTCTGTCCGTCTGCCTGCCAGTACTGCGTATCAGTACTCTGTCCTTGCAATACTATCCCTATCTGTGTAGCAGTACTCAGTCCATCTGCCAATATTCTGCCTGTGTACCACTACTTTAGCTCTCTGCCCGTAATCTGTCTGCAGACCAGTACTCTGCGTATTAGTACTCTGTCCATTTGCCAAAACTCTGTCTGTGCACTTATACTGCAGTCATGTAAATTCACAAACTACAGTCCATGCGTGGAGAAGTATGTCCTGGCCTGTATGTCTGCAGGTAATCTCTCTGTGTAGCAGTACTCTGTCTTATGTTTGCCAGTACTCTCTCATATTTCGTCCCTGATATGCAGCATCAGAGTATCATTGGATCATACAAATCTATCTCGCAATAGAGCAAATGATATCACTAGTATTACCACATAGCATTTTCTTTCCTTCTTTATTGTGTTTTTTAGTTGAGGGGTGGGTTAGAGCACAAGGTCAGCCAACCTGTGGCATCCCGGATCCAGAAGGTAAGTGTCTTGCTCGAGGGCTGGGGCTCGAATCGCTGATCTTCCAGTAATATCCATTGAGACTGAGCCTGCTAAGACACTGACATTATAATGTTAAAGGTTCATAGTAATTACTTGCAAAAAGAATGCGAAATGTTAAATAGGTTTATTTGTATTTGTGGGGGCAGGGGCCAAATTCCTCACAGCCAAGGAAGGATGTTATTCACTACTAGGTTTGTAATGCGGGCCTGAAGCTGCTGAGACACGCTCCATGTTCCCTGAGAAGGGGGGTGGGCATGCTGTCCGGAAAAACGACAGCAGCAGCCGCAGGCTTACGCAGAGACTCGGCGACCTGCGCACATCAAGTGTTTACACTCAGTACGGTAATTCCGCTTGGAGGCAGAGGTGAGCGGGATCTCATCTCCACAGTTCAGCTTGCAGAAACAAGCCGCCGCTGTTATTCCTACAAATAGCTCTCTATCTCCGGCGTGCCTGGTTATTTTGCTGAAATCTTCCCATTTGTGGTTATTATTTTATCTGGAAGTTTAAAATGCATGGAGAAATGACTGGAGTTCACATCTAGCATTGGCCATCAAAATTTCACCCTTGATGTTGTTACTTAAAATAATTCATGTTAGAAATTATGTCAAATTTGATATTCCAGAATTTACTACAATGTTGTAGTAAGGCGCTAAGCACTCATCCAGTTGGCCTGTCTTGTATATAGTTTTGGTTTCTTCTTAAGCAAGAGTTCTTGTTTTGCAGAAATAATCCACTAAACCTCCAGGGTTAAAATTTGCCAACAGTGGTTGGAGACTGATTATTGATTTTAGGCTCTGTGGAAATGATCGATCAGCAGCCCAGATTTAGGCCTTATGATTAGAAAAAATACTGCAGCCTGTCTAAGGCAATAGTTCAGAGATTTATGTTGCATACCACCATTATAACTGACATTAACATACCTTTGCATACCATATGAAAAAATTTAAAATAATGGCAATGTTTTTCTATCTGTGTCAGAAACATAGGCTACCAGACTGAACTGAAAACTACGTGGTAAATTTTTCTGTTATATTGCTTTGAGTAAACCCTAAGCCTACTTCCCAGACAGAGGAGATTTTCGCCGGTGAGTCAGTCAGATATCAACACTGGGAGTCTCATTTATCAAACTTTACGTAAGTTTCACAGTGAAAAAAAGCTCATGCATGAAATAATGTGTATGTACAAAAATTATGGATATATTAAACTTATAAAAAAGTTTGTACATTGTTAAGAAATAGGAAATGTCCATAGGAAAACAATATTCATATGAAAAGTAAGAATCAGATTTATAAAATGTTGCTTAAACTGAGACACACTTCGTGCATAGTTACAAATCCCACTCATTGTACAGGCATTTGTATGTAGGCATGCTTAAGAGACCACTAGGGCTGGGATTGTTCTCTTTTTTAAGCAACTGTCCGGGAAAATTAATATTCTTTCCCGGGACATGAATTGTCCTGGTTTCTTGTGAAAATGTACATCTAATTTAGAATTTTGTAGCTTCAAATAAACCTCACTTGGTTTCATTCTACTGCTATTCTTTTTTCTTCCTGGTTATGTTTATATATGTAAAAGGTTAATAACGGATAAAACTGTCAATTGGCCATGTCTATACTTTTATTTGATTATTAGCAAAAATACGAAAGCTTACCATATAACCAGGCAACTGCACGGGCTGTTGGTCTGCCGTGCACATCCCCATCCATGACCCCACTGTGATTTAAATAGCTTGCTAGATGTAGAATTGTTTTTTTTTTCTAAATATTTTGTTGTTTTTGTGAAATCGGCGAGGAAGAGGCCCTACACGTTGGATGAGCTACGGGGGTAAAAGAAAAAGCGATTTACAGCATTCAACTCAGAGTGGGAGAAAAAGAGAAAATATTTCGGAATGGATGAGGCACAGCTAAAGGGACTTGGAGGATACTGCACAAAGCGGAATCTCCTAGTTAGCTGGATAACTTCAGCCAAATGTGAAAACTGTCCAGGTAAGTGACCTTCGTACTGGACAATCCTTGTATTTGGCATAAGATATCTAGCTAATGAAAAAGACTGCTTGTGGAATACCCCTCTACCAGTTCCCCAACACTCATGTTTTATGCCCAGTCAAAATTTCAAATATGAAAAACAGGAAAATTATGCAAAAACAAAGTAGCAGCAGAGTTTTGTATTAAGCAAACACAAAAATCTAAATTGAAAAAATAATTTAAATTTAAAAAGTTGAAACTATCATGCTTGGAGTTTAAATCATTTATTGAGGAAACAATAGGGACTTCTGCAGTCAACAAAATGAATGAGAAATACACACTGAAAAGAGGTGAGAAATGTCAGTATTTAGTTGTGCAAATTCATTAAGTTAAAAGGTTGTTTTAAATTTATTTTATACAACAGTTAGTTCCGACCAAGAAATCTGATTGGACACAAGGCGTTCTATAAGGGCGTTTCCCATCAGCTGTATCATTCCGCTTCACAGGTGTATGTAAAAACCATAACGTCTCCGTAACATCCATAACATTAATGTCTCATCTCCACCCATACGGATTCAGTGCTGGGCTGATTCTCATTGTGTGCATTTTGAGAACCTGCCCCCATTTCCACCGGTTTCAAAAATGAACGTCGGTGGAAGTGAGAGTAAAGTAAAGGTTCACATAGGCCTATGTTTCGTTTTGTTGGATTTATTTTGATCAATTTTGGATTTTATGTTTTTATGAGCTGCTAAACCGAAAAAAAGGTTTCAGAGTGTGACTCATTGTGCTCTGTCTCTAAAGCCTATATCCACTTTTGTGTCCTTAAAGGCTCCCCGTCTATGTTTGTGAGTTTAGTCTTTATTCTCAGTCGGTGTTTTACCATCGTCCTTTTAAGGACCATACAATAGGTCTGCTAATAAGTGAACTTTGCTGGCTGCCTCGAAATCTCTTCACCACAGTATTTTATTTATTAGACCTGCGGCATGGTTTTAATTTACAATGCAAAGTTATTCTGCTAATAAGCTGGCTATCTGTTTCACTGCTGGCACTGGGGATATCAGACAATATCGGTTATGGACTGAATTTTCCAGGTATGCAGAAGGTTTGGACGCGATTGCCAGTCCCACTTTTGCTGACGTTACGGGAACTATGTTTGTAAATGTTTAAATAAATAAACAAAATATTCTGTATGTTGTAACTGTCACCTTGCGGGCTCGTGCCTATGACCATCGGGACATTCCACGAAGCAGGATTAAAGGAAAGTCTGACTTATTTCTATAAGTCTAGCTCATTTAAGTGGGAGTTCCGTTCCATCAAAGTGCCTTAAATGAATCCCAGCTGAGCTACCATGGTAACTTAGGCGAGAGAACAAATCTCATACGGTCCAGTGTCCTGTACTAGTTTAAATGGACTTTATATTCATTCACTTACATTTCACCCATCCGACAAGTTACCCCGATAAGCCAGTAGCCCCCGCTTCGTAGTTCAGTCGAACCAGGAACTTTTGAGGTGTATGGCGACAGCATAAACCACTGTACCACCATGCCACTATACTAGGCACTTGTAACATTTACATAACTTACGCATTTAATCTGTCTGCAATTCTTTGCCAAGCCAACTCCCTGGCATTGTTTATGGCCACAGTATTGCCTTTTTTAACAATTACATCTTTGTACTTTTCATACAGCTCCATCAGCAGCGTTTGTTCTGCGGTGGGGGAAAAAAAACGGCACTCTCGTTTTACATGCATTCTGACTCATTTGATCAATCTATCGTTCATCCATTCATTTGGGCTTCTTAAATATCTCGCACTAAGTGTGCGCTCTAAGTGAGACTATGCAAGTCTGTCTTGTATGAGCCTTGATTAATTAAAGCGGAACTGCGTTAGTGGAACGACATTTGAGTCTGAAGTTTGGATCTGACTTTTTCGGGAAAGTCTGTTTTTTTTTAGCCTCTTTCATGGAATACCCCCCAGGGAGTCTTAAAAATATTATCATACTATATTTGCAAATATGGTTTATTCCCCAACCCCCCAAAAAATTCTGAGTGTCCCGTGTTTCACAGATCAAAGGTGGCAACCCTAGAGACCGCCCCATCCCCACTCATAAATTACCCTACATTGGCAATGCAAAATAACCACCTGTATATATAAATGATCTGCAGAGCCTTCTAAGTTACATAGTAGAAAAATATTATCTCATAGTAGTTCGTGCTCTCGAGTTAATAATTCATGGTCGAGTTAATAATTAGTGCTCTCAAGTTAGTAATTCATGTTGTCTAGTCAGTAATTCATTCTCTCGAGTAACTAATTTGTGCTGTTGAGTTAGTAATTTCTATGCGCAAATTAATCCCCAATCAGAGAGCACAAACGAATTACTCGAAAACACAAGTTAGTAAACCTGTTATGCCCATGCCGGCTGGCCCGAACACCGGCAGCTGATCTCCGGCCGATCAGCCCGTTCCTGACGCTCGACTGTTACAAACATGCCTTGCGAAGTATTGCTGTCATTATCTTAATCAGCCTTACCGAGCACTTTCTTCGTCTCCTGTTCACCCTGTTCATCCTGCCTGCTGTATCCTGCCCGCTGGCCTGCTGCCCCGCTGGCCTGCTGCCCCGCTGCTCTGCTGGCCTGCTGCCCCGCTGCCCTGCTGCCCCACTGCCCCTGGTCCTCCCTGCCTTTCGTCTCCTCATCCCATCCTTTGGTGTAAGACTGATATCCCTGGAACTCAATCCTTGCCCATGACCCAACCACCTGACTGAATCTCCCCGCTGAATTTGTTTGTACCTGGCTTCCTTAATAAACCCATTTGTTCCCACATCTTGGGGTCTGCCTTCTCCATTCCCGCCAGGCGTCACAAAACCCATGGTACAAATAATAACTCGAGAGCACAAATTATTACAACTACCGTGACACCCAAGGGGCTCAATAATGAGCATGTACTATGTCTGTAACATCATTTCAGAGACAATGGAGCCACAAATAGGAGGAACAAAAAAAATTTCTCAACATGCGAAGTGTAGACTTAATAGTTTCTAAAACAGAGGCATGTCAAACAATTTTATTTGGTAGTACATCTGACAAACATCTGAATACATCTGAATCTGTTCTTTGGAGACTTGCAGCCAGGGCAGGTGATGGAACAGTCTTTACAGATGATACTGCTGTTGTGACCCACTGGGTTGGCTACTTTGAGCAGCTGTTTAAAGCTGATCCTTCGGCTAGGATGTTAGACATCTCTGAGTCCACAGTTCTTGAGGCTGATCCTTCAATCAGCTGTGAACCACCCAGTCTCACTGAGATTAGATGAATGGTGAATCAGCTAGGAGTAGGGAAGGCTGCAGGGATCTGTGGTATCAGGGGGGAACTGCTCTCAGTGCGTGGGTTAGGTTCTTGCTAGGGTCATCCTTAACAGGATTTGTGATCACTTGCTCACCTACCAGTGACTGGAGCAGTATGGTTTTACATCTAAGAAGTCTACCATTGAGGACATCCTGGCACTGAGGGTCCTCATTGAGCACAAACTCAAGTACGGCAGAGGTTCTTTGTAGCCTTTGGCAATTTTCGTAAATTGTTTACTTAGTTGATCAAGCTGTCCTGTAGGAAATCCTGAGACTTTGCTGGATCCCCTTGAAGTTCCTGGATGACCTGTACACTGGCACTGTGAGTGCAGTGCACTGTGTGGAAGCAGAACCTCTGCATTCTTCCCAGTTCATTCTGGGGTTTGCCGGTGGTGAATTATTGCTCCTACTCTGTTCATCTGTTGGACAGGGCTGTGGGGTCCAGGGGCTGTGGGACCTCTGTTGGTGAAGATAGATTTACTGATCTTGACTTTGCCGATGATACTGTGATCTTTGCGGAGTCAATGGAAGCTCTAATTGGAGTTCTTGACTCTTGACTGAGCAAGGAGTCTGGGTGACGGGGATTGTGTCTTGGATAAAAACTAAAATCCAGGCCTTTAATGACTTATTGAACACAGCCATCGGTATTGCGTCAGTTTGTAGGGAGAAAGTCGACCTGGGTTGTGTGTCCCACTATGTTAGCAACTTACGTACTACGATGCATCGTTAAATGATGCAAGTGTTTCCCAAAACCATAGTTTGAATGAACGTTCGTAAACATTGTCCTTAAGTTGGCTTAGTTCCGGGTAAATATGGTGGAATTCATTACATAGATAAAGGGCTGCTTGATTATGACATCAAATAATTACATCAAGTAATATTACGATATTTATAAAACCAAAAAGAAGATGAAGTTACCTGAAATAGAGTATTGCCAAATATATTCTGTCTAACAACAGAATGTGTCTAGTATGTTGTGTCAACAGACGCACAGCAGTGCCAATAAGTGTGATATGATTATTACGCAGTATCATTCAGCAATCATGATTACGATGTATCATTCTGCGATTATGTATATACACAGTACTAAAAAAGATGGGGGAAACAAATAGGCCAAAAACACCGGCAAATTAGCAGCTAAAAATAACGAATAGCTTCATAATCATTGAGAGCTTCCGATTATTGAGTCAGCTGCATGGAGTGAGATTTTCTGTTCTCTGTTCTGCACACATTTACATGTATGTAAAAGTTTTATTACCTTGTAAATAGTCTGTAGGGTTTGCAAGCTGCCCTAACATTTTTGATGCAGCTAATATTAAGTTCAGAATGAAATACAGAGTTGCCGTAAGATTTCTTGCGTGACAGTCTGAAAGACTTTGCAACCCTGAACACGTAAATATTTTTTGTTTCACCTAAATTGATTTGTATAGAAAATAACCATATACAGTTGTTAATTAAAAAGAGGAAACTTCAACTAATACGCACAAGGGGAGACACGGCAAAAGCAGCCCAAACCAGAAAAGGCGGCTGGCAAAAAGTGGCCGACAAATTAAACGCGGAAGTAGTATTCATTGTACTTACTGACTGCAGGACACCATTTACTCATGCCACGCCCCAGCAGACACATTTGTGGTATATAGATTATCATATTGTACATGTAGTAATCCAACTTTACCTGACCAGATGCGTGACTATTAATAATTCCGAGTACGTATCTGCGCTGGGTATCACCGGCACACCACGCGCCTTGTAGACGGAGCCTGCATGTCTGTTATAGCCGAACAAAACTATAGCTAAAAGCGTTTATCTGTTATAAGCAAAATCCGATTATATGCGAGTATACTATAACGGGATTTTATTATATGTCATAATTCCAGATCAAACATAAGCACAATAAGAACATGGGAACAGGTTAATAAAGAGAAGTACAAGAATATATTTCAAACTGGTAAATATTGGTATAAAGGATCTTGCCGATCGCGCAAAAATCTGTATGAAATTCTCTTCTTATAATTAGCGCACCGATATCAATTGGTCGCTCATCCATGAATGGTGAGACCAAGACTGAATGGATTTCCATGCACGGACACTGATTAAGTCTGTGATCTAATCTTTGTTTATACAGAACAAACCTGCTCTAAGCAGGTTTTGGGATTTGGATGTGCTGCTATGAAAACACATACAGCGAGAGTTTTGAAAAAATCATGCCAGATCGTCAACAATTACATCCGGCTGAGTGATCCACGCGTACATAAAATACCCCCCATGTCTTTAAATTCTCATCCTTGTATTAGAATATAGACCAGTTAACATTTTTATGGTGCAGTATCTCATGTGGTAGTGCTGTGTCATATGTTTTAAATTTACTACACACTGAATATTGAACTAAATCTTGACATAAAAAAATATATCGCAAATCAAAGCGTAAACACAATGTCTGTCAGAAAAATCGCAATTAGATATTTTCCCCAAATCGTTCAGCCCTAACTGGGAGGCGCTAATAAAATACTAAACCAGCGAGGGAGCAAACAGGAGGCAGCTTGGCATGATCAACATGAGGGCAGGACGAGAGGTGAGACTAAGAAGCACCAAGCAAGGCTTGTTAGAGCCACGCCGGGGAGGAGACTGTGACGTACAGCAAAGACAGAAGAGGCAGACCTCGTAATACGGTTGCGAAACAGTTTAATGAATAAACCGGTAATACACACAGCAAAAGGGGAAATCCAGAATCATAATCGAGGGGCAGGCAAGAGGTCGGTGTCTGGGAGAGTCAGTTCTACGAGGAGAGACGGGACGACGTGGATGGGGTAGCAGGGCAGGACGGAGCACGCAGGCAGTTCGACAGGAGGATGCAGATCGACGGGGCAGGCATGACAGGCATGACAGCAGGGTAGAACTGAGCAGGTAAGGCAATCGGGGAGAACAAAAGACCAAAAGACACTCGGTAAGGCACATTAGAGATAATGGCAAGCGGAGCGAAGAGCAGGTGATTGACTGCAGGTGCTTGGTCCCGCCAATGTGGCAGAGACAGGAGGATCAGGCAGGGCAGGCCATGACAGGTGACTTGATATTATACTTGAAATGTTTTTAATGAATAAACGTGGGCAGATGGTATGAATTGCTGGCAAACATGTGGTCATTTGACTGATAGTGTAGTTCCCTTCATTACAGTCAGTGTTGCCTTTTCCCGATACGTCCAAAATGTTGCACACAAGCTTCCCGAGTTTCTGTAAATATACATATACCTTCCTCATTGTGTTCTGTTTGATATGTCCAGAATTTTCTGTAAAAAGTTGCATTACTACATTCTGAGTGTCATTTAGTGTGCATGCAACTTTCATGTATGAGGCCTGAATTATCCTCCTGCATAGAGCCATGTACCCTATGTCGCAGCCTGACGCGCACCTCCCCAGAACGATAACTACACGTTGCGGTGATGCAGACTGCAACAACTGTGATTGATCTACTTAGTAGCATCACAATTCCTCATACATAAACATTTGTGTTGGTTGTTTCCACCTGGGGGGATTTTAGTGTTGTATTTAACTCATTGATAGCCTGCTGTTTTTGCTAGGATTACTGTCATTCATGCTGTTAAAGAACATGGCATTGGAAAATTTCTGATATCATAATGTGATTTATTTGTGATAAATATTGCTACATCTGTAAAGCAAAAAAAGTAGTTCAAAATAAGTACATTTCTCACAAACCTGGCTATGAGTGATGAAAATATTTGGATTCAAGGATGAACATGATTGACTGAGAGCATGCAGAGCTCATGCAGAGGAGGCAGCAGCTAGTAAATCTTAAACTAATTTGTAAAAATGTACTAGATAATCTTGAAAATGAACAGTCATTAAATTGTAAAACTTGCTAAGTTTTGCTTCCTATGACAGAGTAAAAATGTTTCAGCAAAATGTAACCCCACCACGCTCAGTCAGCTAGTGTTTTGGCAGTGTAATGGCAGAGTGACATAGACACACCAGCACAAATCGATATTACTGTCTATCCCAATATTTTTTAATTATAATATTGCGTATTATTTTTTATGATATCGCTGTCATGACCTGCTTGTACGATCCTCGTGTGTGCCATGCCCCCTCATTATCCCCGTGTGGAATCCCTATGTTCACCAGCCGTTCTGCATTTCCTGCCTTCAGTCTTGTGTATTTAGTTTGCGTTAATGAATCCTCTGCCCTCGCCCCGGCGAGGTTGACCCCAACCAGAACCCCGCCTTTCAGTGTCCCGAAAGGGGAAAGGACACAGGGGCAGGGCCAGGGTCCCGCCCACCCTGCCCCCTGGCTCACCTTCGCTCCCCTTGCCTAGGGCTCTAGGGGTGCCTGCGGATCCTGTCGCTCCGGTTCTGTGGTTGCCTGCGGGTCCCCTTCTAACGCCTCTTCACCCATCCTCGGTCCCGCCTCCAACGCCTCGTCGGTCGCCTGCAGGTCCCCCCACCCCAGCGCGTCGGTGAACGGTGCCTTTGCCTGCTGTGGTTGCGCCGTCACCTGCTGTGGCTTCTCCTCCCTCCTTGCCTTCGCCAGGGTCTCCTCCGGCTTCCTCATCGCCTCCCCTGGTGCCAACTCTGGCTCCCTCCTTGATTCCTCCGCCTGTCTCCTCGGCCCCTTCGGGGTCCCCTCCTGCTCCGACCTCCTGGTCACCTGTGACCCCTCCGGCTGCTGCCCGTCACCCGCCCCTGCTCCCTCGGGCTCCCCCTTGTACCCCGGCCTTTTCTGTCTGGCCCTCCTCTCTCTGCTCCTAGTCCCTCTGTGTCTCCTTTGTTCGCACCTGGCCCTTTCGTTCTGCCTGTTGGTGTTTCCCCTATGTCTCCCTTTCTGGTTTGTCTGTCCGTGTTTCCCGTCTTGTGTCAGGTGTTGTATTGGTTGCTTCCCCTGTGCTTGTTCTGCCTTGTTATGCCATATGTGTTGCTTTTTTAGGAAATCAAAAGGAAATTGCAAAACATTCGGCACAGTGAGGCTTCCATTTTACTGGGAATCCGGTCGAGTTGCTTTCAGTCTTGTGAGCATGTGGAGGCTGCTGCTCATCATGAAGTGCTCATCTATAATGCACTATAGATTCTTTTATAGTGCATTAATTATTAATGGCCGGCATAAGCATTAAGGATGTTCATACTGCATTATAAAGATATCTATGGTGCATTATAGATGAGAACTTCATATGGCAGTCATAATGTGTTATGCCTTTTTATAAATATTTATAGACATATTTATAATGCTTTATGAATGCCTTATAATGCATTATGGATTTGTTTCTAAATTACTAAAAACATTGCCTTAAGTAACATGTTACTAGATTCTCTTTTACATTTTTCTATTGGTCCGCTGATCACAGCTCATAATTATGGGGTCTGATACTTATTTCTGAGTTTCCTGTTTCCAAGAAACTTTTGAAGGTTGTGAGCTAGAGCTTGATGTGGGTGATATTGATTGTTTCTCGTTATTGTCTATAGTTGGTGAGTGGGTTGCTACTTTTGACCTTGACAATATTTTCAATAGATCTCTGCAAGCAAATGGGGAATACGTAATATAATATTACTGTGAGAGGCAATTGTTTTTTATACCCAGTGGTATTTTACAGGGAATTACTACAGTACATATAGAATGTGTGGTTAACAGCAAACAGACCAATTTTTCACTTTCTTAACTATTGTTATTCATATTGACCTCTGACCTGTTTAGTGAAATATTTCCGATAACACAGTTAATAAATAAATTTTTCTCTGAGGATTACTTTAGGTCCATATTGGAATGATGGTGTTGTCAATTTTCAGGTTTTGGTTTACTGAAAAATAATACCACTGTACTGGCATTGTTAATACTTGCAAAAATTCCCAGGTTCTTCAATATAATACATTTTATTTACTACCCTTATAAGGGGGTGGTGCATGTTCTCTTCATGCTGAACACGTTTCTTCTCGCAATCCAAAGAAATGCAGTTAGGGCAGCTATTAATAATTAACTGGTATGTCTAAATTGCCCAAATATTTTTTGTGTATGTGCTCTGTGGTGGACTGGCATCCTGGCCAGGGTGAACCCCGGCCTGGTGCCCCATGTGCCCTGGGATAGGCTCCTGGCCACCCTGACCAAGATAAATGGTTTGCATATGAATAGGTGGGGCCCTTGTACTACATCATATTAATCGAATTTGAATTTCAATTTCAATTCTGGCTTCCAATGACTATAAAAACAAAATAACTGGGATTAAATTATTATTATTTCACATTTCATTTTGCAATGAATTATATTTAGAGTTCAAGGAAATCCACTGTTAAGAAGAGAAATTTTTTTAAACTTCAATAAATGCATATTTCTGAAGTCAATGTTATTGACCTGTTCTGATTGACCCGCAAACCCACAAGTAATTACATTTAATGTAATGAGTTACAGTTCACCAATAATTCCTCTGCAATTTTTGTTCTAGTATTAATAAGGTATGAAATAGAAGAAAAGTGTTCAATTCCTTAATAATTCTTTATTCTGACTATTCTGAAGATGCTGTAGCTGAAAGGTCATGCCTGTGACACAAGACTTCCCAGTGCAGATCACTCTATCGGGGATCGACTGGATTGGCTCGCTGAAAGATCATGCCTGTGACACAAGACTTCCCAGTGCACATCACTCCATCGGGGATCGACTGGATTGGCTCGCTGAAAGATCATGCCTATGACACAAGACTTCCCAGTGCACATCACTCTATCGGGGATCGACTGGATTGGCTTGCTTGGGTGTAACAGTATATCAGGGCTTCTACATTTTTATCACAGCAGAATCTTCCCAAGCAATTACATTTTTCCTCTATGGTTAATGAAGCTTACCCAGATATAGGAAAGGATTTTAAAACTGTTAGCAGGATGGCAGGGTGGGTGCAGGGGCCTGCTCAGATTTACAGGGACGATAAAAAAATAAAATATTAGTGCTAAGAAAACAAGGACATCTGATTAGAGTATGCATCAGCATGACACTGAAACCAACATGCGATTATGGCTGACAAATCAAAAAAACGCTTCTGTTCCTGCATTGATTTGCCACTCTGCTTATAAAAGGAAGATGTGAGGGAGGTGCCATAATTATATCAGACATAGAGATGAGAAACCTATCTGTCTCTCTCATGCCTAATGTGGAATAGCTGTCTGCTGCTTATTCTCATTCCTAACCATATCAACTCTTGAGGCTTATGTAAGCAGTCAGTTATTACAATTACTCCAAATTGTGACTTAACTAGTCACATTCTGGCCTCCAGCAATTTTGTATTTAAAATAAAGATGTTATTTCTGCTGCAGTCATTCAATTCTATGCTATATGTTATTTTTGATGAGCAAATAAAAATAGTTGTTAGACAATTGCAAGCCTCATGCTTTTTTTAAATACAGCTTATACATTATGTATTATGTTGTATGTCATAATGACACTATTGGTTGGGAAATTGCAGTATGAGTGTTACATGTAAATCCTTGTGCCCTTTTGCTATATTTGTAAGAATATCAAGAAGCTCGGTGGCAAATGTTGTCTTTTTCTTTTTCCCTGTGGTCAGAAGATACACGGATGGATATGTTTCTTTACTTGGATTTAAATAATTCGGCAAATAATGTTAACAGTAGGAAAAGTAACCTTGGATTTACAGTAGACTCAAACCAGTACATCAGTAGGAACATTGTACAGAGTATTCATTTTTAGAGCAAAAGCTAATTTTTCAGAGGGTGCTTTCCATTAAAGGCAATCAGACCCACTCAGTGCAACTGTAATGTATCATTTAGCTGGCATGTTTAAAACCACAGCCAACAGAACCCCCAGCCAAAATGTTACACCGTTTTTTGGTGGGGGAAAGCAAACATTTATCCCTACGGTCTCGTTGAGTCAACCAGGCCACTTAGGGAAAGGCTGTGATTAGTTAAACTGCCTGAGCTGGGTATATGTGGCATACTGAAATCTCAGCTGTGGTATGTTTGTCGCCCATGAAGCCAGGAAGCAAAATCTTCATCAAATAAAACAGAGCATCTAGGCATTCGGTCAGATGCATGTGGAGGCTGGTTTATATTTTAGATGTGCTTGTTTGATTTTTGAGTTTAACCAATCAGATTGTTCGCCTGGTCCTTTTGGCATTCCCCGGGGGGGGGAGGGGGCACTATATTCCTCATGTATATTGTTACAGCAATTAGACTGACAAACAGATCAATGCTGGCAGTTAAACAATTAATATGTTCTGAGTCAACTGTCCGCCAGGCCTAATTGGGAATGCTTCCTAATGGCCCATTTCATCATCCGGGTGTCGCTGTCGCAAACTCTGTGCTAATGAATACAGAGGGCAATTTGGCTCACAAGACTGAAAGCAAGTCAACCGCATTGCCAGTAAAATGTAAGCCTCACTGTGTCTAATGTTTTGCCATTTCCTTTTGATTTCCCAAAAATTTAATTACCAAGGATGGGGACTTTACGTTTTTTTTTTAAGTTATGTTAATCAGCTTATGTGATTGGACTGCGTGGGACAGATCTATTGCTCTGGTAGCCTGCTAAGCACAGAAGGCTAAATATCCTCTTAGCGTTTAGCTTAATCACTCTGTATGATACTTAATACTAGGTCTTAAGTCTTTAAGTTTTTAAATATTTTTTTCTTAGATGGCAAGTAGCAGATAATACTGCCTTTGTCTTTTGCATTCTAGTATGCCACATATTACAGGAAATTGTCCCTTATCCTTTTTTCCAACAGTCCAAACAAGCTGGACGGGCCTTCAGCAGTCTGATACCACCAATCGCAAGCTGCACATTCGCCATCGAGGCAGAGCAAGTCACTCCATCCCTGGGACCCAGTATCCTTTCCTGTTTTGCTGTCAGGACCTTTGGAGAGTTTGGGGACCATGTAGATCAGAAGGTCCTGTTCAAGCATGATGTCACCGTTGGCCATTAACGCAGCACCGCCTTTGCCGCGTACTCGATAAGGCACTTCCTGGGCCGTCATTAAACCCAGACACATCCAGCTCCTGATCAATCCTGACCTGTCCCATTAGAAATGCAGCATTCCTTGTCCAGGGAGGAGGAAATCTATGAATTTTATGCATTGATCAACAGATGACTTTTCTAGTCTCATTTATGTGCACAGCACTCCTCATTTCAAAGTTTTCATGGGTAAAAAGGATACAGAATCCAGCCATGTCCTTCCGCTAGCATTTACTTTGGACAGCTTTATCCCCTGCAAGGATATCAGATACTAAGGTGATTTTGATTGCTAATGTAGGCAGGTGTTTAACAAACATAGTGTTTGTCCATTTCAGTTCGAATGCTGTATTCTTCTTGTAATCCATGCCTTTGCAGCCATTTGGGGTCACTTGAAAGCTGAGTGCAAAGATAACATGGTAAGAGACTCCAACTGAGATAAGCGTATCAAGTATCATGTGTACCACCCACTAACACGGGACTTAATTGGGTCTCAAGGTGCTCTCTCCCATTCATCTCCTGCCACTGATCTATTGATATGTTAATTACAATGCTTTTCTGGGAGGATGGTGGCTTAGTGGGTGTGGGGCAGTCCATGTAGAATTGTGGGGAGATGAGATATTTGGTTGATTTTGTAGCCATGAGTTACTGCAGCAGACGGTCACTTCCAACTCTCCACTATGTTGACAATGCAAATCCCCGTTTGAGTTCTGTGAATTTCATTGTGTGCACATTGAGTTCTGTGGCGTTCCAGGATCAACTGTTGAGTAGGATATACCGCTATAGAGGTTCTCACCGACATAGCTGGCAGTAATGTTCATGATGTAAAGATTTTTACTTAGCTATGCAAAGCAATCAGGCTCTAGATTTCATTTAGTGGGGAAAATATTGAAGGTTTGTGATATATGTGTATATTCAAATTGGGACCTCTCTTACACAACATACTTGTGGCAGTATACCATTTTTGTATGGAGAGATTACATGGCACTTACAGGTAAATGGTTTAGTATTTGTTTCAGAAATTAAGCATTTTGGTGTTATGTGGATGAATTCAGTCTTTACTGAGTAGGCCTATAAGACATTAAAGTTAATAAACTGTCCAAATTGAAACAATGGTCAAAATGAGTCCTCCATTAGTTAGATTACATACTCTTGTTAAAGACAGCAGGCTAACCTTTGCCTCTCAGATAGTAGCAGAGGTGGAAATTCCGGTTCAGAAAGTAAAATTAAAGACCAAAATTTTATTTCAACCAACCAGGCAACTGAAACAGAGTTTTGGTCTGGATTTTAACTTTCTGAACGTGAACTATTCACCTCTGGCTAGCATAATGACTAATAAAATGGCTCTTGGATAATGTGGTGTATTTAATTGGAGTCGATACACTGTGCCTGCATTGCTCATTTTCAGAGTAATAGGCTGGTTGCCCTAGAATGAGAGTATTGAATACTATCACTACTGAACTTTGAATGCTGCTGAAATTACCATTAGTTTGTGCTTGTTCTGACAAACCTAATATGTACAGTGTGATATTTAGTTAACCATGAATATGACCTAGGTGAGATTTATTCTTGTGACAATGATGTGGACAAGAATTATTGGAAACCGTAGCATAATAACTGGGTCCTATGTAACTCTGTGAAATGTTAAGGTGATATGTGTCAAAGGCATGTATTTCAGTCCATCAGATTTTTTTAAATATCAAACTGAATTGACGAGAAAATACACAATGCTGGCATTGCTTGACTTAGTATCCATTCGCTTTTTCAGACAAAGTTGCTGTGCGAAGGCCGGCAAGCTGAGCTTGGGGCTCAGGTTCCTGAGGTGAGCTATTAAGTGGGCATTGCGGAATTAACTGGAAAACACTCAGCAGTCAAACCATTAGCTATTCCATGTCTATGGCCCATAATATGTATGTGTGAGCTCTGGCAGCTGAATAATGGAGCTTATTAAGGTAATGGCAGTAGTTACCTTGTGTTGTGGGTAATTCTACTTTCCATGGCGAGCAGAATTCCATCACCAGATCATCTCATCTCAGTGGTGTCTCCCAGCATAACCTTCCCAACTTTTTTAATACACCATTCTTGTAGAATGTGCAGGATAATTAATCAACTCCTCTACTTGACCCTCAGCAACAAGGCTTCCGTTAAGCTGAGACATGGAAATATTTTCGAAGAGGTTTGCATTGGTCACACACACTCTGTGTAAACAAACTCAGGAGATCAATGTGGAAATGGAAGTAATTTCGGTGTTATTGATGACTTGTCAACACAGAGGGGAGACAACATCGTTTTATTAAAAGACTACTGCAAGAGAACGATGGTATTAAGTATAGATATTGCAAGAGTGCAGCATGTGCATCTTACTTACTGCAGGCACAATCAGACTTGTGTGTCACAACAGGCCACAGCTGTTTCAGCCACTACACCCATCAGTGCATGATAGTCATCAGCTGTCCGGATACATCCAGATACATGTGGCACACAGGTGGGGGGAGGGAAGGGCACTATTAGCTTAGGGTTTAAAAGTTCGACTGTATGATTTCTAATGGCTGGTTCACTGCTGAATACTTATCAGTATACATGTTGCCCCTCTGTATGTTGGACTACCTGTGTCTACACCCGTCACTGCAATGCCAAATCTCTGCCTCTGCACCCTTTACTAAAATGCTGAATCTTAACCTCTACACCCATCTGTATGATGCCAAAGCTCTGCCTCTGCACCCTTTGCTAAAATGCTGAATCTTAACCTCTACAACCATCTGTATGATGCCAAATCTCTGCCTCTGCAGCCTTTACCAAAATGCTGAATCTTAGCCTGTACACCCATCTTTATAATGCCAAATCTCTGCCTCTACACCCATGACCATAGTTCTGAATTTCTGCCTTTACACCCAACACTCAGGACGTTTACACACAGCTAAGTTGAGCTACGATTTTAGCCTGACTACACCATTCAGTCGGACTACTGTCCTTGTCCTACTATACAGGAATGGGAGTGGAATCGATTAATTGATTGTTATATGTCC
This sequence comes from Brienomyrus brachyistius, assembly GCF_023856365.1. NCBI lineage: Eukaryota > Metazoa > Chordata > Actinopteri > Osteoglossiformes > Mormyridae > Brienomyrus > Brienomyrus brachyistius. The sequence goes on from NC_064543.1 coordinate 26,724,086, forward strand.
AACTCCGCTACAATAGATAGCGATATGGCTCCTTTCAGCTTGTTAGTATTGGGCTTTTTCTGGTTGACCTATTAAGTCACAGATGTAAAAAAAATATAAAATTAATAATAATGGGTGCATGGAGAAATGAAGTAACTCAAGCTTTAATTGCGGTCTGGTTGGAAGAACAAGATTGGGATACTTAAACTCCCTACGCTGTAATATCCATACCAAACTGAAGGTAAGAAAAAGCCTGATATTAATCTAACTTACTAGCAATGGAAGAACTGGATGTGCATAACATACAATGTTGGCATTAATATCGCACATCTTCCAGTCCTCTAATATACTACAACCATTTTTCAAATTTAGTACAACATACCCCACCTCACATTGTGATGTCATTCGACACTGGTACCAGTTTTTACGCCAGTAGAAAACCAACACCTTCAAGTACTGTAATTTTGGTACCTTCTTGAAGTACTGTGTGTCTTAGTCCAACTTCAAGAAATTTGATTTAATATGATTTCAGTCTAACATGTTTACATGTAGGGACGGCATGGTGGTGCAGTGGTTAGCACTGTTGCCTCAGACCTCTGGGACCCGGATTCGAGTCTCCGCCTGGGTCACATGTGTGTGGAGTTTGCATGTTCTCCCCATGTTGTCGTGGGCTTTCCTCCGGGTACTCCGGTTTCCCCCCACAGTCCAAAAACAGGCCGAGGCTAATTGGAGTTGCTAAATTGCCCGTAGGTGTGCATGTGAGAGTGAATGGTGTGTGAGTGTGCACACCCCCCATCCTGGGTTGTTCCCTGCCTCGTGCCCATTGATTCCGGGATAGGCTCCGGACCCCCCGAGACCCAGTAGGATAAGAGGTTTGGAAAATGGATGGATGGATGTTTACATGTACTTTAAAAGTCCAGTTTTAGTCAGAATTGCTCCCCCCCCAAAGGGAAGGTCCTTTTCTGTTCCAGCATGACTAGCATTCATAAACTTAAACAAAAAAATATATTCAGATGGCTTGACCATTATTCAATTATTCAACTTCTGGTTTTGTTTTCTTTTGGCAGGGACACAAGTAAGCAATACCTGTGCACAACTTAATTAATTTATGCCCTTAATAGCCGATTGAGAGCAGAAAACAGGTAAATTGTGCACACATTTTAGGGATTTGAGCATGACTAAGCATGATTTAGGATTAAATCTAAAAAACTGTCCATGGCCCCTCCGGAGCTCTGTATTCCCATCAATAATCTGGGAAATAAAATTTAGCTGTGGAAATTCTACAAGATATTCCTTGAGCAATACGCCTGTCACTGGCCCATCTGGTGGCCCAGGCAGAATATGGGACAGATTCTCCCTTTTCTTTATGTGCCTTAACTTTGCTTGCTGATACAAATATAGCGGCTCCTCACGCACTGTGAGAATCGTTGTGATGATGACTTTGACGTCTCAACGAAACTGCATCATAAGTGACGTTATTCCTGGAACCCAAATGGCCTCATTACAAGGCTGGTGAGAAAATAGGTATGGAGAGAAAAAATTAACGGTAAAAAGCAATTATAGTTAGGCGCGTATCCGTATGTTTATTCAGATTTTTTCACACCTCTTTTTCAGAATGATGTCAGGGTTCAAAGAAATGAATAGAGTCTCTGTGCTAATGGCAACACCTCCGAAGTTGATCTCAGGGTCAATACAACACAAAGCAGTACCATCGCAGAACTGGTTTTCCAGCCACAGAATGCTATTAAGTTGATAAGCTGTGTGTATTGTTGTCATGTACATTATTAATGCGCTTGTGTATCGTGTTATATGTGCTTAAACACAGTGATTGCAGTCCTTAGTAGGGGACGAAAAGATTGCCTGTTTGAAATACCTGAACAAGCGCTTTTGGAAAACATGTGAAACTTTACCTGTACAATATTGCCACCTTGTGGTCATTTTGATCGGATTTGGGAACATTGTTAGCATTCTGCCTCTCATGTCGAAACCAAGTCACAACCGCTTCCCTGTCCAGAATAATCGCAAGCGTCTTGCCAAATGCACTCAACACACTTTTGACGTGATGAAATGATGTTCAATCAGAATTAAGATCATATCTGGCCACCCTCCAGGGTTACTGTCTTTGAGCGTCTAATTATAAAAACGCTCAGCACAGCAGTTTTCCTGCCGCTATTAAGCAGCTTTCATTACATTACACCGCCTCGCCTGCCCCACTTAAATGTATCTCGGAACGATTATAGATGCTGGCGCCACGCCAAAGCAGTGATTTCTCTGAGCTATGCCCAGATTTGCAAACCTGAGTTTTCCTGAACGTGAGCAAATGTTACTTAGTGGAGATAGGCTGTTCTATATGAATGTGCCCAGAAAATTCATATGTCCCCCTCTCAGCTGAGATGGGGTAGTATGTGGTCTTTGGGAAATCAAGCTGGGTAGGTGTTTTGGCGTTCAGCATGACACCTGCCTCCTCTCATTCACCGCAGTGAGAACTTTCACTCCTAGTCCAGTGGATCTCAGCCCGTTTTAGTTCCATTTCTCGGCGTTGACACCTGATTTGCGGCTGGTGAACCAGAGTAAAAATATGGACTGGAGTGAGAATAGCCATATTGTCTACATGGTTAGCACAAATGAAAAAGTTTTGCACTCTGTGTGTGGAGTTTGCATTTTCCCCCAGTGTTGAATGGATTTCCCCTTCCAATCCAAAAACATGGAATTAGGCAAATTTACACCTCTAAATTGCTTATAGTGTGTTCACTGTTATTGACTAGAATCCTGTCCTGATTGTCCCTTTTCTTGTCCCCTAGGCTACCAGAGACAGGGATGAGCATGTACTGGAAAAGTGTCCAAAAGATGTCTGCATCCATATTTAAAGAACTTCAAATTTCATACACACTCTAATGCTAAAGTGTGTTCTGACAGGCGTATTTGTGATGCTGAATCATAAATAAAACATTTATTAAGGAGGTAAAACCTGTGATGAGCTCTCAGAAATCATAGTTCCAAAAAAACTTCAAATTCAGTTTGCATCTAAAACACAGACAGAAATTCCTGCCTGGTGTGTAGAAGGGGAACATGAAGCTGTCATCCAGACTCCTGAAAATGTTCAATATGATATCGCATATTCATATTACTTTCATAATGGTGATTATATCTGCTGTATGCAAATATTCAGGGTCGATTGATTCAAACCCCAGCTGGACTCTTTCCTCCTAAGCGAAAACAAAACTCTTTTCTCTTTATTTTTAATGAGACTTTTTTTCTGTTTGTGATACGAACAGTTTTCAAAGTCTTGCCCGATTTCAAGTTCAACTTTGAAACTACTGTGCTTGGAATTAAATATCCATGTTGTGTGTCAGAAGATTTTTTTTGTAGAATAATTAAAATATAGATCTAGTGAGCAGAATGAAGAAGAAGATATTCTTTATAGTATGTGGGAGATAATGGATTCAACAGAATTTGCCAAGTCTGTAATGTAGGTTTTATAACTTTGCGCTTTGTTTTCAGTTTTTTCCTCTTCAGTCACTTTCAGTTTATCATTTGACAAACCGTATGATACATTCTTTAATACTTGATACTGTGCTATCATAAATATGTAATGTATCCTGTTCATTTGTTTCATTATCTACAAATAAAATTGAGAATGAGTACGGCTAACTTGATATGTGGCTCTTCTGAGCTGGTTGCCATATTATGGGTGGGTACCTACATATGCTGACATGACCAAAAAACATAATGTAGAATTTTTTAACTCCTAGCCGATCTGTCCACTGAGCAGCCTTCTCTGAAGTGAGCTTGTGGGATGTTGTCACAAAAGTGTCACATAATGTTGTGCGTTATGGGAAGCAAAGGGTTACGATAGGGGTCACAGTGGGGTGGGGGGGGGGGGGGGGGGGTTTCACATGTGTCTCAGCAGTTATAACATCATTGCTACAGGGATGTATAACAACCTTGCAGAGGAAACCCTGTATAGAGGTCCGACTGATCTGTGGCATTGGACTCATTTCTGTGCTGTTATGTGTAGAGAGGACATGTCTAACTGTCATCCTATCACATACCTCAAGATGGTGACATAGTGCCACTTATTTATGTATTTGATATTTCTCCAAGCTTTTCCAGACAAATGCACAATTCTTTATAATAAAAACACAGTTGCATATTCAGTATCAATCAACCTGTCTGAAGCTGTATTTTTCTATGCATGAGAACTGTGTACACTTCTCAATAAACAGGACTGAAAGTTGTTCTAACAGACTGATGAGTCAACTACAAAGAGGGTGAATGCATGAGTTCTGTGTGTGTAATTCCCGCTGTTAAGCCAGTGTAATGTGGCTGAGGTTGCTTTGTGGGTGATCCTTAATTAACAGAATACTTCAACGGCATGACATTCCATTAGGGTTACAGCTACGTAGAGCTTCATTCTTTGGGAAAATAGATTACATTACATTAGATTAGATAATCTTTATTGATCCTGGGAAGAAAGGTATGTAGAGTATAGATAATCCAAGAAAAGGATTAAAGGATATAACCTAGAACATACTGCAGAATCGTGCAAGAAAGGAAATTGAAGAACAACTCACAGTCCTTTCTCTGGCCTGTTTTTAGCCTTTCCCGAAGAGCACAGGATCCAAAGTAAAGGACATATTTTACATGGTCAATCACTGATATATTTGACAGGCTCCACTTTCCTATGATATGCAATGCTGATCAAAATGACTCCTGCAGTAAGTTGTAGCTGGATAACATTTCCAACCCCAATACTGTATGTATCAGATTATTAAAAGTGAACAGAACTCACCCTTCTCTTCTTTGCTTTGGTAGGTCACTGCAGGTATTTAGTGCAGGACCTTTGAAGCAGAACCCCAGACAACCTGCGAGGAAGCCCATAGACCTGGTGAAAAGCAAAGCTCCCTTCAAAGAAGAATCCTCAGCAGGGACCAGACTCCCATACGGTCCCGGATCCCACTTTGTCTCAGGGATCACTGGCACCCTCATGACAAAGGAGAAAGGCAATTAGTGTTGACCACACATGGAGAAAACAAAATTCCACATTAATGAGTATTGGGAATGGAGGTACGGCAGGGGGGATGGGCACCTGGGGTCTCGCAGAACAGTGTGAATACAATGGTATATGTGAGCAAGGGGAGTCTATGTCACGAAGAACCTGGCAAAGAGCCATCGGTATTACTGCTCATGGAGGAAGGGGCTGAAGCTCAGAGCAGAGACCTGACCTGGGAAGCCTCGCACCTGCAGGGCACATTAACGTGGGTCTGCAGGGCACATTAACGTTGGTCTGCAGGGCACATTAGCGTTGGTCTGCAGGGCACATTAACGTGGGTCTGCAGGGCACATTAACAGGGGTCTGTTGACCAATTCCATGTGCCTCTTCACATTTTAAATTTTCTTGAATTTATCCCAAGTGAAAAACATTATAATTTTACTTGCCTTCTTTGACACCTATTATGAAACATACTAAACATACTCATAACTTGAGCATTTCTCAAAATATCCATCCATCCATCTATCCATCCATCCATCCATCCATCCATTCATTTTCAACTCCCGCCTGTAGTTTGCTGGGTCATGGGTGTCCAGGGATTTTCCAAGAAGCTGCAGGCACAAGGCAAAGAATAACCCAGGACGGGGCGCCAACTCATCGCAGGGTTTTCTTAGAACACTTTATACATACAGCAGAACAGTATAGTTAAGCTGCAAAGGCTGTAACTCACTTAAAACATGTTATGTTAATTATTTTGCATGAAATGTGCCAAATTGAGATGAGAAAATTTGTAATTAGAGAAAAATAGCAACTATTCAAATGAAATATAATTTATTCCTCACAAGTGTCCTTTAAGTCTGTAGGTGACAATATCTTCATTCAGTCTATCCAATAGCATCACTGGAAAGGTGAGAACCACAGTAGCCACTTCATCAAAAAGCAGAATGAGGAAATTTTTATTTTGTATTATCATATGCATCATTGCTCTGCGTCCCTCGGCTCTTCTTTTAATCATGTACAGGTATGGCTCAGAGGTGGTGGTATGTGGTCTACAAAGCCATCTCACATGAGGTCTTTGAGGGATTCGTGCAGCGTGGCATCTGGATGTCGATCAGGGGCCTTCGAGCCGCCCACTCTGAGGTACGTGATATCTGCTGCCCTTGGGTGGCAATTTTCTACATGTGTTGAAAATTCAAAAAATTAATTTTTGTACTATGGCTACTTTCACATGCTGTCTATTTGAATGAAGACGTCACTAAAACCATATTGATCTATAGTTCAGTGTGAGTGTGATGCAATTCTTTTAGCAAGTTTTAATTTTTAACGACTTAGTAGTTCCTAAGATCAGAAGTCGATCAACGTTTAATTAAACTTAATTGCCTGGGGCGGCATGGTGGTGCAGTGGTTAGCACTGTTCCCTCATACCTCTGGGACCCAGGTTCGAGTCTCCGCCTGGGTCACATGTGTGCGGCGTTTGCATGTTTTCTCCAGGTGCTCCAGTTTCCCTCCATGGTCCAAAGACATGCTGAGGCTAAATGGTGTGTGAGTGTGCCCTGTGATGGGCTGGTTGTTCCCTGCCTTGTGCCTGTAGCTTCTGGGATAGGCTCTAGACTCCCCATAACTCTGATGGATAAGCGGTTTGGAAAATGGATGGATGGATAGTTAAGGGCTCGGCTAGCACCTGGAACAAAGGGCAGCCATGTCCACAGCAGTTTCCAGGGTCAAGATCAAAAAGCACTGTTTCCTTAAACAGTTTAAAGGGAAGTAGTACAGCTAGTTTGTAATAATTCTCCCTGTGAGTGTATTTGCAGTGTGTACTTACACAAAGTATTTCAATAATTTATGACTATTACAAGAACAGGTAGTGGCAAGTATTATTTACTCAACACAAAGATCAAATGCAGTGTTGATATTTATTTTCTTTCTGATTTGTCTATGGTTATTGAAGGGAAGAGCCTGTGTCTGTATACAATGCACATGCAGGTGCTTTGAGAAGCATGTCTGTGCTTATCAGCTTTCAGTTACTGAACACATCCATCTATCCATTGTACTGTAACATGGACTTTATATATTCCGACAGGTGGACCTTGAATACGTCATGTACACAAAGACCCGTATTGTGAACAAATAGTAAATAGTCCACTTGTCTTCTGTCCTTCCTTTAGGGATGAGGGTTGTCACGGCCAGCTCGTACGATCCTCGTGTGTGCCACGCCCCCCTGATTATCCACGTGTGCTTCCCTGATTGTACCCAGCTGTACCCTGTTGTCTTGTCTATTTCAGTCCCTGTTTTGCCTTAGTTCATTGTTTGTCATTGATGTTAGTAGATGTCCGTGCTAGCTGTTTCATCCTGTCCTTCGAATAAACCCCTAGTTTGCCCCATATTCTGCCTGCTCTTTGCCTGATCGCTTGCCCGAGCGATCACCCGTGCTACAGCGATCACAACAAGGGTGTTTTTGCTTGCAGTTTACTCATGGCTGTAACTATTGATGGTGAACACCACAGAATGTACAGTGCAGTTTTATACCTCTGTGTTTCAGTAGGTTCCTGCCTCTGTTAAGTTTATGAAAAAAGACTAAAATTGGCTATATTCTTAAGTCCTTCAAGGGACGTATCAGCAAAACATAGCTGAACAGAAGTTTCACAGGATTATATAGCTGATCTTTTATTTTTTTTTATTTTGTTCACTGGGGTGGCGTCTGGCTCAGTATGTTAGACCTCCTGGGGCTGGCAAGGTGATGCTACCATTGGGCTCATGTTTAAGGTCCTTAACCCCATTTCCAGAAATGGGCAGAAATACATCAAAAAGAATGTTACAAATTATAAATATTTGTTTATCAAATGCAACAAAAATAAAATACAAAATACTGCTGTTAGAAAATGTATTCAGTTCGAATATGTAATTCGAAAATACAAATGTGTAATATTTATAAAATGTGCAGCTTGCCCTAAATGTTATGACTGCACACAGGGCGAGCGAGTGGGGAACGAGGAAATCCAAAAGGCAGGGCTTTTATTACAAGAACGGCACAAAGACACAGTATAGACGTCAATGACAGGACTGGATGAAGGTAGAACAGGAAACAGCTGGTAACAGGCGGGATGCACACGGGGTAAATGAGAGGGCGTGGTCCACATGAGGGCGGTACGAGCAGCTGATGACATTAGCTTCATTTTGTGATTTACAGGTGTTATAGTGTTAATTGTGAAATGACTTGTAACATTAGTAAGGTAATGAGAGTTCAACAGGCTGCAGCTGCAGCAGTAGGTTGGGGGGATATCGCAGTTCCATCTTCTGGAACCATGATACAAGATCGTGAACATTTGTATGGCGGATTCAGTCTCTGTTTTAGAACTGTTACACTGTGTTTTATACCGGTGTATTCATGTGCACGTGCAAGAAGACACACCATCATTCTTAAAATATCATCATAATGCATGAATTTCCCACTTAGTCTTATGGTTGGGTGCCAAACATGCACCCACTAAAAAAAAAAACTGTATTTAAGATATATACTCAAATGGGATCATGTATATAATACGCAATGTCAAGGTAAGGTAATTTACATTTAGCACCAAAGTAGATTCTTTCCTTGGATTACTGGTCATGGGAAAATGAAGTTCACAATGAACGAGCTGGGCCAAACAGGATGTCACATGATAAAATTGCATTTATCCAAAGACTTTATATTGGCTATTTTTAAAAGTTTGCAAGCCTGGTGAGGAAGGTTCTTAAAATGACAGAAAATTACATGTTTTATTAATTATTTTTTTATATTTTAAATACATAAAATACAATCTCTCAAAGTATTTTGATACAAATTAAATTTTTTTTCCATCCAGAAAAATACAAATTATAAAATATTTAAATGAACTAAATACACATTAAAATACATTTAAATGAAATACAGCCCCTCTCCACCCATTTGCTATCACCTACATGGATGTTACAACACAGATGTGTAAGACTGACTTCCCAGTTACATTTTCTTATTGCACCACTTTCAGTAACAAGGCTGGAACATCAAATACAACCTTCTATTTCACCCGACAGTCGCACAAACCTTAATTTATGGGAAACGTTCCACCTGTGACGTCAGAAGAAATTGGGGGACAGCACCAGCGTGTAAAAGGCACATGCTCCTCCGAACTGGGGGCACTCGATGGGGTCAGCCTAGCATAACACTCACTGGACATAGCCATGCCTTTGAGGTTGCCCGCCGTCCACTCGCCACAAGCCGCATCAACTTTTAATGAGGCCCAATGACTCGGTTTTCTTTTTGAAAACCATCCTTGTGAACAGAACCGGCTAATGGCTTCCACAGTATCTATATGTTTGAGGCTACATGGTAAACTGAACCACACCACATAAGGGATGAGAAGACACAACCCAACGCAGATGACACCTACTAAATGTCTTACATACTATTAGAGTGTCTGTAAGAACACAAGTCAATGTAGCACTAAAGGTAGCAGTACTATGACAATATCAAAATGTAATTGAGTAACGTATATATGCTGGAAATAGATATCCAAGTTCAAAACCTACCATTGCTTGAATTTAATGTACTATTTTAAATTATTTTTATATAACTATTATTATGCGATGGTCAGTGCAGGCAAACAGCATCAGTGAAACTGCCTAAGTCTCTTAGATCATTCGATTTTTCAGTCTGGCAAAAACATAAGTAATTCCCACATGTAATGTATTATTCACTTACAAGTTATAGACGTCATGTTCAGTTGGTGGTCTTTGGATGGTGATGGGCTTTCATTCCAACTAAACTATTTGCCTGTCTTGCATTTTGTATATGAATCCAGTTTTATTTGCTTCAATTGAACATTGTAATCTGAAGCAAAATTCTTGTCCACGCTTTTGCTGTCTGGAAATATTTATGCTTGAGTTACAGAATTATTGGGCTCGATATCATCAAACAGTCTTTTAAAGCAGCATTTATGTTATTGTGTAAATCACAGTAACTTTCACATGGCCTTTTTAGACTTATTTCCATGCATAGATATGCTGGCACAGATGTCTACAGTGAAGGAGATTCAGTCCTGTATTAATGATTTATATTGGGAAGCACTCATAATGATCCATGGACCTTGAGAACTTGCACAAATTCAGCTTGATGTTGATGATAATGGCACACAGCAACCTTGTCTGTAGGTTTCCCAGTCAGAATCATAGCAAACAGTTATTTTTCCCTGGTGATAAACACTAGGTGCAATTTCATTAGTATTTCAAAGCTCATTTACCTGGTGCCTCAAAATGTTAAAGTTAAAATAACCATCCAGTGTTTCACTGACATTGCTTTCAGTCTATAATATTTCTCCCAACAGGACACAGTGCAACTGAAAATAAGTCACAATGAGACGGCCACACCCACATTCATCTAGCCACGCCCATTCGGTTTCGACAAGTTTGTGCACAAAGTTAATATAGATGTTGGGTAAAATTCTCTCATCACCAACCCCACCATTCAGAAAATACATCATTGCATAATTAATGTGTTTCTCAGCAAACATATGGAAATGCTGAGCAACTTATGGGTAACTTATTGGAACTGATTGCTTCACATGTGCAGTTTGATGAGGAGTGTGAGGTTGGGGTGGGGGGAAGGGCTTTTGCGCACCTGATTTTACTGAAGAGTACTCCTGGAAACAAAGACACTGAGGATTTCTGCTCTACAGGGATACATATCTAGCATTCAGCATCACTACAGCTTCAGTTACGTGTATGAAAAACACAGAACACTGCACCAGATCAGCTCTGTCTCGACAGGATATCTACAGCACATCAGGAATCATCAGGGACACGTCACACCCCAGTAACTATTTGTTTTGCCTGCTGAAATCAGGCAGACGTCTTAGGAGTATTATGGGCGAAACAGAGAGACTTAGAAGGAGCTTCTATCCTCAGGCGATAAGACACCTTAACCAGGACATGCCACCACAGCTTTTAACATTATCTCAATAATACAAACCGAACTCTTAATATAAACTATATCTACTGTCACACACTTGCCTTACAACTATTGTTCATTACACAACTGTCACGACTTGTGGGATCGAGCTGATCATGCCGATTTTTCTCTTGTCCTCCTCCTTTCACTGGCGATGGCACAGAACCAGTTCATGGATACAGCGGTTTCAAATGGCAATTGATGTGTCCTCTCCTCATATGGATAAAGTTAAATTACTTCCAGCTAAACTTAGTGGCCCAGCATTCTCCTATTGGCAGAGTTTTCCAGCTGCTGTGAAAGATGATTATTCCCAAACTAAAACCAGTTTCATCGCGGTTTTTGGCCGCGTTCACTTCTTAGCTTTGTTTCAAACTCATTTAACTGCTCGACCACATAAGCCCCAAGAACCGTAGAAAATCTATGCAGCTGACCTTACCAGTTTAGTGGCAGAAGCAGTATGGCCCTGAAGCACAACATATTTTGACATTTTATTACTGGTATGAATCCATCTCTCCAATTGAAAATTTAAGAACATGGAGCACTGACTCTGGAAACCGCATTAAAAGTCGCTATGTAATGTGAACGAGCTCAGTTAGCCTTTAGCATAGCGGCACCTCCTGCTGTCATGCCTGTTACATCACCCCAAAAGCACTCAGCTGATCCTGCCACAGCCTGATAGCCACTCTGGCAGCAGCTATTGCTGAACTCCGTACTGATGTGCATGACTTATTATGGTCACATTTGCAGCAGACCGACAGTACACTGAACCAGCTAACACAACAGTTCTCCACCCTTCAACGAGACGAGATGGAGCTTTTACACCTGCCCCACACCAAGTGCAATGTTACTGATCACACCACATGTTCCAGCAGTCTTTGCCCGTCCTCGGTTGAATGCTCTCCACCCAGGTGTTCCAAGTGGTGCGCACTTGCCCGAGGACGTCAACCTGTCCGTGGTGACTAATCCCCACATCCTCACCACTCAGCTCATTCACCTGGATGACATTCCCGTTCCAGAGTCAACCACCCCTTACATAATGACTACTGCTCCCACAGGCATCACACCACCTCTCAAATCCCTTCTTGGCATGACCAACAGCACCATCATTACTACCAGTTCCCATCAGGACCTTGCACTAAATCATCACCACATCGTTCACCCTCCTTGGACCGTCAATCTCACCATGAGTACCACCACTCTCACAAAGCATATGACGAGAGGCTTCGTCCAGCTCGCTTCCCGTCTCCTGAGCCTAGGCAGTGAAGACACCGGCAGCAGGAACCTGCTCCACATTCCCCCAGACTGCCTTCACGTTCCCAACACTCATCTCCTTCTCGGCATGTCCACTTTTCAGCTGACAATCGGGGAAACTATTACAGTAGGAGCTGATATCGCAGGTTTCCCATACTCCTGTGGTCCACTCAGGCCCCATACAGCTAGACTCAAGTGACTCCCCAACACCTTTCATAGAAGTATCAATTGGTGGCATGGAGCTACAGACCTTCATCGACACGGGTTCAGGCATCTCCCTCATCACTGATGACTGCCGCAAATCCATCTCTAGTATATAATCACAGCCAATTAATAAATCCTTTGTCCTGGCCTTCTTAGGTACAGGACACTTCGTGGACATGCTAGGCTCTATCACCGCAGCAGTGCTTGTGGATGACATTACCTTATCACATGTTTTTCATGTAGTTCATGTAGTTATTCTTGTCCGCGTTTGTCAGTCTAAATTTTGGATTTTATCTTCTAGATTGGCACTTTCTCAGCTTCAGAACTGGCATTGTTTGGGCGTACTTTCTATTCAAACTCTCTCTCGCATCCTGTTGATTACTATGGTCATGAGGGGGAGTATGGGCAGTGGTCAGGGATGTGCACTTTAATGGTCAGGGATGTGCACTTTGTAATTGAAATATTGCAGGTTTGAATCTCTGACCAGCAAGGCACCACTGAGGTACCCTGAGCAAGGTACTGCTCCCTGGGCACTGAATTAGCTGCCCCCTGATATGTCACGTATGGGTTAACCCTCTAAGGGTAGGGAAGACACTTTCACTGACTGGGGCAGTGATCAATATCATAAACTTAATTCATGGCAAATAAATTATGTTTGTTTTGGCATTACACTCATCTTTATTTTAATATACTTTTATAAATATGTCAGATTTATGTGAAGTTTGTAATTTGACATTAAATGTCTTCAATGTAAAATGCAGTTTGGAACACTTGCAGAAACATTATAAAAGTACATAGTAAGCAATGGTGGAAGTTTGTTTTGATCCCAGATATCTGATCACGAAAGACATTGCTACATGAAGATGACTAAATGGTGTAGTTTCTTTTGAAAAGAAGACATTACGGATTTAGTCAGTGTTTTTTCATGTTTCTGCAATACGATTTCAGCGAGTTATGAATTGAAATACATGAGAAAGATACGCATCATCGCTGATGATGCTGTCGACCCCAGAGGGTTAAGAGAACACATTTCGTTGTTGTGCTGTAGTGTATGAACAATGACAATTAATAACTAAATTCACAAAAAAAAAATACTGATTTAATCACGCATAGCATCCACACTAGTGATGCGGCCCCAATAAAGCTTCGCCCATATCAACCCCTGTCTCTCCTTGGACAGTTCCAGCAAAAGACAAGCCTCCCACACTGAGCACCCTTTCTGGTCTCCTGCCACATGAAGTGCTACCTCACGCTTCCTCAGGGTCCCAAAATGACCAGCCTACAGCATCACCACAGACTGCTCCACCAGTCAGGCTAGAAGATGGAATTGGAAGAATGGCAGATCCAGCACCACCCTTATCTCCTGCACTGGACAGCTCCTCAGTTGCTTCAGGAGGCAGCAGCCCCTCCTCTTTGTGGGCATTGCCCCAAGGCAGATGGTACATGCTGCATTACTTGCAGGACTTTGACTCACGTTTAATTCAGTTGACCGCATTCCAGAGCTAATTCACATTGGACATGCTTTTCAGTGCACGCTTTGGACTCCCCCCTTAATGTTCTCCTCAGTGGCAATTTTGTTATGATGACCAATGGAGGTTACAGTTAATTAAAATATTATGGATTACGGTTCATGTTTCTGTTTATATTTGTTCTTATGTAAATTAGACTGGGGTTGAGCCTTGTTTACTTCTTAGAAATGATGACATTTCTTATTGGGTAAGAGAGTAATATAAGCACAGAAATCAATGATTCATTTTTATTTGTATAGGTTAATTAATAGGGAAAACCCTCGCAAGTAACGAGGGGAACATAATTGAGTTTGCTGTTGTTACACAGAGGTTTTTGGGGAGAGAATGTACAGATGTAGCCACTTGAATTTTCCCCTGTTTCTATGATGGGGCCTTGGCTGGTCCGTGACAGGTTAAACTGTTAAGCATTTCGATTTGCTTTCATACAAAATGCAATCAATGACTAAACGCTTCAAAAGCCATGGATTCCTGTCTCACTCACATTACATTTTCAGAGGCCATTTTTCACATAAGTACATACTTACCCTAAAACTGCTAATAAAACAGTAAACACTGAAATATGTCATTTTGCTAAATCGCTATCAAGACCTTTTCTGAAATAGATTGCAAAAACCACATAATATAAACAAATTATGTCAATTGACACAAGATCAAACAATGAATGCTGTATGCCAAGATATTTCTCCAGATATATCTGACGTGTATAAGGATGAATCAGGCGTGTGAAGAGATGCTACCCTAGATACTACCCTGTCTTAGCGATTGAAAAAAACTGTAAGAAAAGAAACAATACTAGCCTTTTTACAGTTTATAACATGCAACAGATTAAACGTTGATGTATAAAATGTGCAATCACATTATATTACAGGAATAATACAAATCTATAAATAAATATTAGAATAACAAATTAGTTTGCTATTAGCTGCTGAGCTATTAGTCAAGTTCTTCTCTAACGAGCTTGATGGACCGAATGGCCTCCTCTCATTTGTAAATTTCTTATATTCTTATGTTTTTATGTAAATTGTCACTCCCGATCAGGATGCCAAGCTTCAAAACATTTCCTGTCTGGTTGACGTCAGAGATAGAAAGCACATGCTTTGCACTTCCTAGGGGTTTTTGTATGTACTGGATGCACTGGATTAGTATGTACCGGCATGATCGCTAGCCAAGTACCAAGCCCTGTTTGTCTCTGGTGTTCGGCTGTGTCTTCAGTTTACCTTAACTGCATCAACTTATTCGGCTAGCAATAAAAGCAAGAAATCCTGCTTTGTGAAGTACCTCCGATCTCAACCCTATTGAAAATTTGTGGGTTATGCTTAAAAGCCGGGTCGGTGCCAGGAACCCAGCTAGTTTAAATGAACTAGAAATTCTGCAAAGAAGAGTGGTCAAACATTCAGCTAGAATTATGCCAGAAGCTTGCTAATGGCTACCAAAAAATTCTGGTTGATACCTGTTGTACTTGTGTATGTAAACTTGTGACTACAACTAAAATGTGTTTTATAAAGAAAGCGCCATCTCATGGTAACACCCTGCAAGTGAATAAACGGGAGGGTTTAGACGAGAATTTAGGCACACCCCCCGAAGGAGGGGGTTACTCCCTTTGGCTGACTTTTGGCAGGCAGCCGGCAGGGAATTTTGAGGTGGCTGCATCTGTAGCGAAGTGAGCGGCAGGGTAGCCTGGTCGTAACCTCCATAAAAAGCATTTATTAAAAATACTACCGAAGTGGTTAAGCGAGTCCCTTGTCTTCAATCCACTTCCCGCGAGCCAAAGACCCCGTCCTCCGGGTGAGTTCCATTTTAACTACCCGAGACCATCACCAACAGCTTTTTAATATTGCACTATGTAGGTGACAAATAAAGAATCTGAAATCTGCATTCCATTTTCATAAGGACTTTCCTGTAAACGACGAATTGCTGCGGAAAGCTCCAGCCTTGGGGAGGTACAAAGTCATTCATTTTCGGCTGTATGGTCTAGATCGAATATTTTAGTTGTAATGATATGGTTATATGAGGAATCGCCTTGAATTTCACGGAGGGATAATAAAAATTAATTTAAAAAAAGAATCTAAAAAATGTCTAATCTAGAGAGAACAACTCGCATCAAAGGCAAGTCTCAGAGCTTTGAATTTCCATCTTCGTGGTCCGAAATACTGAAGACGATCCAGTCACATTTCAGTCGGCGAAAGTTTGATAAAGGGAAAACAGAACAAGAGTTAATTAACTGTTATTACAAGCATTTTCAACTTTAATTTAACTTTAAAATATTAGCATTTATATAGCCTATAAACTCTGCCTCGAGCTGTGGCAAATGAGCGCTCGCGTAGCTAATTTAATTGGGCTCAATTTTGCTTCTGTGCCTCTTTCGAGAAGTCCTAACAGTGTTTAAATATTTTAATCATTAATTGATATTGCATGTATATGAAGATGTTTTGCTTAATTTTAATAGCAAGGTTAAATCTTAGGCTGCATGATTGCTACTGTTAAACGTATTATTTAAAAAGTATTTAAAATACATAGTAATATTTTTTAATATAATACTTTTATTATTTCAGAAACAGTCTCTTGCTGCATATTCTGTTCACTTTGTTCTGATAGGTGTGAATTAATTATTGAATTAGTTTTGTGACACTTGCTGTTTCTTCAGAGGAAATTTCTGTTTCATTTTATTTTTATTGAAAATCTGAAAATTCTATCTGAATTCTATCTAATCTGAATTTTATCAGAAAATTCTCCGATGTGACTCCGACAGTTTCCACACAACTCGGTTGTACTTAAACTCCCAGTTTATTAAACTTGCGCGTACATACTTAATCTACATCCCTCCCGTGTTTCCTTATATTCGGTCCTTACACAATCAGTCCCAAACACAGCATTACAAAATATAAATCCCCCACTGTAACAATTTCCAAATAGTACAGGAAAAACAGATTATGTCCTAAAGTAGGTTTATATAATGTCGTAGAATTTTTGTACCCTTCTAATGACGGATATATTTCAACAAAGAGATCCCTTTGATGCTTTGTAAGCTCTATGTGAACCATGGCTTTTGCTGTAGAATGCAACAGTAAATCCTACTAGGACAGCTGAACTTATTTATTTAGAGTTGCTCTAATTGATGGCAGTTGTGTATCTAAAAAGACCGCATGCTGTAATGAAATCAAAACATTTATGCAACCATCTTATTGTACGTTTTTTTTTTTTTTTTTAGAGTTTTCATCCTTAACCGATTTTTTTTTGTTTTTAAATTGAATTGTACAGGTTATAGGTGACATGAAAGGTGGGAAAAGTTTTGAAATGATTTATCATGGTATCATTTTTTACATCACAAAAACCGGCCATTTTAACAGGGGTGTGTACACTTGTAATATCTACTATATCCCATTAGAGGAATTCTATGATACATACATTAAATACTATGATAAATGGTCTGCTAGGCAATCAACACTCTGCCCACTACCGCCCCCAAATGACCTTTCTGCTGGGTGTCACTGAAACATACAGGTAAAAAAGCCTGATCTGATATCTGTCTGCTCAGCCTTGCCAACTCTCCATCTAATCAAAGGATCCAGTTACAATTAGCACATGTCTAGTCTGCCTAGGGCTAAAACTCCCGAGGGGCACCAAAAGCCAGCCTATTTCACTTGTCAGCAGTGCAACTGGCCAAGGGAAAGCAAAATTTGCTTATTCGCGCCCATAGAAGTACTCGCTCCCTCTGTGGTTCTGGAACAGAACAGCTACGGAATGTGGGGTGCCAACTTCTGAGGGGACACTAACTTAGCGAGCCAGTTTTCACTTTGTCTGTCGATGAGCCCTGAGCTGTCAATTAATTTTTTCAATCGCAATTAATCACACATACAATCATGTAGCAATATCATCATCCTCAAAAAAATCTTATATTCTGTATATTCAGTAGAAAAAATCAATTTAGATTAAATCTTTGCTTATACTGTCCTGTGAGGCATCAAAATTATGATAAACTTAACTTGATGAATGAAATAATGTGCCATAAATTAATAACATATTTAAACAATGGGGGGCGGCATGATGGTGCAGTGGTTAGCACTGTTGCCTCACACCTCTGGGACCCAGGTTCGAGTCTCTCGGGTTACATGTGTGTGGAGTTTGCATGTTCTCCCCATGTTGTCGTAGGGTTTCCTCCAGGTACTCCAGTTTCCCCCCACAGTCCAAAAACATGCTGAGGCTAATTGGACTTGCTGAATTGCCCATAGGAGTGCATGTGTGAGTGAATGGTGTGTGAGTGTGCCCTGCGATAGGCTGGCCCCCCATCCTGGGTTGTTCCCTGCCTCATGCCCATTGCTTCTGGGATAGGCTCTGGACCCCCCACAACCCAGTAGGATAAGCAGCTTGGAAAATGGATGGATGGATGGATGGATTTAAACAATGACCAATCATTTCTTCTTTACTTCCACAGTTTGGGCATTTATGGGCTTTGACCAGCCCCGGACTATGGTATATGATCATGACAACTGTGTTTACCCATTTGATTGCAGATACAGCCAGCAGCGTCCAAATGGCTCTTCAAAACAAGAATGCTAAAAATGCGTTATCTTTTATATTAATCCATAATTTGATAAGTGGCTAAACTATCCCATTGATCCTGACCAGGATAAGCAAATGGAAGGTGGTTATACTACACTGAAGAAAGAATGAGAGATATTAAGAGATCCACTGATGGATCTGATGTGAATTCTTAATGAAGATAAAGCAGAGGGTTTATTAACTAAGGCCATGGAAACTAGACATCAACTCCAACAGATATTTTAAAGGTTTCAATGTGTGACATCTGAAACAACCACAAAATGGAGATTCATGTTCAAAATTACATTCTGTATCCTTCCAAGTTAAAGGTTTGTGTTTTATAATTTTAGTTTGTTTTGTATCAACTCCTTCAGTTGGCTGATGACTCCGTCAGATGAATTTTTTTCTGTTATATTCATTAAAAGTGATTTACAAAATGTTTATATGTTAAAAACTTTTTCATTGTACACCTACTATGTGTTATTTGTGTTACAAATGTGTTTTTTATCATCCATCCATCCATCCATTATGTTCCACTTATCCGAGGTCGGGTCACAGGGGCAGCAGTCTCAGCAGGGGAACCCAGACTTTCCTCTCCCCGGCCACTTCATCCAGCTCCTCCGTAGGAATCCTGAGGCGTTCCCAAGCCAGCCGAGAGACATAGTCCCTCCTGGGTCTTCCCTGGAGCCTCCTCCCAGTGGCACATGCCTGGAACACCTCACCAGGGAGGCGTCCAGGAGGCATCCTAAGTAGATGCCTGAGCCACCTCATTTGGCTCCTCTCAATGCGGAGGAACAGCGGCTCTACTCTGAGTCTCTCTCGAATGACTGAGCTTCTCACCCTATCTCTAAGGGAGAGCCCAGCCACCCTGCGGAGGAAACTCAGTTCGGCCACTTGTACTCGCAATCTCATTCTTTCGGTCACTACCCACTATGGCTCATGACCATAGGTGAGGGTGGGAAAATAGATCGACTGGTAAATTGAGAGCTTTGCCTTTTGACATGACAGACCGATACAGCGTCCGCATCACTGCTGATGCCGCTGAGGACTATGGTCTCGGATTTGGAGGTGCTGATTTTCATCCCAGCCACATTTTCATCCCAGAATCAGTGACAAAGGGCAGCCCTGGCGGAGTCCAACCCTCACCAGAAACGAGTCCCACTTACTGCCGACAATGAGGACCAAGCTCTGACACCGGTTGTACAGCGACCAAACAGCCATTTTAAGATGACACCCCATACTCCCGGAGCACTCCCCACAGGACTCCCCGAGGGACACCCATACTCTCTATAGTTTGAACACACCCTCCTGTCCCCATTCTTGAAGAGGGGAACCACCACCCCGGTTTGCCAATCCAGAGGCACTGCCCCTGATGTCCACGCGATACTGCAGATGCATGTCAACCAAAACAGCCCTGCAACATCCAGAGCCTTGAGGAATTCCAGGCGGATCTCATCCACCCCTGGGGCCTGGCCACCGAGGAGCTTTTTAACCATCTCAGCGACCTTCGTCCCAGAGATGGGTGTGGACTCACTTAGGTCCCCACACCCTGCTTCCACATCGGAAGGCGTGTCGGTGGGACTGAGGAGGTCTTCGAAGTATTCTTTCCACCGACCCACAACATCCTGAGCTGAGGTCAGCAGTGCACCATCCCCACCATAAACAGTGTTGATGCTGCACTGCTATCCCGCCCTGAGCCACTGGATGGTGGACCAGAATCTCCTCGAAGCCATCTGGAAGTTGTTCTCCATGGCCTTTGCAAAGTCCTCCCATACCCGAGTTTTTACCTCAGCGACCGCCAAAGCAGCGTTCTGCTTAGCCGGCCGGTACTCATCAGCTGCCTCTGGAGTCCCACAGGCCTGATAGGACTCCTTCTTCAGCTTGACAGCACCGACCACTTTACGGCAACAGCTCCGGTCAGTTGCCTCCACGATGGAGGCGTGGAACATGGCCCATTCAGACTCAATGTCCCCCGCCTCCCTTGGGACATGGATGAAGTTCAGCCGGAGGTAGGAGTTGAAGCTCCTTCTGACAGGGGATTCTGCCAGACGTTCCCAGCAGACCCGCACTATACACTTGGGTCTGCCAGGTCTGACCGGCTTCCTCCCCCACCAGGGGAGCCAACCCACCACCAGGTGGTGATCGGTTGACAGCTCCGCTCCTTTCCTCACCCGAGTGTCCAAGACATGCAGCCGCAAGTCCGATGACACAACCACAAAGTCAATCATTGAACTGCGGTCTAGCGTGTCCTGGTGCCAAGTGCACATATGGACACCTTTATGCTTGAACATGGTGTTCATTATGGACAATCCATGACGAGCACAGACCATCCAATAACAAAACACCATTCGGGTTCAGACTGGGGGGGCCGTTCCTCCCAATCACGCCCCTCCAGGTCTCACTGTCATTGCCCACGTGAGCATTGAAGTCCCCCAGTAGAGCAAGAGAGCCCTCGAGAGGAGCACTCTCCAACACGCCTTCCAAGGACTCCAAAAAGGGTGGGTATTCTGAACTTTCATTTTCCGCATAAGTGCAAACAACAGGCAGGACCCGTCCCCCCACCCGAAGGCGAAGGGAGGCTACCCTCTTGTCCACCGCGGTAAACCCCAATGTACGGGCGCCCAGCCAGGGGACATTAAGTATGCCCACCCCTGCTCGGCGCCTCTCCCTATGAGCAACTCCAGAGTGGAAGAGGGTCCAACCCCCTTCAAGGAGACCAAGTTTCAGAGCCCAAGCCGTGCGTCAAGGTGAACCCAACTACAACCCCAAATCAGAAAAAGTTGGGACAGGGTGGAAAATGTGAATAAAAAAATAAAGCAGTAATTCACAAATGTCTCTTAACTTTTATTTCATTGCAGACAGTATGAACACAAGATAATTCATGTATTTTTTGGTCAACATCATCTGATTTGTAAATAAACATCCATTCTTGCCATTCAGGCTTGCAACACATTCCAAAAAAAGTTGGGACGGGGGCAATTCAGGGGTAGTAATGAGGCATAATAACTAAATAATGATGTGATTTGAAACTGGTGATGTTAACAGGTGATTGCAATCATGATTCGGTACAATAGCAGCATCGAGGAAAGGCCTACTCCTTCAGGAGCAAAGATGGGCAGAGGATCGCTAGTTTGCCATCAAGTGCGGGCAAAAATCTTTGAAATGATGAAGAAAAACATTTCTCAAAGAAAGATAGGAAGAGATTTGGGCATTCCTCCCTCTACAGTGCATAACATAGTGAAAAGAATCAGGGAATCTGGAGAAATCACCGTGCGCAAAGGCCAAGGGCGCAAGCCTAAACTGAATGGCCGTGATCTCCGAGCCCTCAGACATCAATAAATGATATAACTGCGTGGGCTCAGGACTACTTCAGGAAGTCACTCTCAAGCACTACAGTACGTATCTACATTAGGAAATGCCAGCTAAAACTGTACTGTGCCAAAAGGAAGCCCTACATAAATAGCATCCAGAATCGCCGTCGACTTCTCTGGGTTCGAAGGCATCTGGGATGGTCCATTGTGCAGTGGAAACGTGTATTGTGGTCAGACGAATCGGTTTTTCACATCTTTTTTGGAAGAAATGGACGCCGTGTGCTGCGGACCAAAGAGGAAAAGGACCATCCAGACTGTTACCAGATACAAGTCCAAAAGCCAGGGTCTGTCATGGTATGGGGTTGTGTCAGTGCCTTCGGCAAAGGTAACTTGCACTTCTGCGATGGCACCATCAATGCTGAGAAGTATATCTCAGTTTTGGAGGAACAAATGCTGCCTTCAAGACGACGTCTTTTCCAGGGACGCCCATGCTTATTTCAGCAAGACAATGCCAAACCACATGCTACGCGCATAACAAAGGCATGGCTGCGTAAGAAGAGGGTGCGGATGCTTTACTGGCCGGCCTGCAGCCCTGATTTGTCTCCAATAGAGAATGTTTGGCGCATTTTGAATACGAAAATTGCGTCAAAGAAGACCCCGTACTGTTGCGCACCTAAAACATTGTTTGCAGGAAGAATGGGACAAACTAACACCTGCAACACTTAGTCACTTGATTTCTTCAATGCCTAAACGTCTTTTAAGTGTTGTTAAAAGACAGGGGAACTGTACAAAGTGGTAAATGCTGTACTGTCCCAACTTTTTCTGATTTGGGGTTGTATATCTAGTCGGAACCTCATAACCTCACGCACCAGCTCAGGCTCCTTCTCCTCCAGAGAGGTGACATTCCATATCCCTTGAGCTAGCTTCTGTAGCTGAGGATCGGACCGCCAAGGTCCCCAACCTTCGGCCACTGCCCAACTCGCACTGCACCCGACCCCTTTGGCCCGTCCTACAGGTGGTAAGCCCATTGGAGAGGGGAACTATGTGTCTTCTTTGGGCTGTGCCCGACCAGGCCCCATGGGTGCAGCCCTGGCCACCAGGCGCCCGTCATTGAGCCCGACCCCTAGGCCTGGCTCCTTGGGGGGGGTCTCGGTGACCCACGTCCGGGTGAGGGGAAAACGTGTATTTATGTTTATACTCATCATAAGGGGTCTGGTGAGCTGCACTTTGTCTGGTTCCTCACCCAGGACCTGTTTGCCTTGGGTGACCCTACCAGAGGCATAAAGCCCCGGGCAACTTAGCTCCTGGGATCATTGTGTAACCAAGGTTAATATCACCCCCACACTTTAACGTTGCCGAAATGTGGGCTTTTAATATCTGGGTCAGTAATTATGTCTAGGTTCAACTCTCGGAGTGAATTGGTCACAACCACTAGTCGACAGGGAAAAACAGTAACAATTTTTTATTAACAATATTCCACGAGAATGAGAATCACGTTCGGAACAATGAAATAAGAATGAAATAAGAATAAACAATTCCTCCCTCCCTACAATAGTCCGTCAGAACATATGCAGTTCAGTTCACTTTAAATTCTCTGGTATACATATATAATAATACTAACCAAGTAGTTTACAAAAAAAACAAAGAAATGTATTAGACTGGAGATCTCATCTATCTTATCTGCGCCCAGGAGAAAACTGCATCCGCCGACTGGGAGGTAGGCTGACTGGTTTCGAACGTAGCTGGGCACTTCACAGCTCTAATACGTAGAATCGGTGGCTCGCCATCACATGTCGCAGAATATAACAAAGAAAAGAAAAGAAATCCAATCGGAGAATCGCTCGAAAGTTAACCCAACTAGATAATGCAACACGAGCGCTTCTGGTGCACTTATCAATGACAATAATTAAAATTTACTTTTAAACATAAACCCTTTTTTTCTTTCTTTCTTTCTCTTCTCTCACCTGATGCATAAATAAGCTTTTTCACCTGCAGCCGCTTCTCTCCCTCTCCTTTTCTTTTTTCCCGCGATCCGAGAGACAACTCGGTTAACCCGGGCGATCGTGATAAAAGAGCTCAACCGAATTAAAGACAGTGCCATCTATGGGACTGGAGAACCACGACAACCTTGGTCCTGCTCACTTTAAGTGGGTTACATCCACCCCCTCTAAATGTGCATGCGTCCCGGCCTGTACTCATTATCCACTTACACAGTAGTCACTCGACCAACCTCTAAAGGCGGCGAAAACTGAAATGTCTGTGGTAGGTCTAAAACCTTTGCAAAGGCCTGGTCAAGACCATTCAATATGGAGTGCATGACTAAGGTCAAGGGATTTCCTAGTGATTGGTAAGTAAGTCGATCGGGTTCTACCCTACATCTGGTTGATCTCCTCACTGTCGTTGCTCCCTGCTCTTCAGTAAAGCTCCCTCTGGTATCTTCAGGCTCATGTCCTTTAAGTAGGTCATTAAGTCCTTCTCCCACCAGCTCATTTCCGTCTCCATGCACATAAACTTTTGTGATCTCGCCTTCAGGTATGACTTGAGTCACAGCATTATCCTCTACTCCAGAGCTCATCCTGGCGGGTGAATCCTCTTGATTAACCGATGGAATGCCACCTCCTTCTGGCTTCCCTCCAGAGGAGTTAGGAACTTTGCCCTCACGACATTCCAATTGCCAGTCCCTTGAGGGTTGGAACACCTCAGCTTCCGGGCTCAATCTGGAGTCCCCATGGCTCAGTGTGGTCCACTGTCCACGTGAAGAGGATGTGGAGTACGTTTGAGGGATTTCATGTACAACAGTAACTGTCGGGAACGTCATCTCCTTCCGCACGTCCCCTGGACAGTAGTAATCATCTTCCTCACTCTCACGTGGATGTTCTAGCTCTTCATTCCCCTCAGGTGTTGAACTCTGAGCAGGTTTCACCATCTCTCTCTTCTGCTTTGGCTGAGCTACTTCAGCTTCAGTGGATGAAGTTAAGAAGCCACAAGGCAAGAGCAGGTCACGATGCAATGTCCTAATAGGGCCATCAGCATTAACAGGAGTGATGACATAGACAGGAGAATCATTGATACGTTTAACTATTCTGTACACAGTTCGACTCCAACGATCAGCTATCTTGTGTTTACCCCGTACCCCAACATTTTTGACAAGGACACGGTCTCCCTCATCCAGGATAGTCTCTCTTACCTTCAGGTCATACCTCTCCTTGTTTTTCTGAGCGGTTCTATCACTATGCTCTACTGCAAGCTTGTAGCTCTCACGTAGACTTTCCTTGAGCCTCTTCACAAAATCAGTGTGAGTAACCCTACTCTGTCTTTCTGGGTTGAGTCCGAAAGCCACATCGATAGGAAGGCTTGGCTGTCTCCCAAACATTAATTGATAAGGAGAAAAGCCTGTAGTATCATTTTTGGTGCAATTATAAGCGTGAACCAAAGGTTGTACGTAGTCCCGCCACCTGACTTTATTCTCCTCCTCAAGAGTCCCAAGCATTTCCAAGAGTGTTCGGTTAAACCTCTCCACAGGATTGCCACGTGGGTGGTAAGGAGTAGTCCTCGTTTTCTTAATTCCCAACAACTGACACAGGTCTTTGATTACAGCCGACTCAAAATCTCGTCCTTGGTCACTATGTAGTCGTTCGGGTATGCCATAGTGAATAAAGAAGCTGTTCCATAATGTCTTAGCTACCGTCTTGGCCTTCTGGTCTGAGGTGGGAACTGCGATAGCATATTTAGTAAAATGGTCGGTTATGACCAGGATGTTCTTTGTGCCATGACTATCAGGTTCCAAAGTCAGGTAGTCCATGCAGACCAGCTCAAGTGGTCTGCTGGTCCTAATATTTACAAGACGAGCAGTTCTCTCAGCCTTAGCCTTACGTCGTACACATCTTTCACAAGTCCTCAACTTCTCATCCACATCCTTGGACATCTTTGGCCAATAGAAACGCGCACGGACAAGATCTATAGTCCTCTCAAACCCCATGTGTCCTACTAGATCATGGAGACCTTCCAAAGCTCTCTCACGATACTTCCTGGGGAGAACTAGCTGGAAAATTGTTTCACCCCTATTCATCCTCCTCCTGTAAAGAACAGCATTTTCAATTACAAGTTGATCCTGGACTCGAAGCATGAGTTGGACTTCCCTTTCTTCATTCTGTCTAGTACGGTAGGACAGACGTTTTCCTGTAGTGATAATGTCAATGACCCTGCTGATTGCTGGATCAGCTCTCTGTTCAACAGCCCACTCCTGCTGTGAAATTCTGGGAAGGGTACTGGACCCTGAAAGTAAATCAGCATGGGTAAACTCAGCTGGGATGGCACTTACATCCATAGCAAGGGATTCGACAATAACGGATGAGTGATTATTCTTGTCCTCTGTACTGAAAGCCTTGTCTACCTCGTGTCTCTGGCAAACAGCATTGATCGCTTCTTTTGGAAAAGTGGCCCCACTCTCCTCCTGTAGGAACTTTGACAAGAACTGGAGCACCCTATCATCTTCAGCTTTAACACTGTAGTCTGTCTCATCCAAGTCATGCGGGCGCCTAGATAAGCCATCTGCATCTTGATTTCTTTTACCAGCCCTATACTGGATGCTGAAATTGAAATTGGACAGGGCTGCTAGCCACCGATGGCCTGCAGCATCAAGTTTGGCAGATGTTAACACGTAGGTCAAGGGGTTGTTATCAGTAATGACAACAAACTCAGCCCCATAAAGATAGTCAGATAATTTGTCAGTAATTGCCCACTTAAGGGCAAGAAACTCCAGCTTGTGAGTAGGGTACCTCCTCTCACAATTTGATAACCCCCTACTGGCATAAGCAATGACCCTCATCTTCCCATCTTGTTGCTGATACAGAGCCGCCCCAAGGCCACTAAGACTGGCATCTGTATGTAAAATATATGGCAGCTTAGGATTGGAAAAACCGAGGATTGGAGCAGTTGTGAGCTTCTCAATGAGAATTCTGAATGCCTGCTCGCACTCAGCTGTCCACCTCTCAGCAAATGGTGACTTAAGGTCAGTGTTAAGGAAAGACTTAGTTTTGCATTTTCTTCTTGCAGGAATATAACCAGCAGTTAGATCATTAAGAGGCCTCACAATTTTAGAGAAGTCCCTGATAAATCTTCGATAATACCCTGCAAACCCAAGGAAGGACTTCAGCTCCTTGATGTTGTTGGGCCTGGGCCAAGTGGTGAGCGCAGAAATCTTGTCAGGGTCAGTTTCTACACCATTTTCCGAGACAACATGTCCCAAGTATCTTACTGACTTCATAAAGAAATGACATTTTTCAGGTGACAACTTGAGACCAAACTCTTTTAGTCGGTTCAGGACTCGCATGAGCCTCTCCTCATGTTCCTCAAGGGTAGCAGAGAACACAATGAGGTCATCTAGGAAAACTAAAACTTCCTTGAAATTTGAGGAGCCCATACATTTTTCCATAACCCTCTGAAATGTGCTTGGAGCATTAGTTACCCCTTGCGGCATCCTATTAAATTCCCAAAATCCCATGGGAGTGACAAAGGCTGTTTTGGGTTTGTCCTCCTCTTCCATCTCTACCTGATAAAACCCCGATTTCAAGTCCATGACAGAAAACCACCTCGATCCTGTCAGAGCTGTAAAGGTTTCCTCAATGTTTGGTAAGGCGTAGGCATCCCTGATTGTCTGAGCGTTCAATTTCCTGTAATCAATGCAAAGTCGAATCTTGCCATTTTTCTTTTTCACTACTACAACTGGTGAAGCAAATGGGCTTTCAGATTCCCTTATGATGTTAGCATCATACAGCTCTTTCAAGTGGAGCCGCACAGCTTCATAATCAGATGGGTGGATAGGTCTTGCCCTCTGCTTAAAGGGAGTTGGATCTGAAAGGCGGATCTTGTGCTTGACTGCAGTCGTATGGCCATAGTCAAGGTCATCCTTTGCAAAGACTTCAGGAATTGAGTTCAACCTTCTTGTAACTCTCTGCTTCCACTCCGGTGAGAGGGGGGATTCACTGAAATCAAAAGTGATGGCGTCTCCTAGAGCCGCTGAGTGTACTGTGTAACATGTAGTTGCGCTAGTGGACTGTGCTGCCCGATTTTCAGCTTGATCTCCACTCATCAAGGGGGTAAGTGGACAAACAGAGAACGGAACTATGAGTTCTGCTAAGGTACCCTGTGCTGGCACTGTCACATCACGTGTCGTTTCATTCTTGAGTAAAATGGGTACTTTAAATGAGGTCCATCTGGGGCTTGACATGATATAACTGTAAAAGGTCAACCCATTTGGTAAGCATGAATGAGTGGAGAGATCAACCAATAAGGGAACACCGGGAAGACTATTGACATTCCTCGTATATCCATCCAACACCATTTTCTGACCTGCTGGGATAACTATGCTTCTTTTGCATTGAAGTTTGACCTTACCCACCTTGCCATTTCCCCGACTTTTGTTCTTATACAGGCTACGCAGGTGCTGGATCAACACAGCATATGTGCAGTTCTCAAGGACCGACTCACTTGTCCCTTCATCGAAACCTTCATACAAAACATCCAGTGCATTAGTGCCAATCAGAACAGGGAACTGAATGGTGGCTCTGGAATCAGGAACGATGAGAGCCAGCGTGCTGACTACCTCCGGCTTTCCTGTAAAATCTTCGGGAAAAAGAATGTCAATTTCAATATAGCCCAGATAGGGCACTCTCTGTCCTGCTGCTCCCTCTATTTCAAGGAGGTTACCCAAGGGGCCAACTGGATAAGAGGCTAAATGGGTGTCATGAAATGACTTGGAAATTGTGGTCACTTGTGAGCCCGTGTCAATGAGACACTCACATTGGACTCCTCCAACAGTAATATTAACCGATGATTTAGATCCAACTAACCCACTCATGAATTCATCTTTATAAGGCCTGATGGAATGACAGTTGAATTTCCGGTTCTTCCACTCACCTCTGGGACTATTCTTCCCCTCATAGGCCCCAGTATGTCCCTCTACCGGAGCCTGGTCCAGTTTAAAGGGGAGTCCTGCCTTGCCTTCCACTCACCTTGCTTGGCTTTCAGTTCCTTATATTTACGATCAACAGCAACCTTATTGATGGAGTTTTCGCATGTTCTGGCAATATGGCCATCTTCTCCACACCTAAAACAGAACCAGGCCTTGGGCTGAGCTCTAGGTGTAGCCTGGGGAGTCACTTGGTGAGTCTGTGCTTCAGCTCTGGGTGTGCATGTATCCTTGCTGGCTTCAGGGGCTATTGCTTCACGCCTCCTCTCTCTCTTGGATACCTTGGCATTGAGCTGAATTTTCAGCTCTGCAACCTGTTTCCTTAAGCTCTCGGTCTCAGAGATGTATGCTTGTAGTATACCTGCATTGCGGTCAGAGAGGCACGAGAAATCAGCTACAGATTGCGTATTCACTGAGGACTTTGCTTTGGAAACCCCCAAATGGTGGCACATACGATCCAGTTTAGTAGCTCTTTTGTCTTCCTCTGTCCTCAGCTGCATCAAAAGTTCAGCAAAGTCAAGAGACTCGTCCGTTTTCAGCTCTAGCCGAAGGACAAGATCATGGTCCCAACAGCCACGCTTGAACTGCTTTATCAGGTGACGGTTGACTTCTGATGGTCTTACTCCATTCCTTTTCACTGCAGTATTGAGTAATACTTGCAACCTCTGCAGAAAACTAGATCCTTTCTCACCTGGGTCCTGGTTTGTGTTCAGGAATTTGGCAAATATCTCTTCACCATCCTCCACGAGACCATAAGCAGACTCCAATAGCCTCATGTAGTCCCTGGGGTGAGCAGAGGAGCCTAACTGCCTCACAACATCTGAGGCTGGGGGAAGTAAACTCTCTAGTATTTTCCTCCGCTGTACTTCTATAGGGACGGGGTCTTGGAACATCAACTCTATATGGAGCAGCCATGTTTCAAAATCAACCTCGCCCGGCGGCTTAGGTGATCTACCAGAGAAGGGGCGTAGCCATTTGGATTGATTTTGAGTAGGGACATCAGTTTTTATTACATGTTCGACAATAATACGCCTCACTTCTGGCGGGTTTATCACCTCCTCGTCTAACGTTTCAGCTCTGATGGGAGCAACACTCTCCTTCGCTACAGGTTTTAATCCCGTCTTCGCTGGTGGAAAAGCCTTCCGGGGTGGGAGGGGCTCTCTATAGCCAAGTGTCTTTTTAGATCTTTGAATCAGGGGTGTCACACTATGATCAGAATCGACACCGTCATCAGCACTACTACTGTTGCCTGAGCTTTGTAAAGTTGCAGCGATGTCATCTTCTTTATCAGTTTGGGAGGTGCCAACCAAAGCAATTGACTGCTCTGTACTAATACCATACACCCGTTGAATATCCATGTCTGAAACAGGAATCAATTTACCCAGTATAGATAAATTATTTTGCAAAAAAAAGAAAAATATATCAATTAAAACAATAAAATAAATTCACTTACGTATCAATATCTATTACAACACATTGAAATGGGAATGACTAGCTTGATTGTGCCCAAAACACTCCTGGCTGGCTCGCCACAAAGTGTTCTATGTAACCAAGGTTAATATCACCCCCACACTTTAACGTTGCCGAAATGTGGGCTTTTAATATCTGGGTCAGTAATTATGTCTAGGTTCAACTCTCGGAGTGAATTGGTCACAACCACTAGTCGACAGGGAAAAACAGTAACAATTTTTTATTAACAATATTCCACGAGAATGAGAATCACGTTCGGAACAATGAAATAAGAATGAAATAAGAATAAACAATTCCTCCCTCCCTACAATAGTCCGTCAGAACATATGCAGTTCAGTTCACTTTAAATTCTCTGGTATACATATATAATAATACTAACCAAGTAGTTTACAAAAAAAACAAAGAAATGTATTAGACTGGAGATCTCATCTATCTTATCTGCGCCCAGGAGAAAACTGCATCCGCCGACTGGGAGGTAGGCTGACTGGTTTCGAACGTAGCTGGGCACTTCACAGCTCTAATACGTAGAATCGGTGGCTCGCCATCACATGTCGCAGAATATAACAAAGAAAAGAAAAGAAATCCAATCGGAGAATCGCTCGAAAGTTAACCCAACTAGATAATGCAACACGAGCGCTTCTGGTGCACTTATCAATGACAATAATTAAAATTTACTTTTAAACATAAACCCTTTTTTTCTTTCTTTCTTTCTCTTCTCTCACCTGATGCATAAATAAGCTTTTTCACCTGCAGCCGCTTCTCTCCCTCTCCTTTTCTTTTTTCCCGCGATCCGAGAGACAACTCGGTTAACCCGGGCGATCGTGATAAAAGAGCTCAACCGAATTAAAGACAGTGCCATCTATGGGACTGGAGAACCACGACAACCTTGGTCCTGCTCACTTTAAGTGGGTTACAATTGGAACACGCAAACCGTGGTGCTCCACCACGATAAGGTGTCGGCTCCAGGAGAGGTTTATTTTTTATCATAATATTATGATTTTTTGTAACTGATGGAGTTCACAAAAGTCAGCCCTTCAGCAGCAAAAAATGCTGTTTAAAATAAAATGAAAATCACTGGGATGTTGGGCCATTACAAAGTTTAATAGCCAAGACTTTGATCTTTTAAAATATTTTTTCCCAGCATGATTGAAGAGTAAAAATTAAAATCAGCCCAAAATGAGATCTTTTTTCATATTCTCCATCTATCCATCCAATTTCCAAACCGCTTATCCTACTGGGTCGCAGGGGGTCTGGAGCCTATACCGGAAGCTATTGGCAAGGCAGGGAACAACCGAGGACAGGGGAACAGGCCATCGCAGGGCACACTCACACACCAGTCACTCACACATGCACACCTACGGGCAATTTAGCAAGTCCAATTAGCCTCAGCATGTCTTTGGACTGTGGGGGGAAACCGGAGTACCCGGCGGAAACCCCACGACGACATGGGGAGAACATGCAAACTCTGTACACATGAGACCCAGGCGGAAACTTGAACCCGGGTCCCTGAGGTGTGAGGCAACAGTGCTGACCACTGCACCACCATGCCGCCCCCCTTCCCTATTCTCAAGAATGAGTAACATATTTATTATCACCAGGGCAGGTGTTCATGTACATTATGTTATTCCAAACCACATACTCGAATCATGTTTCAGCATGAGTCCAAAAATCTAGAGATGAACACTGGGTCCTCATGTCCCCCACTATACTCCCAGGAGAGGCTGCCGTCTGAGGGAGCTCAATGCCGCCTTTGTCAGCGCAGTCTGATACACGCACTACTGTGAGCCAAGAACGTTCTGGAGCAGAGAAAAAGCCTTCCATTCATGTGTGTGGCTGCAAATGTTTACTTACATGGCGTTCCGGAAAATGTGTAATTTATTCTGCATCTCCCCCTGTTAGATCCTCCAACCCTGAGTATATACACCATCTGCTTATGATAAGGAATCCTTGCTTAAGGAGACAGCTTTCTCTTCCATTTCTGCAGCTTTTTTGCCATGGCAGATGTGCATCTAAAGAGGAAGTGCTGCTGGCTCCCCTCCCTCACAATGCAGCCTGAGCAGCAGGAGGTGAAAACCTCCTCCCTGCCCTTTCCCTGCGCATCTTCCTGCATGCTTGCAATTGTTTAATATTGGCCACTGCACCTCTCCCCGAGGGCTTAGCCTAGCATAGCGGATCCTGCATGTCATTGCCTCTTTCCATACCCCTCCCCTCATGGCCCACAGCTTCACCTGGTGCTCTTATGTTTTTGACTGTCTTTAGTCATTGTTCCAGCTGCAGATGAACAATACAGCAGTTATCTATGTAATTACTGCCTTTCAAACAGCAATTTGTCTACAGAGGCAACGGAGAATAAGTTTACCTATTCCCTTGTTTTCCTGTAACTCCTGAATAGGTCTGTTTTTTTCTGACATTGGAATCACCTATTAATGATTTTTACTTATTGCATTCAAAATAAATCTGTGTTTTGTCTTGGATAAGGAAATAGGAAGAAGGAAATAATGCAAATATTTCCACACTGCATTTCAGAATTACAGGCAGTTCCCGAGTTAAGAATGTCCAACTTATGGATAACATGTACTTATGAATGGACTGCCATAAACCCTATTATATAAAAAATTAAGAATAATGATATTCATAATGTTACCTTTGGACAGCAGGCACTACTGGTCATCCTGCCTTTGCACATCTTTGTCCTTCACCCTTATGTGTTTCCTTGTTTCCTAGACTGCCACATATGTTATGAACGGACTGCCATAAACCCTACTATATAAAAAAATCAGAATAATGATATTCATAATTTCACCTTTGGCCCGCAGGCACTACTGGTCATCTGGCCTTTCCCCATCTCTGTCCTTCACTCTTGTGTTTTCTTGTTTCCCTAACTGCCACATAGCTTAGGGGATTGAATCTGTGTAGCCTGAGGTCATGGGCTCGAGGCTGATTGAGGCCCCTCTTATGTTATTTTATATTTATTGTTTTGTTCCTTAGTGCTTTCTGTTTTCCTTTTTGAGTTTTCTTGTTCTAGGTTCGTCTTCCTTGAACTTTGGTTGCACTTTGCTGTCTTGTATAATGTCTCCTCATTTTCTCAGTTTTTGATCTTGTAGGTTTTTTAGTTCTGTGCTTTGTTACTGTGTGTTATGCTGTTGGTTTCTCCTAGTTCTGGTCCTGGGGGGTATTTTCCGTATGTCGCTTAAATCATCCGAGATCAGATGCCTCATCTTGGATGAGTTAATGCCAGTGAAATAAGTCAGTTTTTCAAACGCAGCCTTGTAGTAGATTAGTGTAGCTGGATCCATTCGCGCTGCTTGAAAAGCCCTTATATATATCGAGTCCAGAAAACTTGATCGGCAAGTCTTTCATTAGCTTCCACAAAACGTCAAATTAAGGGTGTGGATTAAGGGAAAAAACAATGATTGTGAATAGTTGAAGGAATGATAATGCTCAAATGACGAGATATTGTTAAATGATAAGAACTTGTGTAAAAATTGGTGTAAAACAGTATTGGACACACTTGTAAGTGTTTGGCACCTTGATTGTAACTTCATTGTTGCAATAAAGATTGAATTTGGATCTACACGAGCGGGGAAGGAAAAACCACAACATAAGTAGTTTTTAGTTATTGTATTTATCACTTGAATGTAGTATTATGTTTCCAATGTTTCATTATTATCTTATTGTCATAATTACAGATCAAATACAAGCACAATCATATACTGAAAATATACTTCAAACTGGTAAAGACGATATTTCATATATAATGTATATGTACGTGTTGTGACCGTGCGCAGGGACGAGCGAGCAGTGAGTGGGGAAGCAGGATCGGGCACACGGAAGTCCAGAAAACGGGGTTTTATTGCAGACAGAGCACTACACGATAAAACAGCGACAATGACCGGACTGGGGAAACAGACTTGAATGCAGACTAAATACACAGGACTACTCAAAAACAACACAAAACAGCTGGGAACAATCAGGGTTTCACGGGAGGTTAATGAGGGGGCGTGACACATGAAAGGATTGTATGAGGTCATGACAGCATTCCGGACCCCTCCTCAGGGGAGGCGATGGACAAGATGGGACCAGGGACACAGGACCTGGAAGACAAAAGCAAGAACATTAATGAGGGACTGGGAACAGGACGGACATACAAAACAGGCACAAGGGCAACAACCAGGATAGAACCAGACACAGAACGGGAAATGTGAACAGACAAACCAGAGAAGGAGACATTGGGGAAACACCAATAGGCGGAAAGGAAAGGGCCAGGAGTGAATGAGGAAGACACAGAGGGATGAGGAGCAGACACAGGAGGCCAAAAAGTAAAGGACGGGGGACAACAGGGAGCCCGAGGGAACCCCAGTGGGCAAAAGGCGGCAGCCTCAGGGGCAGCAGGCAACTGCGAGGCCAGAGCAGGAGGGGACCTCGAAGGGAGCGAGGAGGCAGGCAGAGGGAGGGGTGGAGGAAGTGAGGAGGAAGTCAGAGGGGGCACCAAGGGAGGCGAGGAGGGAGCTGAAGGGGGAAGGAGCAGTAGTCAGACAGTCTGGGACCTCCTCGGGGACTGGGACTGGTGTCGCGGGTGCTGGGCCGGGTACTGAGGGGACTGGAGCAGGGGGTACAGTGGCCGGATCTTGGATGGGTAGAGCAGAGGTGGTCGGAGCCGGGAAATCGAGCACAGGTGGAGCAGGAGGCGGAGGTGGTGCAGGGACCTCGGGCAGAGGAGCAGGAGGCCGTGCCGGTACCTTGGGAGGAGGAGGCGGAGGTGGCGCCGGGACCTCAGGTGGAGCAGCAGGCGGAGGCGGTGCACCGGCTATTGGGACTGGCGGGCCCGGCAGCACAGGAATGGGCAGGTCAGGCATGGTCAGAACAGGCAGGTCAGGCACGGGCAGAACAGGCATGTCAGGAATAAGTACAACAGGCAGGGTAGTTAAAGCAGGAGGCGACGCAGTTCGGGCCTCCGACGTAGCAGGAGACAGAGGCCCCATAAGGGCTGGCATTACCTTTTCAGGGATCCTGGCAACCCTGGGAATGGGATCCAATATGGCACTGATCCCTGTAATGGCCAGGCCAGTCCCGGGAAGGAGTGCACAGCTAACCTCACTGTGTCAGCCGACTGCAGGGAAGTGAGGCGGAACCACTGGAGGACTCCTTTCGATAACTGGTGGGGGTAGAAGTGGAGAAGGAGGATGCTCCCAAGAAGATTGTCAGAGCATCTTCCTGTTTCCTCCCTTTCCGCTTCTTTTTTCTCCAGGTTGTGGCTGTCAGTGGAGGCTGGAAGCTTCCGGGGAGGTCCAGCGGCGGTTCTCAGGCAGGATCAGCCTGGTCCTCCTCTCAGCCAACCTCTCCCTCAGCTGCCGAAGATTGACGCGCACATCCTCCAGACGATGTGCGTCATGTTCCAGGGACATCTCTTCCAAGATGTCCTGGCTTTGGCAGGCCATCGCCCAGGCTGCGGGATCTTCCTGGACTTTGGGTTGGGCCAGCCAGAACAGGACCTCATTAACCAGGTCGAGGTAAGGGTACCTTCTTGTGGAGTCAGGTCATTCTGTTGTGTGCACAGGGACGAGCGAGTAGTGAGTGGGGAAGCAGGATTGGGCACACGGAAGTCCAGAAAATGGGGTTTTATTACAGGCAGAGCACTACACGATAAAACAACGTGAATGACCAGACTTGGGAAACAGACTTGAACGCAGACTAAATACACAGGACTACTCAGAAATAACACAAAACAGCTGGGAACAATCAAGATTAAATGGGAGGTTAATGAGGGGGTATGGCACACGGAAGGATCATAAGAGCAGGTCATGACAGTATGTATTTTATGTATATGAAATGTAGGAAATCTTTAATATTTATAAAAGATTCCTCTTGAAGCTAATAAGAAGGTGGCAGACAAAACCTTTGGAAATTCTGGGTTATGAGAATATTAGTGTGAATTTAGAATTTTTTTATAGAACTGTAATTTTATTGCATATACATTACCTTCAATGGCATGAAACGCCTCTAATTTCCTGCACTCGCTGGTGTCCGGGAAAAACAATTACAAATTGCCTGGCAAACTGTACTCTTTGATATATTTTCTGTATCACCTACAGTATACTACAAAGTGCCGCTTAAAAAATATCTCAAGACAATACACATTGTCTGTGCGGCTGTGAGAGCCCGACTTTGCCTAATTGGACATCTACTATACAGAGCTAATAAGTCTTTAAGATATTATATTCCATCTCAGCTGTAGCGGTATCTTTTGAGAAGAATATCATCCAGCAACAATAAAGGATCTTGCCGACTGCGCAAAATCTCTTTGAATTTGAAATTCCCTTATTATTTGTGCACTGATTGCAATTGGTCGCTCATCCATGAATGGCGAGGCCATGGCTGAACGGATTTTTATGTTTAAGTGTGTGAGCTAATCCTTGTTTACGTAGAACAAACCTGCTCTGAGCAGGTTTGAGGATTTGGATGTGCTGCTATGACAACACATCCAGCAAGAGTTTCGAAAAACCGACAGATCCAGGATCATGGCAAATCGTCAACAATTACATCTGACTAAACAAGAAGGTTGAAGAATGATGTCCAAGCCCTGCCCAGGGGTAGTCACTGCCACGATGTCTGAGCCCTGCTCAGAGGAAGTCGCCGTGATGATGTCCGAGTCCTGCCCAGGTGATGTCGCTGCCGCGATGTCCGAGCTTCTTGAGTCTGGCCTACAGCACCCACAGGATCTCACATTCCGGGCTCCTGTCTCCAACCAAGGGTACCTTCTATGGTGCAGGTGGAGACCCAGCAGAGGGCCAGGTCGGTTTTCTGTCTCCCAAAGGGGGAGATGGGGACACACCAGATGGGCTAACTGTCCAGTGCTTTCAATGCCTCTCTGTCTTGCAGGCCCTTTCTGGGCTCCTGTGTCCTCAGCCCGCAGGTCCCTCGTACCCCTCCAGTCACACTTCAAGCACCCGTCCTGCAATCCCCTTGTCACCGTCCAACAACCGTCCTGCAGTCCTCTTGTTGCCTTCTAGCACCCATCCCCAGTTGCCCACCAGATCCTCCTCCTTCAGTTGTGCAGCTGCTTAGCCCAGGCAAGTGTTTTTCTAGGTCCAATGAAGTCCACTCTTCTTACACTTCTGTGTCCCGTGACTTGTCTGCTAATACCCTTATGTCCTGTCAATCCCAGACTGGTCCTGCCTCCCTAAGGTTCCTTCCCCCTCTGTTTCCTAGACTGCTACCCCAACAAGTTCCATTTTTTTGCCCTTTCTTTCCAGTTTACCTTCTCCTTCTTGGTCCCCACCTTTCGCCCCTGGTTCAGCCAAGCAGT
This sequence comes from Brienomyrus brachyistius, assembly GCF_023856365.1. Taxonomy (NCBI): domain Eukaryota; kingdom Metazoa; phylum Chordata; class Actinopteri; order Osteoglossiformes; family Mormyridae; genus Brienomyrus; species Brienomyrus brachyistius. Next base: position 26,761,603 of record NC_064543.1, read on the forward strand.
CCTTGTCTCCTGGTTCTAAGTTGTCTACCCCTAGCCCTGTTCCCCAGCCCTAACATTCCTTTCCCAACTGGTCTACCCTATCTGTTCCTCAATTTTTGAGCCCTGTCCCTGTTTCCCCATTGAGCAACTTTTGTTCCCTTACCTTCCAGTTCCTCTACTTCTTCTTGGTCCTTGTCCCTGGTTTTTTTCCTCAGTCCTAGCATCCAGCCGCAAATCTGTTTGCCTCTTGTCCCCTAGGCCTGTTCCTTACCTTGTTTCCTCACCTGGTGGTCCTCTCTCAGCTTCTTTTGTTTACCTTGTCCATCTTTATTCCCCCACATGTCCAATGTCCTGGTTTCGTGTGCCTAGATTTTTAGTTCCCATTAGTCATGTATCTGTAGTCTGCCCTCGTGATTTCGCCTGTGTGTCTTTGTGGCCCTGGCAGTACCTTCATGTGCCCGGTGTCATGTGTTTGGGGAGGGGTACTGTTAGAGTCTGTGTCCTCTGATCCCTCCTCCTGTGTTGTTTCCCCTTTGGCCAGCAGGCACTACTGGTCATCCTGCCTTTGTGCATTATTATTTTGTATTTATTGTTTCGCTCCCTAGTTTTCTGTTTTCCTTTTTGAATTTTCTTGTTCTAGGTTTGTCTTCCTTGTGCTTGCTGTCTTGTGTAGTGTCTCTACACACCTCAGTTTTAAGTCTTGTAGGTTTCTTAGTTCTGTGCTTTCTTACTATCTGTTGTGCTGTTGGTCCTGGAGTTTTCCATTTCCCTTTGCATGTTAGCTTATTGGTTTTCTTTTAATTAGTTTTTTTCCCTCTAGATTAGTTCTGACTCCTCGTGATCCTTTTTATTTTGTGGTTTACCTTTGTGTTCTGTTTTGTTTAATAAACCCCTTTTGTCTCATGATGCACCTTTTCCCTGCCTGCCCCATGCCCCATCACCGTAACAGCCGGAATGCACAGCAGGGGAATAGCCTGGATGGGATGTCTGTCCATTGCTATTTAGACCTTAAATTTAAATGAGATTAAAGAACATGACATTTAAAATTGGGGTCGGACATGTTCCGCTTGTCTGTGTATTAAAGAGGCCTCTGCAGTTGTTAGAAGATGATGCCCCATATGAAGCACAAGATTTCAAGTGGGATTTCCTTCTGAAGCTCCCCTCCTCCCCACATGCTCCCCATTCTCTGTTCTCTACAATCCAGCGCAACACCCTGCACCTAGCACAGTTCTAACCTAGGCCAGATGGTCATGCGCATGCTTTCTTCGACCAGATGAGTCATTTATAGGAAGCAAATATTGCAGGGTAATGTTTAAGGGTCTCTAACAGTGTCTTTGTGATCAGGTTGTTCAGGTAAGATTGTTATACATTTTAGCTAATTTAAATGTGTACTATTTTCTTTGGGGTATCACACACACTTTATAGACAACTTAATGCATGAAAAATCTTCTCTTGAACATCAATGCAGGCATGATCATGTCTACACCTGGATTTGAGTCATGGCATAGCAACAGAAACCTTGGAAGCACAGTAGTTTAAATTATGGCATCTTGGGCCTTGTTCACACCTAGTATTAACACGCGTCGTCGCATGCGTCTCGACTCACCGCTCGTAATCCGATCTCACTTTCCGCAAATTTAAATAAGCACGTAAATCAGTACCATATTCAGAGTCTTCCGAACACTGAAAGAAGATTAAATCAAAAGCTACTGGCACATTCCAGGATAACCAAACCACCTAGAACGTATGTAATGAACGCCATAATACTCAAAATGAAATAAATATATCAATATATATATAAATGAATAAATTAACATTTCAATAATCAATGTTTATTTGTAAATAATTCCATAAAATGTATTATATTTCTTAATAATGTTTATTTTCTATCTATCATCTCTATATTTCGTAAAAACTTTGTGCTTTGACAATCATTATTATAAAATATTATTTCTCATAATGTAAGTGTGATTTCTTAAATAATTCAAACTATATTTCACAATAAACTTTTCACATTGTAAGCATAGATTTTTTATACCCTGTCAACACAATACAAATGTATGTGTTAAATTGTCTTTCAGTACTTGGCTTAATACTTTTTTATTCAAGGGCAAAGGGATCAGTCTGTAATGCATTGTTGGTTGCCATATGATAATATTTCGGTTTTCAATCATAACCAATGAAACTCACAATTTGTGAAAATTGGAGTTCGTGGTTTTGTCTGATATGTTGAACTTTATGTTTGACTTTGAGCAAATTAGGCAAAAGAACTGAAGTAGTCAGGAACGAAGTTGGACTGAATTTCTGACTGGGAGAGTTCAAGTCCCCGGAAAGCCCAATATAAAACTTTATACACAATTACACTATTTTTATATGTTTCTGTTAACATAGCCATTATCTAGGCTATTGAACACAAAATCGTACCTACACCCTTTAATGTTGCATTTGTGTATTTTTACCGAAACATTTCACCAAAAGCATGGAGCAGCTTTGATATGAATAAGCTTCATCGAAGTGCGCATTAAACAGAAAAAATCTATGCAAATTACAAAACAAAATTATAAATCACTTACATAATTTATTTGTCCCAAATTTGTGTGGAACATTAATGATGCGCACTTTGACCATGCGAATGGGTCGGATATTCATTCAACTTCACAGTAGATTCCAACCTACTTTTTGTTGTTATAGGGGAAACAATAGCTATTGTTCACAATACAATTTACTACACAGTGGTCCTGTCTGCACTGACATATGTTCTAACATAAATCATACGTCAAATACCGCTCATGAGTCTACTTGTGCCCATACCAGGACGTCAGTGAGTAGCCGATCCTTCAGTGTGACCCGATGTTCTGTCGAGTTGAGCTACTTTGTTGAGGTAGGCTACCGTAGTGCTAATCGATATCTCTAAATCTAACCTCAAAAAAAAAACCCTAACCCTAACCTTAAAACTTAAACCTAATCCCAAGACGGTGGAACTGCAATTGTGCAGAAAGGCTTGATAGCATGTCTCGATAGGTAGCTCAATTCGTTAGAACACCGGGACCCATTCGCGTTCACACTGCTATAAGACTGTTGGCCATATGTGTCCCACACCACCTCAGGATGTGGGTTGAACAATTGGATCTCGATTCGTTTTCAATCCGTTTTGGGTGCCTTCACACCTGTATTTAGTGCTGTGCTGTGTGAACAAATCACCCAGGACTAATGTTAACACCAGATGTAAACGGGGCATTAGTCACTGGCAAATATAATGGCAGTTGGGTTAAGTGTTGTTTTTGGTCACAACTGCAGCAACGGTAACCTCGGGAAAGTGAGCCGATGAATCCATTTTCCACAGTTAGTCATCCAGCAGAGTATCTCAGTGAGCCTGGACCCTATTCCCAGAAGCTTGGAGCATGAGGTAGGGGACACTCTCCAATGGATTCTGGTGTGTCACAAACATCCTGGACTGGGCCTAATGACAATTTACAAAGGTTGTGTGCAAAGGTGAGAAAGAGACCCTCTGTGAATAGACTACATGAGCAAGGAGAAAAATCAACACAATGTGTGTGTGTGTGTGTGTGTGTGTGTGTGTGTGTGTGTGTGTTTGTGTGGGTTATGTTTATGTTACACTGTGGGGACCAAATATTCCCCACAATGTAATAAAAGCCTGTCATTTTGGGGACCATTTCAGGTCCCCCAAAGATCTATGAATGCAATCAAAAAACTAAAAATGGCCAAAGTCTCCTATTTCGTTTGGGTACTTATGTTTAAGGGTTAGGGTTAGGGGTTAGGCCTGGGTAGGGTTAAGGTTGTCATGTTGTCTCCCTAGAAATTAATTAAGATTGCCCACACAGATATAATAACGAACCTGTGTGTGTGTGTGTCTATGTGTTAGGATGGTAACATGGTGGTAAAAAGACAGGGTTATACAAAATTTTTTATTTATATGTATTTGAGAAAGGGACATTTCTGAGCCAGACCATAATACTAATTTGTTTCATGCTTTCAACAGACTGCCACAGATTCCTCTGCTGTCGGTTACCATTTTTAACCTTTTTGTTATTTACCATTTTCTTTACTGGACAATGTTCAAGTAGGGAAATTATCTGAAGGAATCGCTACAGAATCAATGACAGCTAACATTTACAAATCGTTTTCATGCCCTTCAAATCAATAACACCTCTAACGCAATTACTCTACACAAGTAAAACCACTAATAATTTTATTCAAGAGATGGGATCACGGGAACTTAAACTAATGTTATATTTTGTTCACTGTAAATTACAATTGTAATCACAGTACTGACTTTGTTGAGTTTAAAAAATAAAATTTGTTCTGCCGTACCTTTCATGAATCTGCCGTTGACAATTTGAGAGATATGTTGAGAGATAGTTATTGGGCCACTGGATATGCTTGTGGTCAATATGAAATATTATTTAGACATTGAAATATGTGCGATACAAGAGATAATTGATATTACAGAGAATTTCTTATTCTTGAAGGCAGACAAACATTAGATGAGGTTTGTTTGCCGTAATTTGAATAACACCCGACAGAAGTCCCAGATTGCTTCTCCGTAATGAACAGATGGTGGCGCCAGAAAATCAGCTGAGATCAGCGAGACCAGGCATCTTTCCTCAAATATTTTTTTCTCAATTTTATTGATATCGTGAAGCTAAACTTGTTTCCGCTTTTCAAACAACATGAAAAGTGTCGTAAGTAATAAAAGTAAAATATGAAAACGGATTACTGAATAAACAGGCCTAAGAATTACGCACGATCTTGCACAAACTGTAAAACGGACTCTGCACACAGAGTAAATAAAACCCTGGCAGAAATATACGCAGAACACCACCAATAAATGGATACCAATGAGGACGCAATTCTTCAGCATTCAATCTTACCATATATTGACTTTTTTCTGGCTAATTTAATATGTTCCTTAAAAATCGGAGTTCCCGACTTTTGTCTGGTTTGAGCCAACGTCACCCAAATCTTAAAAAAATGCACACTTCGGCTTTAAGTTGAATTTTTCCACATGAATTCACATTAAATTCGAATTACTCTGTGAGACTAAAATTTTTAATTGTCAAGGATTCCGTTGGCTACTCGGTAACAGCACGTTATTAGATCAAAAATTAATAAAAAGCAATTAACTTTTAAATAAAATAAATAATCAGCTCAGCCCGAAATCTACACGTACGTGTGTCACGATGGACTGAAATAATGCAGTAGAATGCCTACAAATGAATAGTAGAATATAATTCGTTTTCTTTTTAGACTAAACACTTACTTCACATAATAGTCTAACTAAATGTTAGTGCTTGAATAAATCGTTATATGTTTACAACAATAAATACCTTTTACTTCCACCTCAACAAGCATCCTTTTGACAGCTGCTGCGAAAACCGTTTTAGATAGAGGCATTATATCTGCTGCATATTAAAATTCCCTGTGCATCGCACACCCTTGTTCAGGTCATGCTGCCGGAGAATCGCAAACAAGCCACTTTGTGTGGAAACCAGCATCTCCGAGAGCAACATCTGTGAAATAATTCACCGCCGTACAGATTGCCGCGGCTATCAGCGCCGTTAATGGCTTTACCTGGTCATGTAACTGACATTTCCCATAGTCAAAGCTGGCAGACTCATATTCTGGGAAGCGTCAGTAGCTGACTTCGCTCCTCCGTGTGTGTGTGTGTGTGTTTTTATATCGAAGCGGGCCAGAGAAATCGTTTTGTAGCAATTACCATATGTTGTGATTGTGGTTTTGGAGCGCGGCTGTGACATCTGTGTTATATCGGCATCTGGGGCACTGGCGATCCGCCTTCCGCTGGCATCACATGTTTCAGCTTTTACTGTACAGGTGCTTCTCCATACTATCATTTCTCTTCGCTGCAGCATGCACACACTGCGTTGCCGGTGCACATTTATCAGGAGATTAATCCGTGACATTGATAACAACTTATTAGTTTTTTTTTATTTTTATATATAGCAAAAAATAATGTGCATTTGGGGCGGCATGGTGGTGCAGTGGTTAGCACTGTTACCTCACACCTCTGGGACACGGGTTCGAGTCTCCGCCTGGGTCACATATGTACGGAGTTTGCATGTTCTCCCCATGTCCAGGTACTCCGGTTTCCCCCCGCAGTCCAAAGACATGCTGAGGCTAATTGGAGTGCGTGTGTGAGTGTGCCCTGCGATGGGCAAGCCCCCCATCCTGGGTTGTTCCCTGCCTCGTGCCCATTGCTTCCGGGATAGGCTCCGGACCCCCAGCGACCCAGTCGGATAAACGGTTTAGAAAATGGATGGATGGATTAATGTGCATTTTCCCAATATACTGCTAAAACATTATGTTCTAAGACATTTCTAAAAGGTAGTAGGACATGAACAAATTCTTAAAATTGGAGTCATTGCCATTTTTCATCTTCTTTCGCTTGAAACAAGTATATTCTATTTACTGGAACCACGAACTAAGCTCCACTGTGGATTTAGGGAACAGAAAAATGGTGCTCGGTCTTTACCGGTATGACCCGCGCGCGTGTTAGCCTGTCTGACGCCCCCGGCTGCGCCCAGACCTCCGACCAAATTGTCTTTGCTCGAGCCGCTTACAGACATCTGGCAGTCACTTCACCCTTATGATGCGCGTGAGACTCTGCCATTCGCAAACGAATTGTTCTCTGAAACTGACGCGGTACTTTTTTCTTCTTTCTGTTTTGTAATTATGAAATTAAATCAATTCATCTGCCATCTGTTTTTCAGGTAGAGGGTCTAGGGAAGCAGACAGCACAGGGCACAGGGCAGGAGAACTGGATGGAATGCCAGTCCATCGCAGGGCAAACACACAGCCCCCCCTCCCCCCATACATACAGTGTGTGTGTGTGTGTGCATGTGTGTGTGTGTGTGTGTGTGTATATATATATATATATATATATATATATATATATATATATATATATATATATAAGTGATATAGGTGTGAACTATGTACAGCATGGAAAGCAGACAGCCACTGTGTCCTTACACAGGAAACTTTAATTCCTTACCCAAAGGTGTAGCATCAGTGTTGGAGCTTGTTGTATGTGTCACCCACAGCAGTGGAGCCCTGATGGCTTCACAGGACTATGGGGGGCAGCATCCTCAGCCTCTGACCAGGACCCCCGAAAGCGGCCCAGCCAGTCGTGCTTCATGTATCACTGTGTCAAATTACCTCTCGCCACTTAAGAGTAAGCGGGGGGGCTGTCACTTTGCATCAAAGTGCAACCATGCAGCACGAGGGTCCTGGTGCGAGTAGTGGGGGGGGGGGGGGCGGGGGGCGACGGGGGAGGCGGCAGGCCGTCACTGGCCAATTCTTTGTTACAGTCATGTTCTTTATGACCCTCTTTGATATTCATGCTGACAGTTGGGGGGGGGGGGGGGTGTGTGCTGTAACACACCAACTCCTCAGTCTCCACAGCAGCAGGAGCCAGCAGAGTCAGGGCCGGATAAGAGTCCAGCTGGCAGGCTGGGCGATTCATAAACACAGGCTCAGCCATGTTCGCTAGCAGAGCCATGCATGCCAGCCAGAGCCAGTGGGCATATCAGTAAACATACACCATAAATGTAATGTATGACTGACCAAGGTCAGCAGAAACTAAGTAGGACAGTCTAAATGGGCAGTCTATGATGACTTTCGATATTAAAGGGCTTTAGGAATAAACAGCAAACACTGGTGACTTAGTGGGTGGCCCTGTTGGCAAAGGTGTGCCGTTTCAATCCCCTGTGGAGTCTGCAGTTGGAAGACAGAGAGGAGTTAAAGCCGCTGCTTTGCCCATGGGGCATAGGAGGCATTTCACACACCTAAATGTTTTTTGACAGCATGCAGTTAAAGAAATCAAATAAAAATCATAATGTTTTAATGAATTATAAGAATTACACTTGATGCAGCCATAAGTTTGAACAGGGACCAGAAACCACATTCAGTCTACAAAACATCTTAAATGCCTGCAATATTTAAGAAGTTGTGATTGTGATTGGGGAAAAAAATACACATCTGTGCATTGGTGAGTATTTTGGATAATGAGATAACGAGACGTCACATCGCGATATAACAGGGTTTCCTGTTAAACAGAATTTTCGTGTCTGGAGTCACAGCTGTTTGATGATCACGTTGCCTCTCTGTTACTGCACACCTGGCACGGTGAATAAGGCGAAGCTTTTAAGTGTTATCACTCCGGGAAAGTCCTCGTGCCTGAATCACGGGTGTGTTTTTCGCTGCTCGACGACAGCGGCGCTCGTTTTACCGGCGGAGCAGATCGCTTGTCCCGGCGGTGATTAAATAGCAGGCGCCCGGGGTGCTTTTTAATATGACGCGTGTGCTCGGGGCAATACGCGCACACGTGGTGCGCCCGCAATACGCATATGTTTAGGAGTAAAATATAGTATCAAGTGCACACTGATCATTGTGTCGCGTTACAAATACGTCGGTGACAGCTTGCTTGATCGTTAGGGACGGGCTAAAGAGGTTGGCTAATTAGTTTCCATTAAAACTCGCCCTTTAATCGGGAGTCATTCTTGCGTAAATAATGTCACCGGCTCCATTCAAACACGTTAAATGTTCCAGGCACCCGCTCCCTTCTCTTTGCCAGTGGGGAGGGAGCTGATATTTTATGCTGAATGGCACTATAGGGGGCAGAGTAGTTCACCTGTAGTACTACAGTGCAGGGTCAAAGAGGATGAGTAGAATCCGTACACAGCCCCGTATGGAATGCTACTGTTTTCATGCAGCCATTTGTTTTCCATACCCACGTGTCCTATGTAGGGTCACGTGGTATACAGAGCCTATCCTGGAAGCAATGGGCTAACTCATTGCAGGGCACAAACAATTTACGCCTATGGATAATTTGGCAACACTACTGTATTCAATGGAAGGTAATTTTAGCAGTGGTGGTTAGAGTACCTGAAAACCATACTTCAGTGAAAGGACAGATGTATTATAATAGGAAAATTACTCTGGTAAAAGTTAAAAATCACCCAATAAAATACCACCTCAGTAAATGTCTTGAAGTAGTAGGCTTAAGTAAAATAGTGGTAAGAGTTAGACAGTTTGGTGAAATCTGTATCACTTTCCAGGAGAAAAGCTAGATGCTGTTGAAATGACGATAATATATTCCCTGGACAGCCCAATTAGGCCTTGGATTGCTCCTTATGAAATCCATCCATCCATGGATGGACACTCACACACCATCCACTGCGGAGACTCGAACCCGGATCCCAGAGGTATGAAGTAACAGTGCTAACCACTGCACCACCATGCCGCCCTCTCTTTATACAATTAGTAGCACTGCTCCGAGCAAAAGGCAAATGACATAGCAATAAGAGTGGTCGTTAATGAATGTATTTCTGTCATTTTTCATTTGCACATTTAGCCAAAGCTTTTCATAATATATTTTTACCAGTAGTGCACTTTATATTTTATTTATTTGTTGTAGTTTGAGCACAACGTGTCATATGCATGTTTTTTGTCCAACCAAATATTTTTTATAATTCTAGAATTGGCAAAGTATATATTTTGAATAATTAATTTTGACTTTGTTAATAAAGTTCAGATGTTCGATGGCTGGATGTCTTTATCACAAGCTAGAGCTGCACATAAGCTTGGCTTGGGTATCGTCTAGTTTTGAGCTCCACAATAGTTGTAAACAGCAAACAATTTACCCAAAACACGATTTAGCCGCACACAATTAAGCAAATTAAAATATACCAGGTAGTCCTGTACATCCTCCATGTTCACATGTGGCTAACTTCCGTGAAAACAAAGGAAAAGCATTCTTCTTTCCATGAAGAATAACTATTCAGAAAAAGAGACATCGAAACAAAGAGAGCTAATCGGGAAAGAGCGACAAACTAAGCACGAACCAATCAGAGTTCACTGACGTAGGCGTAACAAAATATTTACATTTTTGAGATTCTGCACCAATGCTTTTACAGAAAGATTAGTTGTCAGAGAGGTGACATTTATCTCTGTTTCTGGGAAAAAAGATCCGTGGTAATACGGACAGAAAGCTAAATCGGAAGAAAAATTGTGAAAAAATTGCTCACGTTGCGACTGCACAATCACATATAAACACGAAGACAACAATATACAATATAAGTATAAAAATAGGAATGAAGTGTAAAACAAATTACGGCACTGTTAAGTATTCTAATAAATAAATTATTTGTTTTATAAATAAAATAAGATAGAAAATCTCTGTACAGAAATCTAAAGTACCTTTGTCCAAAAGTTACAGAAAAGGTAAAAGTGTATATTGCACAGTAAAGTAAAAGTATATTGCAACAATATCAAAAGTGACTATGATGCACTTGTTTGTAAAACCAAATTAGACTTCAAGACTTCAAAATGATGATGATGATGATGAATGATGATGATGAAACTGTGGGAAATATCGAGGTATATTTATGCACCGAATCATGTATACGAGGAAATAAATAAATCTGTCGGTGCTAGAAAATTGTAATATTAGTGTTCGTCATTTGAGAAGGAGGATCAGAAATTTGCTGCTATACCGTCGGAGAAATTATAGTAAGCCTGAACGAGTAGTCAGTTTCATGACCAACCAACTGGAGAATCCGGGACGTCTCCATGGTTACCGGGTGATGTTTGAAAGATGTCGGCTTGAAAAAATAAGTCGTGATCTCAAGAAAACGACTTTGGTTATGCCGAGATCACTAGTAAAATAAGTCGTGATCTCCAGATAACGAAAAGGAAAAAAAAGTTTATGCATGTCCTCTACAGACCTCTGTACGGTTGGGTCCTGAGGCTGCCCTTCTTTATGTTACCACTGTTATGTACTGTTATGGCTCACTGCTTCAGTTTTGGTGCGACTTGTCTCCATATTTGAACAGTTCGAGATTTTCAACCATACTTTTTAAGTTATCGTGCTAACGAAAGCGACAAAGGACCAGTCCGAAAGCCATATGTATTCCCTGTTAGTTGTGATTTTACTTTGCCTCTGCAGAAAAATTAGGTTGCCAGTACAAAATGTAATAAGTAATGCTCATTGTCAATAGAAATATATTTCAGTGGAAAGTATAATTTTTTTATAACTGTAGTTGAGTAAAAAGTAAAAGTTGCCAATATTATTAATACGTTACCAAAATAATACTCATGTACAGTACTACAATTACTCAGTTCCTGCACACCACTGTATTTAGCAATTAAAAAAAAAAACAATGAACTCTAATTGGATTACAGGAGTGCCATTTGTTATTGGCCAGCTATATCGCAAAGACCACGCCTCCCATCTGATCGCTACGGAATAAGAGTTTCGGGTTTCCCCTGACTGCAGAGGCACGTGTGAGTTTCTGTTAGAGCTGCAATTGAAAGCTGTAAATTATTTATGAATGGGAACAATCTGAACCAAGATGACGTTTTAGTCATACTTCAAAGTTTGTCTTAGCCTTTCACCATAAAACGTTTCATTTGATTTAGCATTTTTCTCATATAAAGTATTGTACCGCCGGCGAGATGGCACCGCATAACGGAGCCCAGTAACAGCTCAGCAGCATGCTGGGAAAACTGTAAATAGCCCCGGTGTATTTTTCTTACGTGTTTTGTTCCTGATTGTCATGTGTGCCCTCGGTTGTGTCATATGTGAACCCTGTATGATCCTCGCGTGTCTTTAGCCATTGTATAAATGACCTACCGTGTGTACTTGACCTTCCAGCATTTCCCTGTCATGTGTGATTTGGTGGTTGTTTGGTACCTGTGTTAGTCCTTTTAAGGGTTTAATTAAAAGGTATTATTTTTCCTTCAAGTTTTTAGAGCTAGGTTGCTGGATCAAGAAGCTTGAACCACCACAGGGCATCCAATTAAAGATAAACACTGTTTATCCATTACAAAGGTACTTTAAGCAGTAATTTTAAATGTGCTTTTAAATAATACTTTACACACTCTAAGCCTAAATTAAGGATTCACGTGGTCTGGCTGCCACGCGTACCAACTGATAGGTATCAGACCTGCATGAAGTTGCCCCCACATGTTATATATTTCAGATTTTAACCAACCCGGTCTCAGTCGTTTGTGTGGCGTTTGTGCCGGATTATTACATTGATGCTATTGTCTCCGTTGCTTTAGTTTTTAAGAAATAAATGTTTGTTTACATTGTGGCGTCACCGTCATGAAGCTGCCACCCCCTCCCCATTTGTATAGTTACATGTTTGTATAGTGACATGTTTGCTAACTGGCATGATTTTAACAATTATTACCTTGATAAATCGATAGTATGAAGGATTTTGGTTTGAAGGCATGCATTTATAATTGCAGACCTAACTATATTACATGTAATTCAGACAAACCTTTTTCGAAATATTTGTAAGTGTACTTTATTAATGTAAACGCTTAATTGTTTCAGCTTTGGAGCTCGATATACATGAATAATATAGTGAAACACGTCAGACATACTATCAAGGGAAATGTGAATGATTTTCTAAAATATTTATTAAAAACAAGCCTTGATAAAAACATTGGTCCACATATTTTATATACGGTAATATTAATAAAACACATTTTTTGGTTTTGTATTTTCAGATCTTAAATTGAAAAGTGAATTTTACTCACGTACATGGACTCCACTTTTTTAAAAAAAAAATTTCTTGTATACCAGGGATTCTTGAACAAATGCTAGCTGACATCTCTGGTATTTTATATTGCTGATGCAAAATTCAATCACTTGATGCCATCCAAACTGACCCAGATTGTTGCAAATCCACCAGTATCTATAGCGAGCATGCATTGAGGCTGGTGAAATACGTTTCTCAAGGATACAAGAGAATTTCCCTAATAACGATTGGAACGACAACTGAAAATTAATTTTGCCACCCAGTTATTAGTCACAACCTGACTCAAATATACAAAAGGGCCTGTAATGTCGAATACATCTAAGAATGCTTCTAAATGGACAATTTCAAGGCCAGGACAAGCCATCTACAAATCATTGCACCTTTTCTAGTGGGTAATAGCCGGCTCCATCTTTCTGGCAATCAAAGCTGAACACAAATATTTTCCTTTCATTTATAGCCCCATTTCAGAAGATAGCACTATATAAATGAGAATGCAATCAATAATAAAACAATATGCTGTTTTATTAATCCTGTTTCCTCCTTGTAAATTAATGATCATTGGTTTCCCATCGTCACAAAAAGGCTGGTAACGCTTTTCTCCCATTTTAATTATTTTGAAATAAAAATGCCATGTGACACCCCCCTCCACACCCCCCACAACATCTGTAGGCCCGGCTGGAGAGGGACAGGCTAAGCTTACTATGAGATGGCTGCTAAGCACGGCTGGTGTCCAACGACCTGTGAAGGATTAGCGCTTCGGAGACATCGTCGCCGTTAGATAAAGCAGACTAATTTGGACTGCCATTCTGAAAACAATCCCCAGCAATCAGGGGATTCGTCGAGTTGTTGCTCCCCCCCATGCGAACAGCCGTGACAAATTCTGCATCTGCCATGCGATCATTAAAACTGACTTTGGATTCCAGATAAAATTAAGGAACAGAGGCTTGTTTTAGCTGGGTAACATATGGAATACATGACCTTCACTAAAATGAATGCTGATCCCCCAGAATGCAGTCCTGGCACCCACAATGCTCCCCGTAACCTCACTTTGTTCCTCTTGCTTGCATAGAAAGCTGATCAGTTGTAGCAATCCTAAATTATGAATGTTAATCAAAAAGATTTGTCTTTAGAGATCTTTACCTTCAGACTCCCACAGGTGGACAAGTGGCCGTCAGCTACCTGCAGGATGCGGTTCTGTGGTCACCTGTATAAACCTCAGGACCAAAGTATGGGACAACCGGGCATCACATGACTACGGAGCTACTCCACAATTATGCAAAGCTGGAGACTCTCGCTCTCCTCCACGCTTCCAGGTCACTGAACTGCACAGCTTTGCTTGAATCTCTGCCCATGATTTTCTACCACTTTCACTGACAAACTTTCAGCACATAACTATCTCTGAAATAACTTGAAACTGACAAAAGTTTAATGCTATCCCTTATTGGTTATTCCAGACTTTGCTTTTGATTGATTTAGTTAAATATTTTATATAATTAAACAAATGAAAATGGTATGGGCAAAAAAGATGGTACCCTTAATTTGATATTTTGTGGTGCCACTTTTTGCAGCAATCACTGCCAATAAGCGATCTCTGTACTTCACAATGAGGCGTCTGCTTTTGCCAGCAGGTAGTTTGGCCCACTCTGCCTGAGCAAACTGCTCAAGCTGTCTCCGGTTTGAAGGCTGGCGTCTCCATGCTACAATTTTCAGATCATTCCATAGATGTTCAATACGATTAAGATCTGGGTTCATGGAGAGCCATTTAAGAATAGCCCAATGTTTTTTTCTCAGTCATTCCTATGTACTTTTAGCTGTGAATTTGGTTCATTATCCTGTTTGAGGACCCATGACCTGCGACTGAGGCTGAGCTTTCTAATGCTGGACAGTATGTTTAACTCCAGGACGCCTTGGTAGTCTTGAGACTTCATTGTGTCCTGCACAGATTAAAGGTACCAGATGCAGCAAAGCAGCCCCAAGACAAACCGGAGCCCCCTCCGTGTTTCACAGTAGGTTTGTGTTCTTTTCTTTTAAAGCTTCATTTTCCTTCTGTAATCAGAGAGCTGATGTGCCTGGTCAAAAAGCTCCAGTTTTGTCTCATCAGATCAAAGGACATTCTGTCATTTTCTCCCAGAAACTTTGGGGCTTGTCAACATGCATTTTGGCAAATTCCATTCTGGCTTTTTAATGTTTTTATGTAAACAGTGGAGCCCATTATTGTTCATAATGAGATGGATGGTGTGATCAGACAGTGATGTACCTTGACCTTGGACCTCAGCTTGAATGATTTTGGATGTTTCCTTGGCTCTTTTTCTACCATCCCCGCTATCCTGATCAACCTGGGGTTGAATCTCCTCTTGTGTCCACATCCTGGGAGGTTGACTACAGTCCCATGAAAATACTTTTTAATAATGTAGGAGTTCAATTTGCCTATGTTGTGATGATGGGGAAGATGGTCTACTTCTCTGGGCTCTTATTTAAAATATACATCGAAGCCATAACGAACCCCAGTCGAAGGTATAAAGGTATACCTTTAAGTTTTATTTTATTTTCGCCATTTTGTGGATCCGCCTGTACCTGTCTATTCCCACGAGTTCGCAAAGAAAAACTACATGCTGCTCAGGTATGTGTTTTCTCTCCGGTCGCCTTAATGAGATGCAAGAGGACGGATAATGAGGCGGCGGTTCCCACAGCGCTGCACCATCCCCAGTTGCTTCAGAAACAAGTCGGCAAAGACTACCGCTCACAAGTATCGTTTTGAATCAACCTTCTTTCTCCTTTCACGGGAGATGGGACAGAGCCCTTCAGTGCCTGGATTCGCCGATTTGAGGTAGTGCTTGAAGTTTCTTTTACCAATTTCGATAGGGCCCAAGCTGCTCAGTGCTAAGTTCAGTGGCTCTGCCTTTTCATACTGGCACAGTTTGCTGCCTGATGTCAAGGACATCTATAAGCTAGCAAAAACCAGTTTAGCTGAGTTTTTGGACGCGTGCCTTTCCTGACGAATATTAACGCAAGGCCCCGTAAACCACAGGAACCGTTGGAGGTCTGCGTTGCTCATTTAACTAACTTGGTAGGGGAAGCTTTTCCTTAATATGGCCACAAGGCCCAGAGCTGTGAGGTTTTCCTCCGTTCTGTTTTCGGTTTGGAACCAGCACTGCAGTTAAAAATGGTGCCTTAACGTTAGATGGTGCATTTAAAGTGACCACGCAGTGTGAACGTGCGCATATGGTTCTTAATATAACCTCACTGGCCCCTGTACTTCCAGCGGACCTACAGCTACATGTTGGTTCTGTGACTGTCCCGGCTTCGGACTTGCCTGGTGTTCTTGCTGATCTCAGAACAGAGCTTCGAGATCTGAGTCAATTTTACATGAGCCAGAGGCATAGCGCTGTGGACAGACTCTCACAGCAGGTTGCTGATCTCCAACAAGGCATTGCCAGCCTTTTGTGTGTTTCTAACCATTGTCTTTGTTTGAGCGTGCCTATCCTAACAGACACCAGCCGTCATGGGAGGACCATTGATGTGACTTTGCCGATGAGGACAGTCTACAACATCACTCCTCTGGCCGGGGACGACCTCCCCGTAACAACGACATGAACCTGACCTGGTGCTTGCGGTTGCTTGGTTGAAAAAGGGCATAAGACCCCCCCGTGGTGTCTGTGGGCTGCTTTGCCAACATTGTGGAAGCTGTGGTCGCAGTTTCCACGTCTTTCTCTGTGTGATGGAATTTAATGTAGGCATTTTTATCGCTCAGCTAGGCCTGTTGTCTGCCATCAGTCCTGGCATTCCCCAGTCCCTCGCTTGCAGGCCCCCCTCGTCTCCATTTCTCCAACCCACCCGTTTCAGATTGTCACCGCCGTTATAACAGAGCTACCAGTATCCTCTAAAGGGTACCATTACATGTTAGTCATGCTTGATCTCTACACGAAGTTTGTCAGCCTGTATGCCCTGAAAGATCAAATAGCAGTCTCCATGGCTCATTGCATATTCGACCACTACCTCCCTCAGCATGGGGTTCTAGAAGCTTTACATTCAGACCAGGATTGTCAGTTCAAATCAGACCTTATGAAGCACCTCTGTAGCTTAATGTTTACCACTAACCTTCAGACATCCCCTTATCACGAGCAGTGTGATGGGCCGGTGGAGCTCCAAAACCATGTGCTGAAGGACAAACTATGGAAGTACCGTTACAGATCCCGGCACCCCTGCAACATATATGTCCTCTCTTCATCGCCGCTTAGACCAGGCTTATCGTGCAGCTTCGGCATTTAGGGATAAGGCTCAGGCCTCTCAACAGCAGCACTATCACCGACACCAGAGGTACACCCCATACAAGTTGGGCGATCTGATGTTGGTTCATGATCCGGCTCATTATTGCAATAAGCTTGTGCCCCGCTGGGTTGGGCCCTATGTGATGTTATGCGCCATACCAGTCAGGGATGGACTCCCCCGTGTTAATTTACAAATCCGTAATCACTCCCAGCCGAACAGCAAACCAAAAGTTTTACATTGCAACCATCTCAAACATTATCACACCGACCCCAACTCTGTTCCATCTGCTGACCCCCTCACTACATTTACGCCACCCAGTCAGCTTGTTGATTCAGGCCTACATTGCCCTTTGTGGCTTGTGCCCTACCCCCCAGTCACCTCAATTGCCTACAACCCATCCACTAACAGATGGTACTACAACCCAAAACTCTCCCCCCATTACTACACTAGATACAAGTGGCCCTGGCCTGTCACCTGTGCCGCCACCTCTCTGCCTGAAGCCGCCAGTACACCCCACAGGGCCGCCACTTGCCCCAGGTTTGGACCCTGTACCTGAGTTTTTCGCACCTTGCGACAGAAGTGTCATTGGAGGCCAGGGATCTGATGCCTGCGTTGCAGTCCTCGTTGACTCTTCCTCGCCAGAAGACCCGCCTGCCGAGCCATCTTCATGATTTCCAGCTTTGTTGATGGAACTCAACACTTCGAACTGTTTTATCTATGACTGCTTTGGAATTATGTTGGGGTTCTGCTCAATGGGGTGGATGTTCTTTACCCTTGGTTTGCCACAGGAGAACGACACCACAGCCCTTGTTCTGGCTGAATCCTATTGGGCTGTTGTTCTTAGGACTGCCGGCACCGAAATTGCTGTACTGTGTTGCCACTTTGTCGCTCTTGTTCCCCCTTGTGTGACTGCATTTTTGGCAATGTTAGTATTCTCCTTTGATTTTATTTATTTTTAATGAGGACATTTCTTTTTGGGAAGGAGAATATATGTAAGAATTCAATTTGACTATGATGTGATGATGAGGAAGAGGGTCTACTTCTCTGGGTTTGCGGATGGAGCGCGAGGGTGAGATGGGACAGGAGGAGTGTTGAGTGGAGTTGGCACGGGAGCGGGGAGCAGTAGTGAATTTGTAGTACCGAACCGGGAGCTTGTATTTCTATTTTACATTAAGACAGGGAGTAAATACATCTTCTTCCTCATGTATAATAAACAACGACGCCATAACGAACCCCAGTTGAAGGAATAACGATATACCCGTAAGTGGATAAGAAGTGAACGTCATAATAATATTGGCAACTGTGGTCAGAGGAACATGAAGCTGCTTGGAGATGGTCATATAGCCTTTACCTGTAATATCTATAATCTTCTTCTCGAGCTCCTCAGACAGCTCTTTCCATTCCATGTTCAGCGTGGTGCACACAATGATTCCAAACAACACAGTAGCATGTTCTTCCCCTTTAAATAGGTTTAATGACTGATGTAAAGCTTGAAGGCACCTGTGATACTAATTAAGGTTAAACACTTAGGTTGAAACATGACTATAATGCAAGGATAGTCTCTTTAGGGGAACCAACAAATCTGTCCATACTATTTTAGCAAATCTTTATAAGCAACAAATTATTTCTTTTCACAATTTTATTGGTTAACTCTATTATATACTAAAGGCATGCAGGTGTACATTAGACAATTACTTTTAATTCTTTCACTTTTCAGGAGAAATGAAGCATTGTTGTCTGTGTGTGTGTGTATGTCATGCCCTGTTCGTCCGACCCTCCTGTGCGCCACGCCCCTTCGTTAACCTCTTGTGGAATCCCCACATTTACCAGCTGTTTTGTGTTATTTCTGGCCTATCATTGAACATAAGAACATAAGAAATTTACAAATGGGAGGAGGCCATTTGGCCCATCAAGCTCGTTTGGGGAGAACTTAACTAACAGCTCAGAGTTCTTAAAATCTTATCTAGCTCTGATTTAAAGGAACCCAGGGTTTTAGCCAGTGCTATACTAGCAGCAAGACTATTTCATACTCTAACTACATGCTGTGTAAAGAAGTGCTTTCTCAAATTAAGTTTAAAATGTTCTCCTGCTAATTCCCTCTTATGGCCACGAGTTCTAGTATTTAAACTAATATTAAAATAGCCATTTGGCTGAACAGCATCCAGACCTGTTAGAATCTTATATACCTGGATCATGTCCCCCCTTAGTCTCCTTTTCTCGAGGCTAAACAGATTCAGCTCAGCTAATCTCTCCTCATAAGACATTCCTCTAAGACCAGGAATCATTCTCATAGCCCTACGTTGCACCCTTTTTAAGGCAGCAATGTCCTTCTTAAGGTATGGTGAATAAAACTTGCACACAATATTCTAGGTGAGGTCTTACCAAGGAATTATATAATTGTAGCACCACCTCCCTTGTCTTAAACTCCACACACCTAGAGATGTAACCCAACATCCTATTGGCCTTTTTTATTGCTTCCCCAATATAGTCTATTGCAGTCTATTGTGTGAGTTTGACGTCTGATGGCAAAGTCGTTTCTTGCTTTACCCTGTATGCCCCTCCATTCACCCATTAAATCCCTATTTCCCCGACCCGACGTCTCCGGCTCATACTTCTCCAGTCCGAGCTCGCCTTGTCATGACAGTGTATGTGTGTATATATATAAAATGTATGTATAAACGTTTTGCCCTAAATACACTATATTGCCAAAAGTATTGGGACACCCCTCCAAATCATCGATTTCAGGTGTTCCAATCACTTCCATAGCCACAGGTGTATAAAATCAAGCACCTAGGCATGCAGATTGCTTCTACAAACATTTATGAAAGAATGGGTTGCTTTCAGGAGCTCAGTGAATTCAAGTGTGGATATGATGCCACCTGTGCAATAAATCCATTTGTGAAATTTCCTTGCTACTAAATCTTCCACAGTCAACTGTTAGTGGTATTATAACAAAATGGAAGCAATTGGGAGCAACAGCAACTCAGCCACAAAGTGATAGGCCATGTAAAATCACAGAGCGGGGACAACGCATGCTGAGCTGCACAGTGTGCAGAAGTCGCCAACTGTCTGCAGGATCAATAGCTACATGCCTCCAAACTTCGTGTGGCCTTCAGATTAGTTCAAGAACAGTGTGTAGAGAACTTCATGGGAAGGGTTTCCATGGCTGAGCAGCTGCATCCAAGCCTTACATCACCAAGTGCAATGCAAAGCACCGGATGCAGTGGTGTAAAGCACGCCACTACTGGACTGTAGAGCAGTGGAGACGTGTTCTCTGGAGTGACAAATCACGCTTCTCTGTCTGGCAATCCAATAGATGAGTCTGAGTTTGGCAGTTGCCAGGATAACGGTACTTGCTTGACTGCATTGAGCTAAACGTAAAATTTGGTGGAGGGGGGATTATGGTGTGGGGCTGTTTTTCAGGGGTTGGGCTTGGCCCCTTAGTTCCAGTGAAAGGAACTCTTAATGCTGCAGCATTCAAAGCCATTTTGGACAATTTCCTGCTCTCAACCTGACAGAACACCTTAGGGATGAATTAGAGTGGAGACTGTGAGCCAGGCCTTCTCATCCAACATCTGTGCCTGGCCTCACAAATGCTCTCCTGGAAGAATGGTTAAAAATTCCCATAAACACACTCCTAAACCTTGTGGGCAGCCTTCGCAGAAGAGTTGAAGCTGTTATAGCTGCAAAGGGTGGGCCAACTCCATATTAAAGCCTATGTATTAAGAATGGGATGTCATTAAAGTTCATGTGTTTGTAAAGGTAGGTGTCCCAATACTTTTGTCAACACTGTATAGTGTATCTACTACTTTCTTCCAGACAAAATTCTTTAGAGCTCAAAAAATGTTTAGAGCAGCACTAAGCAGATCATTCTGAAATTAAATTGCTGATTATTAAAGCTGCTTAAGTTAAAAATTATTATTGTTTTCAATAACTATGTGATCTAAGATATTAAATATAATTCATTAAACAACAACACTGATGATGATGATGATGATGATGATGATGATAATAACACAGTAAAATGGAGATATGTTCCACCCAAGTCCTGCACATGCATGCAGGTAGAGGCCCGTGTTGGATACCATTGTCTGTAGCCTGCCTGTTCCTACAGGCCTCATGCAGGACTGAGACAGAACTGACTGGCATAATTAGAGTGCAGTGACCTTCTCATTAGAGCCCGGAGGCTGCTGATTATGTCCCTATTCCTCTTAATAAATGCAAGCCGCAGAGACAATCTTAGAATATCAAAGCAATTCTCTAAGATATTTATTAGAGTAAGAATTATGAAAACACATAGCAAAACCTTTGAATTATACGCGCTAATGTATGCAGAGCCAAATGAATGGCTCGTCTTTTTTCTCTCTTGTAGCTTAAATTTTTCATTACAAATTTCCAGGGCTTCAAAGTGCCCCGGCACAGTGATCGCCTTTCTTCTCGCCTGCGTGACAAAGAGCCGTCAAAAACGATGGCCGTGTTTGTTACCGTTTCCCTTCCCTTTTACCCCCTTACATCTAAATGTCAGGTAACTTTGTTTAAATGTGGCACAGCATCCCTCATCTGGTGCCCCTCTGTTAACAAAAATAAAATAATTAAAAAAAAAAAACAAAAAGAAATGGCGCCGTCTAAATGCTCTCTGATTAATGGTGCTCATTGATTTTGTTTTGCGGGGAAAAAAATGAATCAAGATGCTGCTCTCATTAAAATCATTAGCAGCACGATGTCAGCTGAAAACATCCCTTTCATCCTGTTTGCGGCGCTTATTTAACATTCCCAGAAAAGGGATTTTGTTATAAGTGTAGGAATGAAGTCGTTCAAGTTGCAGCTGAATCCTGCTGTCTGATGGGTCCCCTGGCTTAACGGCTCCAGCAGCAACCCAGAGCCGAGTCACGAGGCTTTGTGTTTGCAGAAAGAAAAAGGTTTTGACACCTTGCCTCCTGTTATTTACATTCATACCTGAAGTCATTCAAGACAATCGCCCATGTGGCTGAATGTGTTTGTACGTATCTGTTTCCTTGCAGATTGGCTGAATGTGAGGTATATCTGCAATTCATTTACGGAATCTCATCTTTCTGTTTATGGTTTATACAGTGAAAACCTTGCATGTCTCCCAGCCAGTACACGGTTGAGATTTCAAGAACAGATCATTAAATTATATTCTGTACACATGCATGACGCTGTATGTCTTGCCTACAGTGGCAGAGATACACTTCATTCATGTGTGCAATGTAGTGCCATTACAACCAGCATCGGAACAAAACAGGTGGTTATGAATAGCTACAAAACCGTTAGTAGTCAATATATTACTCTACATCTTGTATCACCTGTGCGAAATTCTTAGCCAGTCAAAGAGAAAGTGTCTAAATGATGTTCATGTTGCCATAAAACTGATGATATTAAGTCTGTGTAAGGATAGAAAGTTGGGGACCCAAATGTAGCAGGTAGGGATTTGGGAAGGGGCTCTTGGCCAGTGTCATGAAGGCAGAGATGTCAAGGGGGGGGGGGTCAGTCCTATGAACACACAGAGAAGAGAAAGTAAAGACACATGGGAAGTGCCAGGGTTGCTTGGGCGAAGGAGGTCAGGAGCTGGAGAGCAGCAGAAGATAAAGGGAGAGAAAGCACTCTCTATGTCACAAGGAATAGCTGACACAGAGTGCTCAGGCCGGTAGGCTTACATGGGTAGGGGGCAGGGATATTCACTAATTAGGTCTGCTTGTTGAGCTGCATGTGCACATGGGACACGGCAGTCTGTCAAAGTGTCTCAGTCATTTCAGAACTTCTCCTAAAGTCACCTCAGTGTTTACAGCAACCATAGAATACAACCATGCATTTTTTGACCACTACTCCACCTGGTTTGGCTAATCAATACCTGTGACTTTTTGGAGAATAGAATAAATTCTTGTCATGTGTATTATTGTGTTGCTGTTAATTTTCATATATTCAAATGTTAGATATCACCCAGATATAAATATCCTTGCACATTTTCTTTGACTATAAAGACTTTTGCCCAATTAAAAAAACTTAAACCCTTTGCCCAAATTCATTGGAAGTTTTGAGGCCTCCTGACATCATTGTAGGATGAATGAGCTCGTCATTCCTCTGTACCTGCCTGTGACCCACAACACAGAGTTTAAATCTCATTCTCTGAA
Source organism: Brienomyrus brachyistius (assembly GCF_023856365.1). Classification (NCBI taxonomy): domain Eukaryota; kingdom Metazoa; phylum Chordata; class Actinopteri; order Osteoglossiformes; family Mormyridae; genus Brienomyrus; species Brienomyrus brachyistius. The sequence continues at coordinate 26,784,590 of NC_064543.1, forward strand.
TCTGCAGTCACATTCAAGAGCCTGGCTGTGCACCTGCGCAGCTCCCGTGTGAAGGGCTGCATAAATGAATGACGCGCAGCCTCTGCGCTGTACCGCAATCTGCGACGCGCATTAATGAGAGGTGGCAGCTGTAACGATAACTGCAGAATGATAGCTTGCAATTGCAAAAAAAAAAAAAATTTGAGTGCAATAACATTTTTTAGATAGCCCACCCACCCCGCCGCCTGGGATGTGATTCCTGCTGTTCTGTCAAAGGAGGATGTGAATGAAAGGACTAAATTATCCACATGGAGGCGATACTCATGTCTCCCCCAGTCGCTCTGATTCTCTATTTAGTGGAGGTATGTCGATCTTGCACAAAACACCTTTTCACGTCGACTAATTTCAATCCCAATAGCATCAGCGCCTTTGTTTTGGACCGGTTCTGTTTGTGAAGTGCCACTGGGGATCCACCCCGCATGCCTTTGTTGTCGCATGCCTCGCCTGCGTACCCCCACCATGCTACATGCACTGTGACACCAGGCTGCTGTTGAAATGGAACAGACATGTTAGGCTGACCTTCTTCGGATGATGTATGTTGTTTAGCTACAGTGTTACGCACAGCTAACTGAAAAGTTAGCTTCGATAACTAATAAACCGCAAAAAAAAAATTGTGAAAGCTAATGATAACCGCTAACTGCTACTTTTTATTATATGAATTACCTTCAGTTTGGTTTTTGACTCTCAAACCCGTAAAAACTTACATAAATAGCTGAAATTTTAGCTTAGACATAGAGCTAAAAGGTGCAGCGTGTCAAGATCAAATGATGATCAAGGTTTACAAAGATAATGAAATTAAAAAAAGAAATTAAACAGAACTTTACAGTCAACAATCAACACAATGTTTATTAACTAAACATTAGTAAAAAGTAAATTTGTAGAATCGGTAAACTGACAAAAATATGTTTACAATAAAACACACTGCCTCTAACACTGTTAATGTTATTTTATACCTCTGCATCGAGCCTAGGCAGAGCTTAAACCAGGGGTGTCAAACTCCAGTCCTGGGGGGCCGCAGCCCTGTGTAGTTTAGCTCCATCTTTGTACCCACAAAAATGATTCAGCTTAAGAGTTGTGTGGTAATTAGCACAAGGAGTTAAATCAGGTGTGTTAAATGAGGGGAAACCCAAAAATGTGCAGGGCTCCGGCCCCCCAGGACTGGAGTCTGACACCCCAGGCTGACACCATAGCCTAGGCAAATGGCCTATGCCATTGCATTTATACTTGTGTACTATTTCGGCACAATTTCATTCAACACAATGTGATTCAATGCAATAAAAAATTACAAAATAATATGATGCTATGCTTAGTATGGTACAGATAGTTTTGATTTTATTTGGTTCTCAGCAGATAGCAAACTAAAAAGTGTTTTTACTTCACGTATTTGTGCCTCTAGTACTGCAGCCCAGTAAGCAATATTATACAGTAATAATCTGCTGTATTAATATCGGATTTTACTGATGCAAAGATGTTAGAATCAATGCATCCGAAGTCCATCCCAAACTGTATCGAGACATATTTTAACACTTTTTAAACTGGGCTAATCACATAAAACCTTCATGCAATGCACCGATGCAAATCTAGACAGAGTAATCACAATTTTTGTAGTCTGTGCTGCCGCTACACATAGCTACATTTTTCGCCATACCTACGGCATCAACTTAAAACAGAAGTATAAATCAGCCTTTAAGACTGTAACACTGTAAGTCAACTGAACTGCAGAAATGCACTACACTGCTCACCTGTTGTTGTCTTCAGTCAGTCAACGGCGTGCCAGATAGACCACTGCAGACATGCTCACTACAGGAAGAAATATGTATGTTTTAGGGTTTACAAAAATGTATTACTGTTAAACTTTGTTCACGTTATCTGCAGATTTATAGTTAGTGGATCTAAGGTTAGTGAAATTTAATTGGTCCGCTAGTGGTTTACAAAGTTAGCGGAAACGCTAATACAGCAATTAAAAAGTTAGTTTTGCTAATTAGCGGTTAGAATATTAGCGAAACCCTGCCCAACACTGTTTAGTCATCACTGATCTCGTATATTTTTTACTATGTCATATACATTTTGGCAGACTTCCCTCATGTGCTATTGAAACCAATAAAGTATTCATAAAAAGCGGCTTTGGGGCCAAATTTGAAAAACCACCCAGGAAATTATGCATGGATGGGATATGTCATTAAAAACACTACACAGAATTCCTGTCTCCAAGTGTTCTAGTTTGTGCCATGGAGTCAATCCCAGGCACAAAGCAGGGATACATTACGGATAGATGCCAGTCCATCACAGAACACTTCAATTTAGAGAATGGGTCCGTCAGGGCCTCCCTTGGCTGCCACCCGATCCACATAGCACCGAACCCCTAACATTCCCCTTGCCGGTGGTCCCGTGTGACTCTTTCGGACTGGGCCTGGCCGGGCCCCACGGGCCAAAGCTCCGGCACCAGGCACTGTCCAGCGGGCCATTCACCCAGGCCTAGCTCCAGGGTGGGGCCCCGGTGACCCTAGTCCGGGCGAGGCTAACGAGACCTTGCTATAATATTATTTAGTCAGGAGTTTTTTGGATTGCTGTTTGTCTGGTCCCTCACCAGGGACTTTTTTGCCTTCGGAGACCCTACCAAAGGCAATCGCCCCTGACAACATGGCCCCCAGGGTCACTGAGGCACGCAAAGACCACGTGGTAGGAGGTAATCCATTATTATTATTATTATTATTATTATTATTATTATTTTTATTATTATTATGTGCTGTCAATGTTACCTTCTGGTAATCTTATAGGTAGCGCTTCCCAAGGACATGTTCATGGTTGATGGTTATTATTAAAACAAGACCACTGTAACACCGCAGTCTGCACTGTGAATCCACAGTGCTCCTCAACTCTAAATAGGCAGAATATGTCAAACCACCAGCCTTTTCAAAGCACATTTTGTAGATTTGGTTGCACATAGAATTAATGTGGTCTTGAGCAGAAATTCTGATGCACTGAAAAAGGGCCCAACACACTCAGATCATAAAGGCTATAGAAGGACAGGCTGCATAGGGACATTCTTGAGAAGTAATTTTCCTGTCTCTTTCATGTGGATGTCACTGAGAGTTATTGCTGACATTGTGCTGGTGAGTCAGGCTGGAGATTTCACAGCACCCAGGAAGGCGACTCTGCCAAGGCACATAACAACAGACTCTTCCTCCTCCCCACGCCCTCCCCCCCGGACCCTCCAAATCCCTCCCCCTTCTTTTATTATTACAGGAAACCGGAAGGTCGACAAAAGAGCAGAATTCCCTGTCCCCCCCACCACATTCTGTCCACCGGGCTCTGGACCCCACACCGCACCGCGGCTCTTGGTGCCGCTGTCCCCTTGATATAATGATCATGTGAATATGCTGGAGAGATCAGTGATTTGGGTGGGTGGGGGGACACGGAGGGGGGTTGCTTTGGGGATTGGGCCTTGGCCACAGGGTACGCCCCCTCCCACCAGTTCTGGACGGGCAGCTTGCTGGGCAGTGAGATTTCCTGCAGTCAGCTCTTGGTGAGGCCCTGGCATGGGCACTGCCGTCACAGTGGCATCGCCATGGTGATAATGAGGCGAACATTAAAGGTCCTCCTGCTAAACATTCTGTTTGAGTCCCTGTCACTCATCTCTCCCACAGATCTGGCTGAGCTCAGCACTCAAAACACTATTTGCCTGTTATCAATAATAATGCAGTACCAAGCCAAACTAATACGCCCTCTGCTCCATAACTGCTTTTTTTACACCAAGTTTCACCATAAAGCAGGTTTATCTCTGCACTTGTAAATGATAAATGGCTGGTAACATCCTAGGATAAAGGAAGAAGACAAAATGTGCTTGAGGAATTTGACTATTTGGGATCAGTGAGCAAAGACGAAAATTCAAGGAATTACTTACATTTACACTTCAGGACAGATATTCCAGACCCTACAGACTACATGGCTGTCAGATGCATAAAAAGTAGATGAATGGACCAATGAATGAATGAATGTTACATTTATATGGTGCTTTTCAAGACTCCAAAAATACTTTATGGAACCAACGGGGAACCACTTCAAATAGCACTCCCGTGTAGCCCCCACCCGGATGATGCAACGGCAGCCATTCTGCACCAGTACGCTCACCACATAGTAGCTTAGGTGGTGAAGGGGCAGGAGAGAATTCAACCAGTTAGGTACAGGGGATGAATAGGAGGCAAGATTTGAAAGGGCCACAGACGGCAAATCTATCCAGGACAGAAAGATATGACAGAGCATGTTCATAGGTCACAGGTTAGATTTGACATTAATTATAGGTATTAGTCTTATACATACAAAAGAACTGATGACAAAGTTGTAAGATAACCCACATATTGTATTTGGCATGTTGTGGTAAATGTGGGCGATCTGAAGAACATATGGGGGGAGACAGGTGCAGGTGTAGTGCACCTTGGGTTACTCCACACAGAGCAGAAGGGAAACAGGTCCAGGGGCAGGATGTGGCAGCTGGGAGCAGAGAAGGAGGCCTGTGAAGTCAGGCATCCGTGCATTTTATCCCTGTCATGAGCTGGCTGAGTAGGTCAGAGCAACAGGCAACAATGAGCGGGAAATTCGCTGGACTTGAACACACAGGGAAGCTCTCTTAAGAGAACACAGCCCTTACTGTGCTCTCCCAGAACTTTCTAAAGCTGTAAACTCTTAAAATTAAACTAAGCAGTTATATTTGGATACATCCCTCATTCCAACACAGTTAACCATAATTGTTCTTAAGAAATGATGAATGGATGAATATACTTAGACTTAAGGATATAATTAATATCGTCTTCCCATACTCAATAAACATAATTGAATCCATTCATCTATCCATTTTATATACCCTCTTGTCCAATGCAGTGTTGGGGGGGTCCAGAGCCTATCCCAGAAGCTACAGGTGCAAGGCAGGGAATAACCCAGAAATAACTACATAATTGAATAGTTAAAATTAAATCATCAACATTATTGTAAACAGCAATCACCAATATTATTCACAAACATGGCAATTGCACATGACCCTAACCCTGCCCACTATCTCACAGCCAGTGCCACACACAGTCACTGAAAAGGGGGTCTCTCCCATCATGCTCACTTCTCTTTCACTTACAATTAATCTAATAATCTTCAGCAAATGGGTCATATGCTAAAATGTATATGCTGTTATACTGTATATGGATTGCTGACTGAACAACATTAGAGCTGGGATTTATAGTTTTAAGAGGAATGAAAAAAAAAGAATCACTTCTATTTGATAATATTAATAATGAAATATGATAATTACTCCCTCAGATATAGGGGATTATGGTCCTGGAAAGGACTGTGGTTGAAAAAACAGAAATAGGCAATAGCAGAACTTAATGGGAAATTAATGGGGCCAGGGGAACTATATGTGGTTAACATAAATTAAGACCCTCTATGTGGCAGGCTAAGGAAAGACCTTAAACTACTCCAGTCATGTGGCTAACACAGTTTAAAAACTTACATTTCAACTTCAAGAACATCCCAAGAGACTGACAGTGTTTATTTTTACTAACACTAATCAAATGAGCTAGCATGTGCTGCACTCAGAGGTCTTGAAGGTGCTGGGAACTTCTGAATTCACAAAGCCTGCTGTGGGTAAAACAGGCACTGTTTACAATTGGTTGTAAAATGCATCTTGGGCAATTGGATCACAAATGAACAGCGCTAAATACAAATGTAAAGATGCATTGTGATCCGATCGCAACCACTTGTCAACGTCATCTGGGATGCATTCGACCACATATCTTTCGTAGTATAAACATTAATGCACCAATATGTGTTGGACATTGCAATAACTGTGCACAGGGCCATTTGACCTTCTTGTCAAGTGATGTGGAAGTGATGTAGGCCGTAACTAAATCTGAACACAAGTGGTCAGCTGGACACCTTAGAGATGCATGAAAGATCCTTGGAGACGCATGAGAGACACAGGTGTAAACGGTGATGTGTCTTGGCTGTCCACTTGTGATCCGACTGCCCAAGACGCATTTTAAAATCAAGTGTAAACAGAGCCATGGTGATTAAGATGCTTGATGATGCTGAAATAAATGTCCTCTTCCAGGTTGCAGGTTCAGAAAGTTGAACAAAAATCAGCTAATTTAGCTCTTGATCCTATTACAATATTGTATTGTTGTGCTGTGATAAAAGTCATGTGTGTTCAGAATGATTTCAGAAGATGCAGCTTATCTCTGCTCATAACAGTGTTCACTTCACCCTAGCAAAGGGAATTCATGTCATATTATTATTATTATATATGTTGATATACTCATCTCCAATTATCTCCAGTTCAATGAAACTGAATAAAAAATGTTTAGCAGTAAACACCAAAAAGTTATCCCCTCCCAAACACATGGGATTTAGTGGCTGATTACTTCAGATAAAGTTTTTTTTGTTATTCAGTGATGTGAGGGCATATATTGTTTGTTGTGATCACTGCAAGTGCCTCTGTTGGGTGCAGTTGAGAATTGGGAGCCTGCGTGAGAGAATAGCTCTAGGATGCCTCTTGTGATGTAAACACGGGGAGGGTAAATATGCAGGCTGTCTCTACAATCTATTGTTTCTAGCTGGCTTGTATAATTAGCCAGCGCAGATCGCTCACATCAAAGACGTTTCCTGCAGATTTACATGTCTGAAAATCACCGCGGCACTTCGAGTCCCTTTCGCTTCCTCATCGGTGATGGTAGCTTGGGTTATGAGACAGCTGGGAAGGCTCTGAGCACTTCTGGGTGAACTGAGGAGTTGGGCTTCATCAGGAAGCACGGCTGCTGCCGCACTCCTGGCTATGCTGCGTTACCCTCTACGTTTGTCATTGTGCTCATTTCCCTTCTGCAGGAGGCACGTTCTATCCTGTCTGATTAGTAGCTTGTTCCCATAAATACATTTCTGAATATTGTTTTCAACCATGTCTCATATCGTGCTGCGATCAGTCCTTGCCAGTTTAAGAAAGAATAAAACACTTTTATACTTCTTCAAAACAACCATGACTTTTCCATTACACAGATCCAATACTCCTCTAATGATAATTTAGATAATTTGTTTAAAAGCTACTTTAAACATGGCTCCCCTCATTAATATTATCATTACGTATCTAGGGACACTAATGTTTTAGTGAGACTCCTCTGGTTTAGATAAGCCTCCTGACCCCTGTCTCACCACAAACCAAACTGAGTCCACCTGACAGATGTTACACAAGGATTCCTGCAACTCAATTTGAAAATTGTGCATTTCCACTAGTTTGTTTTATGGTAATTATTATTTAATGCTTGCCACTTAAAAGCATATGCACAATTTAGATTACAACTATAAAAAAAAGATTTAAGCCACAAGAAAGGTATTTTATGTGGTATTTAAAGAATGACATGCATAATGTATGCAAATGAATATTCATGACCTTTAAGTAATTTTTAAGATGAGCTCTACAGTTACTGAAAGCTTTAAACTCTCAACGACTGACAAAGAAGCATTAAACTGCATGATTTCTACATGAGGCTATAAAATGGATGAAGGGAGAAATTTGTTTTACAACTTTGAATACTACATACATCATCTACAGAATATCAAAAGTGATCCTTCATTAAACAAAATTAAGAGGATTAAACAATGAGTTGCAAAAGTGAATAATGTAAACTGTAGAAATATTTGCACTCAAGTGTAAATTTTTTTGACATTTGTATGGAATGAATATTCTTTACAATTCTTCACATATTCACAATCGCCATAAACAACAGATGTCACAAAGTGGCAATGTTCATTTTAACACATAAAAAAGAAGTTAATTCATCGTTTTTAGAATGTCTTGTCTGAAGACATCGATGCCCCATGAACTCAATCCAAGCAGCCGTATGGATTATTAAATGGTCGACATCCAATAAGATCTAATGAAAAGAAATACGACTAGTGTTATCAATTACTATATTGATCCATCCATCCATTTTACAAACCGCTTATCCTACTGGGTCGTGGGGGGTTCGGAGCCTATCCCGGAAGCAATGGGCACAAGGCAGGGAACAACCCAGGATGGGGGGCCAGCCCATCGCAGGGCACACTCACACACCATTCACACACATACTATATTGATGTCTGTAAATAAAAATTAATAATTTATTTATAAGTTATATATATTGTAATTAACATATATATAATATATATATATATATATAGGATGGACCTACCCAGCGGGGGCGGTATGGTGGTGCAGTGGTTAGCACCGTTGCCTCACACCTCCGGGTTGGATTCTCCGCCTGAGTCACGTGTTTGCATGTTGTCCCCATGTTGTCGTGGGGTGCGTCCGGGTACTCCCACAGTACAAAAACATGCTGAGACTAATTGCAGTTGCTAATTTGCCCGTAGTTGTGCATGTGTGTGTGAATGGTGTGTGAGTGTGCCCTGCGATGGGCTGGCCCCCCATCCTGGGTTGTTCCCTTCCTCGTGCCCATTGCTTCTGGGATAGGCTCCGGACCCCCCACGACCCAGTAGGATAAGCGGTTTGGAAAATGGATGGATGGATGGATGGATGGACCTACCCAGCATTATAAAAGTGCCCTGTGAGTGCCTGTATATATATGGTTATATATATGTATAAGTATCAGTTGTTATTCTTGGCTGCTCAGTGTCTTGAGTAAGTCCTTAATTAATTTTCCTTCTCTCAGTGGTGTGTTTAATCCAGAGCTGGGAAAGTTAGGAGCGCAGCTTTCTGACTGACGCGTGAGCTTTTCAGCCGTTACTGATACTCTAACATGTAGGCAGCCCACTGTGGACACAGCTACACACATCTGCTTTTGCGGCAAATGCAGCATCGTAATACAAGTTAAATATTTTCACAGATGAACACATTGCATTAGCAGCCAGGCGTATTCAGCACGTGTTAAATCTGCTGTCGTAAGTACTTTCCCCATTAAGTGATAAGCCAGGCCATCTTGCTGTGCTAATTGGCAGTGGCAGGCTGGGGAGTGATATTCTACACCTTCCCCACCTCAAGGCATGAGGTCCTGCATTAACGCCTGTATATCATATATGAGACAGCATTCATAATTACGGATCCCCAGTAGATGACTTTGGAGTCAGGGCTCTACCTCATTGGATTTCCTGTCTGTCCTTTTCCAGGCTGTTATGACACCCTCTGTGTATTTTGACACAGCTTGACACAATGCAAGGGGATTCTGAGAAGGCATAAAAATTCACTAATTAGTTTTAACTTTGAATATTCTGTCACCATTAACATCATATAAATACATCTCCCTTGTTGTTCCATCTCTTTGTTAATCTGTTGAGCATTGTTGAAGGAAGTGTTCACCATGCATGGAAACACAAGTGGCTTATAGTCATCATAAAAGCAGCACGAATAAAGCAAGACATGTTTGTTTTTATTAGCTGGGAGTCCCTAAGGGAAGGATAGAACATGAACTGTCAGGACCCATTAATTGTGTAATTCATGTAATTCACACACACACACACACATACACACACACTGAAGCAAATACACACAAGCAGATAGGCAGGAGTCTCTCCGCTGTGTCATTAAAAAGACACGCGTAGTTGTTGGAATTAAATAAATAAATAGAACACTTATTAAATTTTCAGCAGCTGGCAGACTGATAGTATGCCTGAGGCATATTTGTCAGTTTCAAAGGGTGTTTTTACTAATTTTGTATTTTGCATTTTGTTAATGGAAAGAGTATGATCCCCTGGGAGGGCCACGATCTGCAGCCAGCGGAGCCGATGACATGGCGGACAGAGCGGGAGCCAACGGCAGGCCGCCCAGAGTGGGAGCCAATGACAGGCCGCACAGAGTGGGAGCCAATGGCAGGCCACGTAGAGGGGGAGCAGACTGCAGGGAAAAGCAGAGCAGGAAAATACGGCAGGGCCGAGAAAAGTGGGAGGCAGAGGTGGGTCAAGCAGAACAGGAAAATATGGAAGGGCCGAGCAAAGCAGGGTGGGCAGAAGGGGAGCCAATGGCAGGGCCATGTAGAGCAGAAGCCTATGGCAGGCCATGCAGAACATGAGCCAACTGCAGGGCAAGCAGAGTGGGAGCTGATGACAAGGCCAAGGAGAGACGGAGCTGACAGCAGGGCGAGCAGAGCAGGAGTCAACGTCTAGGCAAGGAGAGTGGGAGCTGATGGTATGGCCCATGCCAGGGTGAGCAGAGAGGGCTGAGCTGAGTTTGAGCCGATGTTAGGCCAGGCAGAGCAGGAGCCAATGGCAGCCCGCCCAGAGTGGGAGCCGACAACAGGCTACTGAGGGAGGGAGCTGATGGCAGGGCCAAGGAGAGAGGGAGCTGGCGGCTGGGCGAGCAGAGCGGGTGCTGACGGCTGGGGGAGCAGAGCGGGTGCTGGCGGCTGGGGGAGCAGAGCGGGTGCTGACATCTGGGAGAGCAGAGCGGGTGCTGGCGGCTGGGGGAGCAGAGCGGGTGCTGGCGGCTGGGGGAGCAGAGCGGGTGCTGACGGCTGGGCGAGCAGAGCGGGTGCTGGCGGCTGGGGGAGCAGAGCGGGTGCTGACGGCTGGGGGAGCAGAACGGGTGCTCACGGCTGGGGGAGCAGAGGGGGTGCTGACGGCTGGGCGAGCAGAGCGGGTGCTCACGGCTGGGCGAGCAGAGGGGGTGCTGACGGCTGGGGGAGCAGAGGGGGTGCTCACGGCTGGGGGAGCAGAGCGGGTGCTGACGGCTGGGCGGGCAGAGCGGGTGCTGGCGGCTGGGCGAGCAGAGCGGGTGCTGACGGCAGGGCGAGCAGAGCGGGTGCTGACGGCTGGGGGAGCAGAACGGGTGCTCACGGCTGGGGGAGCAGAGGGGGTGCTGACGGCTGGGCGAGCAGAGCGGGTGCTCACGGCTGGGCGAGCAGAGGGGGTGCTGACGGCTGGGCGGGCAGAGCGGGTGCTGGTGGCTGGGCGAGCAGAGCGGGTGCTGACGGCAGGGCGAGCAGAGCGGGTGCTGACGGCTGGGGGAGCAGAGCGGGTGCTGACGGCTGGGCGAGCAGAGCAAGAACAGACAGCAAGCCAATCAGTAAAATTCCTAAAAATAATACCATTTTTCTCCTTTTTTTGTATTTTTTCATGGACTACCAGCTGGAAACTGAACGATTTACTGGCAGAAAAAGGACAGAAGATGTTCTAAGATGTTGAAGAAAACTAAAGCCAGTGAAAAGACTTCAATGTAGAGGGGTTCAATTTACTTAAATTAAAAGGCATCAGCCTAATGTTTCAATACAGCCAGACTTCTTAGAAAATGTGGTGCGGTTGAATTATATGAGAGTAGAAGACAAATTCAGTACTGTGGAAGCGGCATAAATCCCAATCTTCAGAGTGACTAGGTCAGCGTTGCAACAATGCTGCATACATTTCCAGTGGAAACATATGGGAAGTGTCGGCCAGAGTTCCCTTGTAATGTGGACAGTTTTGCAATGCAGACAGCACTATAATGTTACTAAGATAATCAAACTCCTCTCTGTGAGATGGGGCTTTGGCAAATTCTTCTTAGGCAGCCTTGTAGGGCACTGGATGGCATTACGGCAGAGCAGGACCTACTCCCTACAGCTCAATAAACCAGTTTTTGCTCTATTATCACAAGCTTAGCCTAGCAGCACCTATGCTGGCTCTGTGACAGCTGTACGGTTGTTATGTATTATCTGCCTCACTGTGAAGCGTCTCTTTGGACAAAAGCCTCGGCTGAATAAATAAATGTAAATGCAAAACCTTCTGGACTTCTGCTGTCGCCTCGTGTGAGCGATTGAAGACCTGTGAGGCAAGTGTTTGTTCAGAGCTGCTGGTTATGGACGGGTATCTACCCTGATGCCTGCTGAGCTCCTAAATGGGTCACACAGTAGGAGCCTGTGAATTTAACAGAGACAAAATGTGGGTGTTTCTCCTGAAAGCCATTGAAACAGTGACAGATATGTCACCCCGTCTGTCAGGAGGTCAAAACGATATTATTTATGTGCCTGCCACAGAGGCATAAGAAATCTGTTTTGAAAATCTTTTGATTTCTTCACTTCAAGTACACATGTAATTTTCCCAATAGATAACAGCTTTGTTTTGCTGGAAAATCACCTAACATATGACAGAAAGATCATACTGCAGCTACCTGTTTAAAATAGCATGGCAGCAAATAATGATTACATCCAAATGAAAAAAAAGATAATATTTTTGATTTTACGTCCATTGCATCAACCAAAGACAATTCTACAGTTTTCAATTTGTTACGTTCTGGAAGGAGATATATTATACCCAAAGTGTCAGTGTGTAAATCTATTCACAAGTGCCAATTACCCAGGGGAGAAAAAAAATGATTATCTTAATAAAGATCCCGCCCTTCCCTCCTGGCTCCCACAATCGTTCATTAATTTGCAGCAAAATAGCCAGGCACCTTGACATTGGGCGATATTAATAGTATTCTCCATCCCTTCAGAATCAATTTTCATTCGAAACGCTCATGACACAGTGTCAGAGTGACACGATGGAAGCGCCTTGCAGGAAGATGCCACTTACTTACAGTGTACAGAAATCGTTAATTAGCAAAATGGATGCTTCCCGCTATGTCTACATTCAAAAGATATAAACCCAGCACCATGGTAATCAGGCTCTCCATCCGCGTCTTTATTTATTCATTGCCGGCGCAATGTTTTTGAAGTCAGACCTGACAGGGGAGGGGTGTGACATGTGCTCGGCATATGTGAATGCACAAGTAGGCATGCTTTGTTTATTAGGCTTAATTCTGAATAAATCTAATATAAAATACCACATAGCATGCAAGTGATGTGTTCAAAGCAGCCCCTTTTTAAGGCTGGTGGATTTTTCCTTTTTTATTTCTGTCTTTCAGCCTTTTCTCTCGGTAAACCTCCTATGCGCAGAGGCTTAAGGGCAGCACCGATGAAGCCAGAGACGGGTTTATGCCGTGGTGGTTGAGTTGATTAATTTAAAGAGTCACACCAGAGACCAGACTCAGTGAGCCCACTGCAGCTAGTCGGGTCACTAAGCAGTAGCTGAATTTCGATATCTTAAAATGATATTGACAGCAAACTGCTGTTTAAGTTTTTTCTTTTTTACGAAACAACTTTTGAACTCTTTCATTTGAATATTTGCTCCCCAGCCCTGATGTGTATTCAGTAATTGGATGAGGGTTCTGCGTTCTTGAGGTGATGGGGCACTGAGTTCCTGTATGATCAGCCATTAAGATGTGTAAGGAGACAATGAGGAGTGGAACCAGAGGGGCAATCGGCACACAGTCCAGTAAGGGCTCCCTGAATGGCACCTCTTTGAAGTGGGAATGGTAGTCTTCGCATGTGCCTGGTGTATTTTCAGGGTTTCATTCAACTTAAGCACCCAACTGTGACCATCTTATTAGCATGATTGAACTAACTGATTGGTCAGTGCTGAGGTCGTTAGTAATTTAAAGAGAATTTTGGTGTGTTTGTGCTGTATACAGGCACTTGGCGTCAATAGAGAACAACCACCAGAAAGGAGTTGTCTGTGTCCCCAGTGCCACAGTTGCATCACTGGCCCCTATATGGTTCTGCCTGATCCAGAGGTCTCAGCGACAGGCTCTCCCCAGCATGCTCTCCCCGTTTGGCTCTCCCCGGCAGGCTCTCTGCCTTAGGCTCTCCCCGGCAGGCTCTCCACATTAGGCTCTGCCCGGCAGGCTCTCTGCATTAGGCTCTCTGTGTTAGGCTCTCCCCGGCAGACTCTCAGTGGCCGGCTCTCTACATTAGGCTCTCCCCGGCAGGCTCTCTGTGATAGGCTCTTCAAGGCAGGTTCTCCGCGTTTGGCTCTTCCCAGCAGGGTCTCCACGTTAGGCTCTCTGTGTTAGGCTCTCAGTGGCAGTCTTTGCACGTTAGGCTCTACCTGGCAAATTCTCTGTGTTAGGCTCTCCATGTTAGGCTCTTTGAAGCAGGTTCTCAGCGTTTGGCTCTCCACGGCAGGCTCTCTGTGTTAGGCTCTTCCCAGCAGGGTCTCCACGTTAGGCTCTCTTTGTTAGGCTCTCAGTGGCAGGCTCTCCACGTTAGGCTCTACCTGGCAGATTCTGTGTGTTAGGCTCTCTGTGTTAGGCTCTCTGTGGCAGGCTCTCCACGTTAGGCTCTTTGAAGCAGGTTCTCAGCGTTTGGCTCTCAACGGCAGGCTCTCTGTGTTAGGCTCTCAGTGGCAGGCTCTCCATGTTAGGCTGTACCTGGCAGGTTCTCTGCGTTAGGCTCTTCATGTTTGGCTCTCTGTGTTAGGCTCTCAGTGGTAGGCTCTCCATGTTAGGCTCTACCTGGCAGATTCTGTGTGTTAGGCTCTCTGTGTTAGGCTCTCCACGTTAGGTTCTTTGAAGCAAGTTCTCAGCGTTTGGCTCTCAACGGCAGGCTCTCCATGTTAGGCTCTCCCCGGCAGGCCCTTCTCGGCGGGCTCTCCGCGTTAGGCTCTCCCCGGCAGGATCTCCCCGGCAGTCTCTCCGCGTTAGGCTCTCCCCGGCAGTCTCTCCGCGTTAGGCTCTCCCCGGCAGGCCCTTCTCGGCGGGCTCTCCGCGTTAGGCTCTCCCCGGCAGGATCTCCCCGGCAGTCTCTCCGCGTTAGGCTCTTCCCGGCAGGCTCTCCCCGGCAGTCTCTCCGTGTTAGGCTCTCCCCGGCAGTCTCTCCGCGTTAGGCTCTTCCCGGCAGGCTCTCCCCGGCAGTCTCTCCGTGTTAGGCTCTCCCTGGCAGGCTCTTCCCGGCAGGCTCTCCACGTTAGGCTCTTCCCGGCAGGCTCTCCACGTTAGGCTCTTCCCGGCAGGCTCTCCACGTTAGGCTCTTCCCCGCAGGCTCTCCACGTTAGGCTCTTCTCGGCAGGCTCTCCACGTTAGGCTCTTCTCGGCAGGCTCTCCACGTTAGGCTCTTCCCCGGCAGGCTCTCCACGTTAGGCTCTTCTCGGCAGGCTCTCCACGTTAGGCTCTTCTCGGCAGGCTCTCCACGTTAGGCTCTTCTCGGCAGGCTCTCCACGTTAGGCTCTTCCCCGCAGGCTCTCCACGTTAGGTTCTTCCCAGCAGGCTCTCCGCATTAGGCTCTTCCTGGCAGGCTCTCCGCGTTAGGCTCTTCTCGGCAGGCTCTCCACGTTAGGCTCTTCTCGGCAGGCTCTCCGCGTTAGGCTCTTCTCGGCAGGCTCTCCACGTTAGGCTCTTCTCGGCAGGCTCTCCACGTTAGGCTATTCCCGGCAGGCTCTCCACGTTAGGCTCTTCTCGGCAGGCTCTCCACGTTAGGCTCTTCTCGGCAGGCTCTCCACGTTAGGTTCTTCCCAGCAGGCTCTCCGCATTAGGCTCTTCCTGGCAGGCTCTCCGCGTTAGGCTCTCCCCAGCAGGCTCTCCACATTAGGCTCTTCCTGGCAGGCTCTCCGCGTTAGGCTCTTCCTGGCAGGCTCTCCACATTAGGCTCTCCCCAGCAGGCTCTCCGCGTTAGGCTCTCCCTGGCAGACTCTCTGTGTTAGGCTCTCTACATTAGGCTCTCCACGTTAGGCTCTTCCTGGCAGGCTCTCCATGTTAGGCTCTTCCCGGCAGGCTCTCCGCGTTAGGCTCTCCCTGGCAGACTCTCCACATTAGGATATCCGCGTTAGGCTTTCTGCAGCAGGTTCTCCTCCGCAGGCTCTGAGCATTAGGCTCTCCATGACGTAGGTTCTTCCCAGCAGGCTCTCCGCATTAGGCTCTTCCTGGCAGGCTCTCCGCGTTAGGCTCTCCCCAGCAGGCTCTCCACATTAGGCTCTTCCTGGCAGGCTCTCCGCGTTAGGCTCTTCCTGGCAGGCTCTCCACATTAGGCTCTCCCCAGCAGGCTCTCCGCGTTAGGCTCTCCCTGGCAGACTCTCTGTGTTAGGCTCTCTACATTAGGCTCTCCGCGTTAGGCTCTTCCTGGCAGGCTCTCCACATTAGGCTCTCCCCAGCAGGCTCTCCGCGTTAGGCTCTCCCTGGCAGACTCTCTGTGTTAGGCTCTCTACATTAGGCTCTCCACGTTAGGCTCTTCCTGGCAGGCTCTCCATGTTAGGCTCTTCCCGGCAGGCTCTCCGCGTTAGGCTCTCCCTGGCAGACTCTCCACATTAGGATATCCGCGTTAGGCTTTCTGCAGCAGGTTCTCCTCCGCAGGCTCTGAGCATTAGGCTCTCCATGACGGCTCTCAGTAGCAGGATCTCCATGGCAAGCTCTCTGCGACAGGGTCCCCATGGCAAGCTCTCTGCGACAGGGTCCCCATGGCAGGCTCTCTGCGGCAGGGTCCCCATGGCAGGTTCTCTGCGACAGGCTCTCGGGTTCAGGTTCTCAGCTCTGGTTTATGGCTGCCAGAGGCTGACGTGTGGTGTTCATGTAGTAACATGCAGAATTAACGGTTCTCTCAGGGTGAGTTCAGGGAAAGTTCGGGCTGTTAAGAACAACACAGCAGGCCTTCTATGCTGACTGACTGCTACCCTGAAGCATGACAGTGTCAACCACACAGATTACCAAGGGTACTTTCAAATCATATGGAATCTAGACACTCTAAAAAGTGTAAACTTTTACATTTTAAAACTGTATTGGCAAATACACAGTAACATTAAACAGAGACTTTCACAGCAACACTAGAAGAAATGTAACAGAGTTTTGCGCCTCAGAATGTTTACTGGATTTGAACTTCTGTTCAAGGGATTGGTGAACATCTCAAAGGCCTAAGAGATGAAGGTCACAGAGGGAGGTTCCTGTTCATACACTGCACAAATCATATAACATTAAAGTAGACACAACACTGCTAGGTAATCCTTAAATTGTCCTTTTTACGGTGGCTGGAGTTTTGCAGGCTTAAACGTATGTGGTGTTTTTTTTTCTTTTTTCTCTTTTCTTCCTTTTTCTCTCTATTTTTTCTTTAAACGTATGTGGTGTTAGGTGTAGACTGAATGTTGTCTAGCTAGCCTCTGTTGTTAGAGAGTGCTCGACAAGAGGTGGAATGTGCTGCACTTCAAACTCGCTGAGACTCTCAGGGAACAATCTGCCAATCCACTTAAAACATCATAACTTCAGTCATTTTCACTGAGTGTTCGTATAGAAGCGGATCACGTCGCCTGTTAAGGACAAGGTTAGAAGGAGTGATTTGTAGTAATATCTCTCAGATTCTACAGAACAAAAGGAGAGTGTTTACTTTCAGTGATCAAACTCTCCCTAGTTAGAAGCAATTAACAGCTGGCTCTAATGGAATTAAGAAAGGGTGTATTGATTAAATATTAATGTGAAATTAATTGCAATCATGCCTCTTGACAAAATGTTCATTGTAGATGGATCAGACTTTTATTTCTATTTAGCACAGAGGATTCAATATACAGAGAGATGAAAAATAGGTAAAGACAGAATACACGTTCTATACGCATATAAATATGTTTAATTAAAACACAAGGCTTTTCAATGTATGAATGATTTAAGGTTGTATACTTCTGGGGCTGGGGGGCAATATAACAATATAGAACAGTAATTAAAAGAGTAGAGAACAGAGTAGAGAACAGAGATCGGAAATAAGAATAAGAAAAGCAATAAAACGTAAGGGATTAAAAAGGCATCCTAGCACGGGAATAGAGGCCCAAATGAGGCCATTTGCTTGAGTGGCATGGCCTCCCCCAGAAGAGAGGCACATGAGCCTGGCAGCGCCCGTCCTCCGGCTGTCGGTCCTCAGAGTTAATCACCATTAAAAGGCCACCCCAGCATGGGCTCCATTTAGCTCTGCTGCATCTTCCCCTTGCCCCCCCCTCCCTGAGCCCCCCCACCAGGCTTTGAACATTTAATGCACAGATACAAGGCCAGGCTTTGCTTTCTTCTCTTAGATGTCTAAAGGATTTAAGAAAAAAAAATGGTTGCCAAGGCTCTGCTGTCAGCTTCAGGACATAAAGAGATGCACAACACCTCTGTCGTGATTCCCCAGCCCCCAGCGGATGGCATCTCCAGCTGCGAGAGCAAATCTAAAACGTACTGCTCTGGTTGTCTAAACCAACTGAGAGACCAAATTCAAACTGGCATAGTAATCTAACCCAACCGGGAGATGATATCTAGGATGTGGTGATAATCTAAACCAACTGAGAGACCAAATTCAAACTGGCATGGTGATCTAACCCAACTGGGAGATGATATCTAGGATATGGTGATAATCTAAACCAAATGAGAGACCAAATTCAAACCAGGATGGTAATCTAAACCAAGAGACCAGTTTCCGATTGGCATGGAAATCAAAACCAACCGAGCAACCAAGTTCATTATGAATGCTGTATGAAACTTATGTATTATGCAGTATAGGTGTCTTCATAATGCATTATAATGGTCAGTATAAGGCAGCCTCAAAGGGTGTTCATAATGCATAATAAACATGGCTATAAAATATTATGCCTTTTCACAAAAAGTTATAGCCATGTTTAGAATACCTTATGAATGCAGTATATTGCCTTATGAAGGTGCCTGTATCTAGAATGCATTATACATGGGTGCTTCAAGTAAAGTGGTACCATAATTTCTTTTGAACTTCTTTTGAATTTCTTTATTGCTGTTGCAATACACCATGTCACTAGTCACAAGTACCAGCGAAAAAACTGGCCATCAACCCGACCATACATATACACAAACATTACAGTAGGGGGTACAGGTCAGGAAGACAGGGGCAAACAGAGAGAAGAAAAAGAAACATAATAACATGAGGAGGGAGGAGGAGAATAAAAAACAGCCCCCAGACTGTAGGAACCAAAAAAAACACCTCAATAACATAAGCACATGGTTACTACACCTTACAATGTAAAAAGGGGCACGACTAGCAACAGATGAGGGAAATGGGGAGGTGGAGGTAGTCCAGCATAGACAGACAGCCATCCGGTCCTGCAGCCACGGGGGCACTGGTCACAGATCCGCCTGTTCACGCTGGGGGTATGAAGCGGCGAAGGCGTGGGGTGGGGGGAGGGTGAGTCCTTGGGATTGGGGGAGAGGAATGCAAGAGAGTCTCACTGCCTTGTTCTTTCGGGGAAGTTGTTAGTTCAGCAGTGGCCTTGGCTGAGGCCAATGCTGATTAGGTGTGAGCCAAAATCAGATAGGATAGGATTGTTTGGGTTTCTGGGCGAGAAGCTGTAATTTCACAGCTCTTCTAATGTCCACGCTGGTCTCCGCCATCGCACGCTGGTCTCCGCCATCGTACGCTGGTCTCCCCCATCGACCCCAAACCTATTTAGCAAATGGCTCTGTAATCAGAAGCTTAACAGCCATTAAACATGTGCTTCATAACTGAAAAGACCTTCATTTTAAGGTATTAGTCTTCAGCAAAATAAAATGAATATTACAGATACTAACTGAATGGCTTGATGTTAGCGATGAATTCTGACATTCTGTATAACGTCATGACCAAAGGCCTCACATCGTTTACAACTAAGAAGGAATGATATTGGTTGGTTAAAAATCTTTAATAAAGGTCATATTATAACGCAAATTAAAGTGGATCGGAATAAATGGTTATGTCTCATTCTATACAGGTATCTCATTTTGAGAAAATATTGATATAGCATAGAAATTTTATATGTGCCAGCCATAGCTTTAAGAATGTTATAATTTTTCTTATCTAAACTGATTTAAAGATACTGACCAAATTCAGCTCAATCAACTAAGAGACCAAGTTGTGGTAATCCAAAAAAATCCAAAATATGGTGGTAACCTAAACCAATGAAGAGACCAAATTCAAACCAGTGTTGTGATCTATACCAACCAAAAGATCAAATTCAAACCTGGTAATCTAAATCAACAGAGAGATGAAATTCAAACCGATGTGGAAAGCTAAACTAGCGGAGAAACCAATTTCAAACCAATGTGGTAAACTATGTCAACTAATAGACCAAATTCAACTTGGTGTGGTAATCTAAATCAACTGAAACACTAAATTCAATCTGATTGAATATACCCACCAAGAGACGAAATTAAAACTGGATTTGGTCATCTAAACCAACTGAGAAACTTAATACAAATCGGTGTAATAATCTAAACCACCAACTCAGAGATTAAATTCAAACCAGCCCGGTAATCTAAACCAATAAAGAAACTACACTCAAACTAGCATGGTGATCTAAACCAACACAGAGACTACACTCAGACTGGCGTGGTGATCTAAACCAACACAGAGACTACACTCAGACTGGCGTGGTGATCTAAACCAACACAGAGACTACACTCAAACTGGCGTGGTGATCTAAACCAACACAGAGACTACACTCAAACTGGTGTGGTAATCTAAACCAACAAAGAAACTACACTCAAACTGGCGTGGTGATCTACACCAACACAGAGACTACACTCAAACTGGTGTGGTTATCTAAACCAATACAGAGACTACACTTAAACTAGTATGGTAATCTAAACCAACACAGAGACTACACTCAAACTGGTGTGGTAATCTAAACCAACAAAGAAACTACACTAAAACTGCCGTGGTGATCTAAACCAATACAGAGACTACACTCAAACTGGCGTGGTGATCTAAACCAACAAAGAGACTACACTCAAACTGGTGTGGTTATCTAAACCAATACAGAGACTACACTCAAACTGGAGTGGTAATCTAAACCAACACAGAGACTACACTCAAACTGGTGTGGTTATCTAAACCAATACAGAGACTACACTCAAACTGGTGTGGTGATCTAAACCAACACAGAGACTACACTCAAACTGGTGTGGTTATCTAAACCAATACAGAGACTACACTCAAACTGGCGTGGTGATCTAAACCAACACAGAGACTACACTCAAACTGGTGTGGTTATCTAAACCAATACAGAGACTACACTCAAACTGGTGTGGTTATCTAAACCAATACAGAGACTACACTCAAACTGGCGTGGTGATCTAAACCAACACAGAGACTACACTCAAACTGGTGTGGTTATCTAAACCAATACAGAGACTACACTCAAACTGGTGTGGTGATCTAAACCAACACAGAGACTACACTCAAACTGGTGTGGTTATCTAAACCAATACAGAGACTACACTCAAACTGGCGTGGTGATCTAAACCAACACAGAGACTACACTCAAACTGGCGTGGTGATCTAAACCAACACAGAGACTACACTCAAACTGGTGTGGTTATCTAAACCAACACAGAGACTACACTCAAACTGGTGTGGTGATCTAAACCAACACAGAGACTACACTCAAACTGGTGTGGTTATCTAAACCAATACAGAGACTACACTCAAACTGGCGTGGTGATCTAAACCAACACAGAGACTACACTCAAACTGGCGTGGTGATCTAAACCAACACAGAGACTACACTCAAACTGGTGTGGTTATCTAAACCAACACAGAGACTACACTCAAACTGGAGTGGTAATCTAAACCAACACAGAGACTACACTCAAACTGGTGTGGTAATCTAAACCAACACAGAGACTACACTCAAACTGGTGTGGTAATCTAAACCAATACAGAGACTACACTCAAACTGGTGTGGTAACCTAAACCAATACAGAGACTACATTCAAACTGGCATGGTGATGTAACCCAGTGGTTCCAAACGTGGGGGTGGTCGGCAGTGATTTCCAGAATGTTTATAACACATGAAAATGTGAAAAATTCCATTGTAACCATAAGCAGTAATTTGGTCAGTTGTGATCAACCAAATCGACCAAGGAGGGACCCCTCCCAACCATCACTGAGAGGATTCCCTCACCCCACTGATGGCAAAATATACCAATGACCCCCGAGTCAAAAAAATCTGCTACTGTTATTTTGGGGGTCATGGGCTGAAAAGTTAACATGATTAAACTAGGGGTGTCATGCTCCTGATCCACAGAGGGGTTGGTTCATTTTCAAAAACAAACCATATATTTTCAAGTCATGATTTTCCTTTACGACCTCACATTTGCACGTTCTGTTGGCATCTGAAAATAATGGAAATACTCAAATTTAGAAATCACTGAAGGATCACACCCATGGCCCAGGCCAGAAGTATTATCTGTCCATGAAAATTTCTGTATGGTGCTGACATCATCGCATGGACATCAATCTCTAAATCTAAACCTAATGTAAACCTACAATAATCGGCATAAAATCCAAACTATCCAGCCAAGCAAAAATCCATCCGTCACTCTGTACCGCTTATTAACATGGAATTGCAGGGGGGCCGGGGCGTATAACATATCCCAGGAAGCAGAGGGCACGGGGCAGGGGAACAGCCTGGACAGCATGCCCGTCTCAAAATAATTCAATTGCCCATTCACTGTCCTGGATGTCTGGTATGAATTTATGCTTTAGAAATAACTTCTTTCAGTAAGAAAGTCCCCGAGTCATACTCAATAGGTTCAAGAGGTTCATGGTTTATTCGGACATAAATCAAGAACCCAAGTCTCTGCACCACACATTCCTGAAATACATTGTGCTGCTGTTTGCCCTGTCCAAATAAACACAGCTCCTATTGCAATGCGTTAGTGTGTGCAGCCATGAAGTCAAATAACTGGACGTAATCATTTACTCGAGTAATCATCTACTGTTCCCCCTTGGGGAACAGTAAGGTGCTGTGTTCCTAGGGTTTTGGAGTGCTTCTGTGCTGCTGCAGCCATAACCAATAAGCAGGCTGAACATTATGGACGGGACCAGAGAGCGAATATGGACGACATCATATCAGATGTGGTACTGCAGTGCTTCTTGTTTAGGAGTAACATTTGTGAAAAGAGCTTGTCACATGAACATGCATAGGTTTTCCTGCATGTTCTCAGGCTTCAAATACATCTGCTATGTTTCTCAACAAGGCATATTATACCACCGGGGGAAAAAGTGTTTCAACAGGAAAGAAATTTCCAGAAAAATGCACAATGAAAAATACTTTTGCATACTACACTGCAATGACAAGGCAATATGAGATATACAAGAGCATCATGTTTTTAATTTACAGTTGTAAAACAAAATGAATTAATTTTAATAATTTGTAGTCAAAATGAGAACATATGTGTCACAGAGGTGGGAAGAGCCAGCATGAATGGTCAGAATGTGTTTTAGTCACCAGGTGACCTGAATTGCTTTCATGTTGTCCAAACTTCTGTGCTAGTAGTTTGTCCCTAATGTTTTATTTTCAGATTATCAACTAACCACAATTTAAAGAGCCCACAATTTACAGTACTAATGGCCTGCCTCCAGAAGCTCATCTTATAAAAATGTTAAGTGGAGATCTATCCCCAGCACATTTGGCAACATTCCTCGTCCATTGCCATCTAAATGGGCCTATAAGTGTGGTTTGTGTTGCACTGCAACTTGTTGGGTTAACAGATGTAGGTGTCCCTCCCGGGGAAGTGATGTTTAAACACAAAACCAGAGATCATCGCTGTTTTTCAGGGCAGAAGGGAGGTGCCGCAGTACCAAGCAGGCAATTTCCTTATAGCCACTATAGCTGATGAAGTGGTGTGAATGATGCCAGTCAAAAAAAAAAAAACATATTCAAATTAAAGACAAAGTGAAAGCAATTGAATAGATTTGTTCCTGTAACAATGTTGCTTGAACAGGCACTCCAGTGGACATGCTGAGGCTGCAGACAGGTCCTAAACGTATGTTTTATTCCATCGTCTTCACAGCCATCATCAAATTACTTTTTCAAATGGCTCTCAGCGTGTATTATTTGGACATTTATTTACAAAGCAAAGGTCGTTTAAATTCCCTGTTTTTTTCCTTATACCAGCGGGGAATTCTTTACTTAATTCCATTAGCGTGGCGCCTCAAGCTCTGCTTCTGCCTCACAACTATGAGCCTTCTCTGAGCAGGTGGAACAGGACGCACACCAGCTAGAGGAATGTCTTCATCTAAGTATATTAGACTTTATGGACACTCAATATATTGGTTGGTTAATATGCCTCATGAAGCTAATTGATTAAGTTAACTATTTAAGTGAGCTGGTTGTAAAATTTCACGAATACATGGAATGGTGGGGCTGCTTCTCAGGGTGCATTTATCCATATACAGTACAGATAAATAGCTTTGAACATAATTTAAGGCACAGGGCAGACCGAGGCATCACGGCAGCGGCAAATAAAGATGAGGAGAAATGGATTTACACAAAGTTTCCCTTTATGTCAGTCTTTACAAGTCCTGACAACACAGAGACCAATATGGCAGGCAAACGCGGGGAGGTTACACACAAGATTGGAAGGCTCACACATGGTAGGTCAATACATGCCCCTCCCCCCAAGGTAAGCCATCCCAGCAACCACCACTCCCAATCCCCACCTCTGCTGTAGCACAAGGCTCCTCTGTCCAGTGGCAGCCGCCGGTGCGCCATCTCCCACTGGCCACCAACCCTTCCCTTTCCACGATATGGTGGGGACCTGCTACACCTGTTCCTTGGATTGGGTGGCCTTGTGCCACCGCTACCCACAGGCTGTCTCCTCTGGCAGCCTTCCTAGGTGCGGCATGTCTCCAGGTGGTCGCACAGATCGGATTTTGCCTCCTGCAACTCTGAAGCTCCTTTAACATGGTTTACTGATTGGGGACCTCCACCAAAATAATCTCTTCCACTTCTGCCCACAGACGGCCCTGCTTCTCCTGCAACTGCTGCTGTTGTTCCACCAGCTTGCTGTACTCATGAGTCAACTGGTCCTCCCACGCCTGATGCGCCTTCTTGCGTTCATGCAGTGCCACCTCCCCAAGGCGGTCACACTCACGTTCCCAGTTGGCCCACTCCTCCTGCAACTGTTCCTCATCCAACTTGCACTAGACTTGGCGTTCATCCAGCTTGAGTCGCTTCCCAACCAGCTGGGCCTCCAGGGCACAGCACACCTCCTCACAGGCGAGCAGTGGCGCTTCCACAGCTTCTACTTGCTGCCTCCTGTGGTCCTGCTCGCAGCTGAGGTTGCGCCGTGCCGCTTTTTGAGGACTGACCACAGTTTCTCAATGAGATCTGAGAGTTTCCAGGCCATGGATCCTAAATTTCAGTGATCTCCAAGCCACATTATCACTTTTGCCATGTGACATGATGCTCCATCATGCTGGAAAATATACTGATCATCAACCAAACTGACCCTGAATTGTTGGGAGTTGTTGCTCTTGGAGGATGTTTTGATACAATTCTTTATTTATGGCAGTGTTTTTGGGCAGAACTATTAGTAAGTCAGTCTTCTGCTGTCCAGTCCTTGTACTACAGAAAATTGGTGCGAAGTGATTTTTCTCTGCTTCCAACATCTGGAAAAGAAATGGTGAACACTACCACGAGTCCTGTTTTGTGCTAACAGTGAAGCATCCTGAAACCATCCATGTGTGGGGTTGCTTTTCATCCAAGGGACTGGGCTCACTCACAATTTTGCTAAAAACACCGCCATGAATGGTATCAATATGTCCTCCAAAAGCAACTTCTCCCAATGATCCAGGTGCAATTTGGGCCCAGGACAATAAGTGCAACCCAACGGCACTTGTCCAACTGCTGGAACTCGGTAAGTGTCCGTCAAAGGGAGAAGCGGTGGCCAGGTCATCAGGGACCTCCTCGGGGACAGGGACTGGGGCTAAGGAAGCCAGGGGCATGGGAGCAGGATCAGGAACCTGGGGTACTGGAGCTGGGGAATCTCGAACCAGGGGGCCAGGAGCCAAGGGACTTGTCACTAAGGGGTCATGGACCACGGGGGCTGCAACCGGGAATCATAGGCCAGGGGGACTGAGACCAAGGGAGCAGGGACTAGGGAGACTGAGGCCGAGGGAGCAGGGACCAGGGGAGGCAGCACGTCAGCTGCCCGAACTGGGGCCACGGGGGCCTGGACCTCTGTGTGGGAACTGCTGGGACTGGAGCATCAGGAGGCGGCAAGTCGGCCGCAGGGACTTGGCCCTCGCAGGGCAGTGTGTCGGCCACCAAGGCTGGGGTCAGAGCTGGGACCTCTGGCATGGGGACCTTGGACGCCGGACTAGGAACCATGGAGGGTGCTGCGGGAGGCGCCGGGGCAGGACCCTTGGGCAAGAACGCTGCGGGAGGTGCCGGGCCAGGACCCTTGGGCGAGAGCGCTGTGGGAGGTGCCGGGCCAGGACCCTTGGGTGAGAGCGCTATGGGAGGCGCCGGGCCAGGACCCTTGGGCGGCTACACAGGATCCTTGGGCGGTGCTGCAAGAACCTTCGGGGGTACAGCCAAAGTCGCCAGGTCTAAAGCCACGGGGGACAGAGCAGGAACCACGGGGGAGAGAGCAGAAACCGTAGGAACCATGGGGGGCAGAGCAGGAACCATGGGGGGCGAAGCAGGAACCGCAGGAACCACAGGGGTGAAGCAGGAACCTCAGGGAACAGAGCATCCATCGCCCGCACAAGAACCTCCGGGGGCAGAGCTGGAGCCGCTGGATTGGAGACCACTGGGGGCAGTGCTGGAGCCGCTGGGTCAGGGACCACTGGGGGTGCTGCAGGCACAGCTGGCACTGGAACCACGGGGAATGGGGATTGCGCCTTGGCAGCAGGCACTGCTAATTTACGGAACTAGGGAACCCGTGGGATAGCACCCCAAATGGACCTGGCTCTTTTGAGGGCCAGAGCGGCGGGCAATTGATTGGGGCAAGCGTTTCCTAGCATGAACATCGCCGGGTTCAGAATCAGGAGGGAGTCCTCCCGACACCTGGCAGAGGAAGCAGTGGAGAGAGAGACGGTGCCCAGGAACATTTCCTGTGCATCTTCCTGCCTTCGGTTTCTCCACTTTTTCCTCTTCCGGCTTCAGAAAGCAGACCATATGGCCAGCCTTGGTCCGTGGCTACTTGCCTCATGTTACTCCTCATCTCCATGCACCTCAGCCGTGAGGCGTGTGTCTCCAGGCAGGGACTATGAGCTGACTAAGCCAGTGAATCACCTCATCCGTTACGCTGAGGTATTCCTCTTCATACAGACGCGGCTGTTCATTCTGGAGTCAGGTCATTTTGTCATGCACTAAGGTGCCCGGAGCGTAGTCAGAAGCGCAGGACGCCAGGAGTCGAGGAAAACACGGGGTTTAATAGACAGCAAGGTCAGCAGACACAGGTTGACAATACAATGACCGGACTGGGGAAACAAACTGGACTAAATACAGAGGACTAATGACAACAACCAGAAAGAGCTGATCACACGGGGATCCCACACGAGGTTAACGAGGGGGGCGTGGCACACGGAAGAAGCGGACAACTGGGCCAGGACATTTGGCTTCCGTTGCATTTGAGGGACTTTGTGGTAGACTTGGGGGTTGCTGGGGGCAGCTGACCCCTTAGGTGGGGACAATATGATGCCATACGGTTAGTCTGCAGGACCAATTATGTAGTTACCGGGCTGCTTTGTACCACTCAATCCGTAAATAGTCTACATTAATACGTGTATTTGTGTTATAAATGTAAATGTAAATTCCCTTCCTGTGCTTGTATACCGGGATAAGGACAGTTGTCCAATTCAATCCAATTCATATTGTGCATGTAAACATGCTGTGTGATAAGTAACACTCCCACTTCAGGCAGGGTCCCAACAGCAAGCAAAATGGTATTCAGTGTGGTGTGGCAGAATCCAGATAAAGCAATAAAAATAAAGTTAATTACAGGCAAAGCAGAATTGCAAAGTGTCAGTTTGCAGAAAGTTTCTCATGAGAATAGCAGGTGGCTTCTATTCAAAACCCGTTAATGGAGATGAAGCAGAAGACATTGTAATGTCTTTCCCCCTGAACCTCATAGTAATGAAGCTAAGAAAAAACTGTGCAGTACATCCTGCACATAACTGCAGTTCCACACCAACATTGCGTAACAAACAAGCTTTCTTGGGATACAGACCAGCAGGAACTGACTCCTTGCTACCTGCTTTCAAATTTCATTAGACAACATCATAATTACAATGTCTCTGACAGTTCCTGGAACTATACCAGATAGTAATTATTTAAAGACACTGGTCAAGGTCCTTAAAACTTTTGGAACTGAGTCACATTATATCATCTATTTGGAACCACATGAAGGACAAAGTTAGTTCTGCAACAGTGCATTTCTACAAGTGCTCAACTGTCCCTCAACTTTCATGTGGGAACAGTGACAACCACACCCTTAAATATTGCCCATATTATTTAAATAAATGCTGGTGAAGCTTAGTAAGCATCGTTTCTTTTCTTTCTGTGTAGATGGATTTTATAAGACTGCTGACATTTTCCTTTTGGCTGTCTTTTTCAGTGTTTTTCATGGCACTGGGTATCAGCATTGCTGAAAGCCAATTTCAAATTATACACAGAAGCAAATGCGGCATTTGGCTATCAAACGTTGTGTTTTATATATGTATATAAAAACCAAACAAACACACCAAACACAATGGAAACTACATGCACATAAAGGGCCACACAGAAAAAAGATTGTAGTGTAGAACAGAAACACAAATAAAAGAAATCACTGTTTCAATGCTGGTCTTACTTCCAGCAATACCAATAAAGGAAAACGCAAGGGCACCCTCCCCTGAAAACATTATCAATATCTAACACACACCTAGCTGTACTGCTCCCATAGTTAATGACAACCACTCACAACTGTTGAGACACCTCTGGCTACTGTGTATAGCTGACAAAGCCTGATGTCTTTGTGGATAAACTTAACAAGTATCTCTGCATTAGCATACCCAAGGAACAACCTACATATGGCCAAACATGAACTGTCTGTCTGAATCCTGCTTGCATAATTGGATGGGAATGCATTTAAAGGCATTGGTTATTGCTAAATTTACCATCCACTTAATGGCAAATTATGAAACAGGAAGACCTCTTTTGCACGTAATTACCTATAATCCTAATGACTTTGATAAACCTACCTAATAAGGCACCCGAAAATAATAATCAAGATCTGCTCAATGACATATGAATATATTTTAAATGGTTCCTGTTAATCCATGGGCCAATATATGCTACATACCTGAAATGCAAATCTGGATGCTGACTAGAGAAGACTAGTGAAGAACCCTAAGCATGATTTTGAGGTTTGCTGAGATCTCACTCATGTGCCTTCACTGCTTGTAACCACACTGCTCATCATCGTGTCCGTTCTCCCTTGCAGTCAGAAGGTTAACTGGAGAGACAGAAAGACAGTAAGTTAACTGGAGAAGCGAGAATTCCAGGAAGTTTGAATGGGACACATCTGATCCATGAGCAGTAATATGTAAACCATGTTTTCAAAGATTTGAGAGCCTGTCATTAGTATATGGTTCAATACTGTGTAATGGTAAGAGTTTGTTTCAACAATTAAACTATGTTTTTACAAAATAATCTATATATAGACAGCAGAAAAAAAGGCTATGATGTGTTTTATTTTTAATATATTTACATTTTTAAATATTCTGTAAAATAAAATCTCCATTTTGAAAAACACCCAGCAAAAGGAGATAAAAGTCTGTAAGAACATGTGCTATTTTGGTCTAGAGATGAACCCCCCGCCACCCTGAAGTTTCATGTGAACATCTGTTCCTACAACCTCAGACCTCCATGCCACATAAACCTTGCCGACTGCATTACCGACACCAAAAGCTTGCACAAGTTAACCAAAAATGGACAGACAATGTGTACATGGGCTGGACCGCATGAAAATACAAATAAAACCTTTAAACAAAAACAAATAAAAAGCCTTTTCCTCAAGACATCTTCTTCTGATGATGATAGCAACCTTTCTTTTTGCGGGCATATAGATCTGTCTCACCAATCTAATGACACAGGATTTAATTATGATCCATGTCTAATTCCCCCACCCCCCAACAAAGGGCGGATGTTACTCAGCTTGTGGAGAAGCCGGGGAGCTTAATTAATCAGGAAAAACTTCATTCAGTTCTCCATCTTTTATTTTGCATTCATATTGAATTCCCTTCCCTGCCTCGGTGAGCAGATGACTTTAGCGGCTAGCCTTCATCTCTCAGTGAAATGAATGGGGTGACGCGAGCGCTAGCGTTAGCAAATGAGCTGTTGAAACAGCCAGTGAATATGTCATTGGGTACCAGCGCTCCCCGAACGGATGGCCATTTATCTCTATTGCTCTCCCGGCTCTCCTCTCGTCATGCTAACCGTCTGCTCCTGGTTCTGGGGTTGGGCCTTTCGGATCACAAGGGCAAGTGGCAGGAAATCGGGGGGGGGGGGGGGGAGGGGGTGGCAGTGAACGGGGGCTTGTTGTCCTGACAAATAGGCACAGTGCAAGTCTCTCCAGAACGAAACCCAAGGTGAATCTGGTAAGTGGCCTGATTTGGCAATTTACACATGCATTTTGTGTATGAATGTCACCACTGTTACATGAAGTGATGCATCCTGTGTAATCGCTTACCAATATCTGCTTTTTTTCCATGTATTAAAAATAACTGGTCTAACCCACTCCCAGGAACAGCTTTTCTAATATAATGGGAAAAAATGCTGATTTAATAAGCTTTTTAAATTGTTTTATGTATTACATAAACTGAAAAATATATGTACCAAATGTATGTAACTTAAGAATGTGTGCATTTGTCAAAGTGCTATATATAAGTTATTCCATTATCAGGGCAAATGAGAAGCCTGTCAGGGTCCGTCACCCAGTGATGCCACATCAGTGATCCTGACAGCAACACAAGGCCTATGATTTCCAACCACAGACTGGTTCAAGGATAAGAGAGAGCCAACATAAGGATGTTAAAATGATAAGGTGAAGGAATAAGGAAAGGCATTGATGTTGTACTGTGGTAGTAAGTGCCTGTCACAGCAGATGGACAGATCTCATTTTCAGGTTTTCATTTCAGGTGTGAATCTGAAAGCAAAACCAGATTCTTGAACAACCACCTTGGGCCAAAACAAACAAACAAAAAAAAAACAATTTAAACTGACAATTATAAAGATACATTAGCAACATAAAATATACAATAAGAAAACTGCCTCTTCCCAGGAAAATAAATACCTTCAAATGTATGGTAAATGTCAATTTATTTTTTAATGAAACAGGAGGCTTTCGTTAGTTAATGGATTCAATGACTTAAGAAGATAAAAGTGAATATCCAATTAATGTTCTACTATAATTGCTTGTGGACATTTTTTTTTCATTTGAAGATGAGATTGCTAAAATTCTCATCAAAATGAAGGTCAGAGTCTACATATTTAATGAAGAGAAACCAGTGTGACTGATCGCAGCGTGAGTATCACAGTGACTCTTAACAATGTTTATCTAACCAATTATTTGTTGTGGGCTAGCTCATTCTGAGAAGGAGGGAGGGCAATGATAATACCATACAAACTCATCCAAACTAATATATGCATTTCTTCAGAAATCACGCAGTGGCAGGACAAATAAAAGGGAGAGCCCACCAAACTTCAGTGCTCACCACAGTCATACCCTGCTCCCATAAACAATAATAAGCTGATGAGGCTGCAGCTTTATATCAATCTCAGAACCACCCACAGAGTGTAATCTATTCAGACAGGTCATTTACATTTATAAAAATATGATCTTGCATTTTATATTTGTCTTGGAAATTAATGTTTCATTGACACAGCTGCAAGTTTCTCAACATATAAAGACTGATGTGGTGAGGTGTGATGCATTTTTAATAGTTCTGATGTCTTGTGCATCATGTCAACCAATCCCCACCCCCCGCATAAATGGACCGGCCCGGGTTGGACCACTGGTTTTGATCATGTAACCTTCATATGAAACTTGAGCAGGAGAGAGAAGAGATGTCCTCACAGAGCGCTGCTGGGTATTGGTGAGCTAGCCATCTACCCATGCATCCATACATATATCCAGAGGGGTAGAGAGCCTTAAAGGAGGTAGAGATGTCATCACCTCACAGACTTCAAATGACACCCTGAAGAACCCTGAACCACAATTTGTTTCAGATCATGTACCATACAACTATGTAAGAGACATTTTTTGTTCTTGTAAAGTGCTGTGTTGCTGATTTTCAAAGCTACATTTTTTGAGGGTTCAAGATTTTAATGCCTTTTCATGCTATCAACTTTTCTTTTAACCACTACACCACATAACAGAGGTTTCCACACTGAGACCTGGGCGGGGCGTGTGCTAACCACAGTTTGTCCATAATGAACAACATATTTGAACATAGAGCACCCAAACTACTATCCACATGTTTTGGACACTTGGGTGAAGAGAGGAACTGAGCTGACAACTGATCACTACCTGATGGTGAGTTGGATCCCATGGGAGAGGAAGATGCCAGATAGACCTGGTAGACCCAAACACATAGTGAGGGGTATGCTGAGAGCATCTGGTGGAAGCCCCTGTCTGGGAGATATTTCACTTACACCTCAGACAGAACTTCTCTTGCATCCCAATGGAGTCTGGGGTCATTGAGCCTGAATGGGCAATGTTCCAGGACTCCATTACTGAGGTAGGTGGAGGTGGAGCTATGACTGTAAGGTTGTTGGTGTCTGTCATGGTGGCAATCCCCGAACCCAGTGGTGGATACCAGCGGTAAACGAAGCTGTCAGGTTGAAAAGGGGGGCCTTCCAAGCTCGGTTAGTTTATGGGACTCTTGAAGCAGCTGACAGGTACCGGCAGGCAAAGCAGAATGCAGCTTTGGCAGTTGCTAAAGCGAAAGCATGGGTGTAGGAGAAATTTGGTGAAGCCATGGGGAAGGACTTTTGCTCAGTCTCAAAAAGATTCTGGCAAACCGTCAGGTGACACAGGAGGGGGAAGTAGGGCTTGGATGGAGAACTATTGACCTTAAATGGGGATATAGTCAAGTGGTGGATTTGGAGGGCCTTCTGAATCAGACTGATATGAATGGATGAAATAGAGCTGGAAAAATTAGAGGAGGTCACTCTGAAGTAGTCAAAAAAGCTCTTTGGTGTTAAGGCTGTGGAGTGAGTTGCTCTTGAAAGAGTTCTTGAAAGCTCTTGGTGCTGTTGGGCTGTCTTGATTGACACGCCTCTTCAACATTGCATGGACAATGGGGACAGTGCCTTTGGATTAGCAGACTGGGGTGGTGGTCCAAATCTTTAAGAAAGGGGATCGGAGGATGCTTTCCAACTTTAGGGTTTATGCCAGGGTACTAGAGCTTGTTGGTCAACTCTCAGATCCAGGAGGAACAATGTGGATTCCGTCCTGGAGGCGGAATGCTGGACCAGCTCTTCACCTTCAAAGGGTTCATAGGAGTTTGCTCAACCAGTCTACAAGGCATAGGATCATGTCCCATGGGGGGTCCTGTGGAGGGTGCTCCAGGAGTATGTGGTACGGGGTCTGTTACTGTGGGCGATCAGGTTCCTATAAATGGAATGAGAGTTGGGTTTGCATTGCTAGCAGTAAATCAGATTCATTCCTGCTGGGTGTTGGGTTCCACCAGGGCTGTCCTTTGTCACTGATTGTGTTCGTAAGTGTCATTGGACTGTGAAATGCAGCATGCACTGGGGTGGTTTACAGCTGAGTAGATGGATGGAAGGATGGATAGCTGGATGGATGGATGAGGACAAAAGTCTGGTCACATGCAGTGACATTATATAGCACACAAAAAGGGAATTATTAAAGAGCAAAATTTTCCAAGACTTTTTCCTTCCCCTGTTATTTGTGGTTCATATCCCAGCTAGATTAAAGAACACGGTGCAAACCTGTACATTAATATGATGCTTTAAAATTAACTGGTCTTAGAGATCTGTCTGCCTTCATAATTGCTGCTTCTTAGCCTTGTGAAACCAGCTCAGTTTCATTTGTATGGCTTGAATGTAAATATACTGGATCACAGACCCCGCATTATACACATGGCATGTCGTCATTAGAAGGTAATGCTTTCAACAGTTTCAGTTGTTCCAAAAGAGCTTAAACCCTCTAAGTGCTACAGTATCACGTGTCGGCAGAGAGCATCTTGAAAATTTATGTGGAGTACAGTAGCTAAAACCCCAAATCCAAAATAATCACCAGCTGTAAAAGTTAATGGAGATTTACCTTTATCCTACAGCACCAATACACACTGACGTCTGACAAGTGATGTCAAACATACGCTACAGAAATGGGCTTCTTTCTTCCTCTTCCAGCAATAACATTTGCAGCAAATGGAAACTACAGCTAAAATCTTCCCGACTTTGGAAGTCCCAGGCTTGTGTACATTTTTTATGAGCAAATTAAGTAAAGTGGCCAACTCTTAAGCCGCCGGATCCTCGGGACACTCTGCAGGTCATAAATATTTTCAGCTGTGCATTTCAGGATATTGTTATTTTTCACTGGCCTCATGATGGCAGGATCTGGGAGGGACCACGTGCCGGCCAGTGTTAGTCATTTCTGTCCCCGAAACGGGCTGAGCCCTGCAAACTCGGGCTGTAATTAGGCCGCCAATGGCTGCGGGCCGAGCGCACATGTGCTGTGGTCTGAGTGCCCTGTGCCGTGCTGAGCGATGAGTGACGCTATGGCTGGAGACAGCGCTGCCTCATTATTATTAAAAGAAAAAAAAAAAAGAAAATTGTATTATTGGCCAAAAGAGTTTTTTAGAGTGATACTGTAGTATTCTTAGCCAGGTTCTATTGAACCAGTATCAGAATGTATCCACTGATGAAACCTCTAAGCGCTTATGTAAGTCGCTCTGGCTAAGGGTGTCTGCCAAATGCAGTAAATGTAAATTTTCAAAGCAGTTTAAATTAGCTCAATAGGACTTACTGAGCATGTGAAGGCCCACTCTGTGATCCCACCCCTCTCCTTTTGCAGTTCCCTATTGGGCTCCTGTTTTGCTGGTAGCCAGTGGCAGGTATGGAATGGCTGACACAAGCAAGATCAGCCAGAAATGCTATACTTGCTTCAAGATGCATGCTGTATGAAATGCATGCTATAAGTATGGCTTCTACTACGAGCCTATATGTCCCATCACAGCCAGCGTCACAGAAGTCCATGCAGTGGAAATTTACCTTTGTAATCCCCAATTAAACTGATCTTCTGGGCTCTATATCCTTCAGTAGGCGCTACACAGTATATCTGCAATAGAAAATGAGAATGATTAAAATGTTAAGTTCATTTTTGCTATTTCAGCATGTTATGATACAATCATTGCATCGTGAGAGTATCATTTGGTGGGAAAATTTTCTGGGGCACTCCATACTGTGAAAGTTTCCTTTAACAGAAGTGTTTACAAGGGTTTATAAATCGACTTTTCCTCTTGTTAAAATGTGAGGGAATGAGGAGCCTTTACCATGCCCATCACTGGACCACAAATTAACTGGCTAGGCTGGAAAAATCTGCCCACCACCTCCTCTGTTGCTAGTGCAGTGGCCATCATGCACACGATGCTCCAAAGAACAAAATGAACTGAGACTGTTTTTAAGAATTTGCTACTGTTTGGAATTATACTATTTTTCACTATGATTAAATAATTTCAGTGACAAAATCAAACTGCACTATAATGTCATTTCTTTGAATCCTTCACAATATCATCACAATGAACCTTGCTAGCTATACATCCAAGACACAACGTCAAAGTGAGAGTTAAATCAGAAGACTTTCGGGCTGTGGAGTTCTTTGAAAAGCAAAACATCTCATGCTTGGCATGCCTTGACCTTTCCTCAAGGAGCCTATACAGAAAATAACACCCAAGATGGCCACATCACCTCCAGGCTTGCCAAACAGCGCTACACCCAGGTTGCAAAGCTCTTAAAGGCAAAAAGAATACTGCCGGGAATTGGGGCCGAGGTGACAAAAGCTGCCCCAGTCCTGTTTCAATAAAGGGAAATGGAATCTTAAATGTATTTGATAAAAATTGACGAGAAGTCCATTCTATTCGGCACGGCCCAGGGAGGCCTCTTCCTGACTGGACCAAAATGCAGTTTACTCACCATGACCTTATAGCCCCCTGAAGCGCGTCTGAAAGTTAGCATGCTGTCAGGGGCGATGACTTCTGTATCTCTGCATGTGTTACAGCCACTGTGGCTGCGACAGTGAGAGACTCTCCCCTGGGCCAGCACTGCACACAGACCTCTTTGTATCTGCACCTGGGCTCCAGGATGACAAAAAAAACAGAGCCACCATACAGAAGCAACAATGCATCACCACAAATAATGTACTGAAGTCACCCTTTAATTAACTTACAATGTATATGTCCAACACTCCATACATATCTATATATTTTATTAATTTCACATTTTGCGAGTATCCTGTGTCGCCCTTCTCTGAGACCTGCCATTTCTGAATAACGTGTACCATCTTCTGGTACCATGAAGCGTGTGCCATCACCGACAAAAGGTGGGAAGTCTTCCAGAAAATCCACGGGCTAATGCTTCCTAAATAACACTATTTTCATTTAGGAACGAAAGCTGTCCCATCCTTCAGTAATTTTTCACTTCCACACCTCATTTCAAGCCATTGATACCATTATCCACAAAATTGCTACTCAAGTCTGTTTTCTTAACTTCACTGGGCATGGCTGAGTCTCTGCCATTGGGCACTGTGTACTCCAGTTTTACATTTTAACTTATATTTAGCAAAATGTTTTTCTGTGTTGAATTGAACATTACTGGAAGCTCCTCCATGTTTAATCAGAAGGCTTGTCCAAATACTGAGCATACCAGGGATGTGCACAGGAATTTTACAAGGCCATTGCTTTGACCTGAAAAAAGTCACACAGACTGTATGGAGAACTGAAAAATACATCACTTCTTTATTAAGTCTTTATTAATATATCTTGCTCCAAATTTTACTTTAAAGCAGAATCCTCCTATTGGGGGGCATTTCAATAAAAATCTTGAGGTCGTCTTCCTTGTCAATTTCCATTTCCTTTTCTATAGCCAGCAAGAGGAGGTCAGACAGCCGCTCTGACAAGCATTCTAGCTTAGTGTAGCATGCAAACACCCAAAACAGTGATAGGATTTAAGCATTTTACCATTTTGAATGAAACAATTAATGTAATGCCTGTCACAACAAAAATGATTACTTCCATCATTTATGCTTCTTCTTAAAACAAATGTTCGAGAATAACCATCAGCAGAAGCGTACTTTTTCTACCAAAACATTTAGCATGTGATAACCCAACATACTATCTGGTAACTGCCTGGTTCATTACGTGGAAAACTGAGCCCGGACTTATGAAGAATTTAATTCATTCCATAAAATAATGATGATAGTTCGTAGAGAATGTCAGGATTACACATACAACATCAGGGAAGGGTACACGCGATACTCGGGAGCACAACAAGTGTTTACACTAAGCACACACAGTTACCTTTAACGAGACATACACACGGGCTATATAAACGGCCCGCGAGCATGCCGGGAAATGCTAATCGCACCGGCGCTAAATTATTTTAATGATTTTTTAAGGGGACATTACGAATGAATAAGCCAGAATATTATTACTTGTAGTGATAAGTAGTTTTGATGCATTTTCAGTGTAGAAATGGGCAGTTGCAAAATGCAAGCTCTGACTCGCGACACAGCTGAAAGGGAAACAGACCGACTGAACTTTCAGAAGCTGCATCCACTCGCTTTGCCTAGAAGTTTATCGAGTGCAAGTGAGTAGCTTGATGGCGAAGTAACTAGTCTCAGAATGAGTCGGTGACGTTAACGTTACTGCCATATGCATTTCTCTCTAGCTTACATGAAGCGTTTCGGGTAGCGTTTTTTTTTTTTTTTAAATGCGCGCAGTTCGCCACCGTTCAGTAGGTGCGCAGTGCAGCAGAATGGGCCGTTCGGGGAGCTGTGCTAAATTGCGAAGCTGTTGAGTCGCTACTGTATGTGGCTGAGCTCCGCCTATCGCGGCAAATTAAAAAGCATTTTCCTGACGAAGATGACTTGCGCATCTTTTTTCCTCTTCGCGCGGCGGAAAAATATATATAATATTTTTTCTAGGAGGGGCAGCTTGAGTCAAATAGTGCAGTTTCCCTCTGCACGTCCCTGCAACACATCATACATCCACTTCAGGTTCACCTGTAAATTCCTAATTTATGTTTGCATATATGGCCAGTTCTTTAATCACCATTTGTTATTAAACTGAAGCATTCATATTACTGTCTGTATAATCCCCTTTACAATAAAAATATTCTGTATGAACAAGGTGCATCTCTCAAGAGGACAGATTTGTTTCCATTACTGGTAAGGCGCAAATCAGCCCCGAACTCCCCGCCCCCCTAATCACATACGGTACTCCCATAATCAGAAACTTTATTGTCATTATAAAAGGTTATAACGAAAATTGTGTGCAGTCCCCTGCAGTGCAAAAATAATAAATTTTTACACACAAATAAAAAATAAAAATAATTAAAAATAAATTTCTTATGCACAAAGAGTAGTATATAACAGAACAGGTTATTGCAGATTGTAATTTTTTTTTGAAATATTGCACAGATTTAACTTGGTAAGGTATTGCCCAGGTTTGTGAAAGAGAGCATACTCTTCCGGTTTGATGGATCCGGAATAATACTGGTAGAGACACGTCCTCACCATCAACACCCTTGCCATGTACGCTGAAAGACACCTCCCAGAATCATAATCAGACTCAGTAATAAGCCACTCTGTTTATTGGTTATTATATGTATTCCTGTTCATTTGTTTTGTTACCATTAAAAAGAAATATAAAATAAATCAAGAAATATTATCAAAAACTAATTTTTATTTTATATGGATATTCAGGGGCGCTGCTAAGGATTTTGGGCCCCATGAAAAGAATCTTGACAGGGCCCCCAACACAGTTTATTGGGGGCTTCTCTGGGCCCCCTCTCAGTCATGGGCCCCGAGAATCGTCATCGTTTACCCCCCCTTTACAGCGCCCCTGTGGATATTGCACATATCACGTGGTTAAATATTACTTGAAAATTTCTAAACATAACATGGAAATGAAACTTTAAAATGCATCAAAACTACTTATCACTACAAGTAATAATATTCTGGTTTATTCGTTCGCAATGTCCCCGTGAAAAATCATTAAAATAATTTAGCGCCGGTGTGATTAACATTTCCCGGCATGCTCGCGGGCCGTTTATAAAGCCCGTCTGTATGTCTCGTTAAAAGTAACTGTGTGTGCTTAGTGTAAACACTTGTTGTTCTCCCGAGTATCGCGTGTATCCTTCCCTGATGTTGTATTTGTAATCCTGACATTCTTTAACATTGCATATAACCTCCCCGCGATCCGCTGCGTTATTGTTATTGTATAACTTTATAATCCTGTTCAGGGTGAAGGGGGGCTAGGCCGCGTGCTAACCTTTGTTACACTGAGAATGGGGAACTAACTGGAACTGGAACATAGGCAGGACAAAAAGGGGGGCTCCGGCCCTCCTCGAAGTGCAAGTAAATTTAGAAAAGCAGAAGGTACATTGACAGGGTCGCGGTGACATTAAGCTTACGCTTGACATGCGGGGACATAACAAGGGAGGGGGTCGCTGACGCTGCTTAATTGCAACATAATAAGATAAGATAAAAGGGAACGGGTTTGGGGACTAACACTAGCAGTTACAAAACAATAGTTGCATGTTACGCTAACTGGAGAGTCAACAACAAGAACGGCAAACGCCCTGTTTGGGTTATAAAAACCAGACCCTGACAAGAGATATTGAGCTACTCTTGGTATGTACTGTTTTGTGCATCTAAGTGTGCTCCCGGATTGCAATCTGTGACGTCATTAAAGAGAGCTGACTTGCAACCAACCTTCGCCTCAGACTGCATCCTTCCCTCATCAACGGACTCGGTGGAGTCTAACTCCAACAAGGGCTAAAGTAAAGTATGACGGCGTGTGGGAACCGCGTCGCTTCGTTTTATTTTGCGCCGCTACGATGCCTTGTTTAGCCCGGCGACACAATACCAAGTCAATCACGGATTGCTTATTACTTCCGCCAGAGTCTAGTAAGTGTTGCTTTCGCAGCAGTAAAGAAAGCGAAATAAATCAAGATACAAAAACAAGTGATAGAAATCAAGGCGTCTTGTAGGAATATCTCATCCACTCGAGAAAAGAATGTCTGGTCAAAGCTACTGAAGAAAATTAACGTTAAATCTGATTTAATAAGTAGGGTAAAACTGACGTTTTATTACACCCTTAAGTTTGAATATTTTACTACATTTTGGGATATTAAGAAAAACGCTGAAGGAGGCGGAGATGCTCTCCAGCAAAATGCGATTTGGACTTGAGGAGGCGGTGCCTAGTCTGTATTTTTTTGTAGTAAAGTAAACATGTGATGATGCAACATTTCCTCAATCAAGCACCCTATCTAATTCCCTGTCTACGACTCCAATGGATTTGTTTTAGGTTTCTGCCGATCCATAACACCCAACTTCACAGGAATAAATAGTTACATACGTTAATTTCATAATTAATATAGTCAATATGAGATTGTGAAGAACAACAACTCGGTGTGCAGTGTTTTAGGGTTCAATCTGACTATCTGCATAATCAGATATGGATTTTGCAGTAGAATAAGTACCTTTATGGTCAAATGCTAGAGTCTGGCGA
Organism: Brienomyrus brachyistius; assembly: GCF_023856365.1. Taxonomy (NCBI): domain Eukaryota; kingdom Metazoa; phylum Chordata; class Actinopteri; order Osteoglossiformes; family Mormyridae; genus Brienomyrus; species Brienomyrus brachyistius. The sequence goes on from NC_064543.1 coordinate 26,824,930, forward strand.
TCTCACTCAGTATCCCTGCAATGCCTATGAGAAAACGTGATTGATTTGTTGATTCACGCTTCACACTATCTGTCAATCAGTTTTTGTGAGCTCTTTATGGTTTTTAAATAACCATAATCCCACACAGACTTTTGTGTATTGATTGACAGATACTCTTTACACCGTCTTATAATTTGCTCATCGGAATGGTACGGTATAATTGCTCACATTAGCATACTTGATGAAATATTTATCCTGATACTTTTGCCGTCAGCGTATAAATAGATGTGCAGTTACGCTAGGTTATTTGTATTGTAAACAAATTCTTTTGAAAAGCAGCCAGATATAATTAAATCTCTGAAAGTGAGATGTTAAGGAACGTAGTTGTTTCAAATTGGAAACCATCTGGTCCGGTCCATGTTTTTGTAAGCTCGGTGCTCCTTTCAATAAAGGGTCAGACTCAATGGATCTGGCAAGCTTGAATACTAGTACCTTTTCTACTGTGTGTGCTTGGTCTGCCACATTTTACTAGCTTCAAAATGCAATTTGGTTGCAATCGTTTCATGTTCAAGACTGCGTTTAGCAAGCTCTATGCCACCGATTAGGGTATTCACAACTATGGCAGATCACAGCCATGGTAACAATGAGGACCCCATTTACCTTTCTCTTTGAGTGGAACCAACAAAAGCCAGCGTTAAAATAAATATTTATCTCGTGATTGCTCTACGCTCTTCAAATAAAATAGCAGCTTCCCAGCCCAGTTTAGAAATATGTCCGTATAGCAGCGCTGTGAAGGTCTATTTATAAGTAATAGTTGTGTGGAACAAATGTGAGAAGCAGAAAACAGTCATTCATTGATAACAGGAAGCTGACAGCAAGCCCTTATTTTGCAGTGATGGCGCTACGCTGTATGATAAACGCGGAAAACACTGTTTCTTAGCGCTATGTGATGGAACGAAAATCATTATTCCGAGAACTTCCGTGACATTACACAGAAAGCGGGTGTTTTTATGAGGGATTTACCGAAGTGAATTCTTGCATTCATATAAAAACAGTGCATAACAGTTCTACTGCACGTTATTTTTAAAGCAATTAACATTAGCATTTAAAATGGAAAGACTTTTAAAAGGTTAATGCGAGGGTTTTGCTATAGTTGGAATTGTTATTAATGGATGAAGCTGAGTGTTTTCTTTCCATGGCCTGTGTCAGGCCTTGCACAGCGAAGACACACAGCTTTTCTTGTGCTTCACCAGCTGGGCACTATCCATCTGTGCTGAGGTGTGTTGTGAGTATAAAGGACACCTTTCATAGGGTCTGTGGGGTAAAGTAATGGTGCCATTGAGAGCAAATGGGTTACAGTAACAAAAAAGGTTGAGCTAATTTGTATGGGGGGGGGGGGGGTTGGATTTTGGGGAGTGTTTTCTGCAGGACATTATAGGGAGGGTTGCCTGCATGACCCTGCAGGTGGGCACTGCTGCATTTGGGCCAGTCCCGCGGCTTGGCTGCTTCTCACCCGTCCCGTGCCGGAAGGTTCCAGTACTGGCAGGTCAGAGAGCGCCAGCTAATGAAATCAGGGGAGAATGAGCTGCTGCTGTGACCACGGGTGGCCAAAAGCTGATTACGACCAGTAATCCGTGCATCATGTCTCCCAGTGATGCTGACTTAGAATTTAACCCCTTACTAAGCACATATTCAGCTTTGAGGTACCACTACTCTGCTTTCATGAATATTCCCCGATTTTGTCTGTATTTGGGAGAAATACTGAAATCCTTTACAGCAGCACTCAGAAGAAAACTGCATTTCTCAACAGCATCCATAATTTATATCGATGAGCAAAAGGATGTAGCAGCGTTTTCTGTTCGCTAACTTGATTTGTTTGGCATATGTACAATCGGTTACATGTCAGCATGCAGGGCAGGCCCCGCTCCTGGGGGATATGGGGAGCCACTCCACCCCCTTAGATAATCATTTGGACATTTCAAATTTGGAGCCTGGCTGACACAGAATCAATGTACAAATTCAACATGCTGCAGAACATGAGTCTAAAACATCAAAGAATGACCTAAACAAAGAGTGTAGAGGATACACAGGAACCAAAGAACTATTGTTGTGCATCTTCAAAAATAATAAAATGAATAATTTCACAACATTACTTATACTGAGTTGTGCTATTGTTATCAGCAGAACTGTGCAACAGAGGTAGCTGTGTTTTCTAATAATTAAAACTAGCTAGAACAAAAGCTTGTAAGAAATTGGAGTAAAACTCAGGAACATGTGACATAAGGTGGTGGGATGTTATCCAAGGCCAGAAGAAAGTGAGCGTGGATGTAATTAGCAATGCCTAGCAGGCCTTAATGACGTGGCACAGTCATTAACCCTGTTGCATAGTCATTTGGACCCCCACACTCTACAGACCTGCTTGCTACACCACCTCAGTGGCTGCATTTTAGGAATGAGCCTGCCTCTTGATGTCCCTAGCTTATCTGCCACTATTTTGCCTTTAACTATCTTGCTTGTGCCTTTAAATTGCCTGCCTCTACTCTTCTGCCTTCAGCTTGCTTACCTCTGTTCTCCTGACTTCAGCTTGCCTGCCTGTGCTTTCTTGCTCCTGTGCTCTCGTGCCTCTCTGCCCTCTTGCCTTCCACTTCCCTACATGTGCTGTCCTGCCTCTCTGCTGTCCAGCCTTCAGCCTTCAGCCTGCCTGCCTCTGCTCTCCTACCTTCAGCTTGCCTGCCTTCTCTCTCCTGCCTCTGCTGTCCAGCTCTCTCTGTACTCCCTCCTTTCATGTCCTGCTGCTGATCAGAGGTCCCCCCCCCCACTTTACTTCCACCTGCATTTGCTGTGTAGAGGTGTGCCCCTGATTGAGTTTTTGTTGAACCTATAATATTATCTGTGACTTTGCTGTATTCTACCAGTGACACTGAAAATAATAATTATTTCTTAACTGCCAGATCTTTCACTTACTTTAATTTTGTAAAATGAGGTTATAGCCCATATAAGCATTGTATATTCCTTTGTATACTCTCAGTAAAAAGGCTAAAAATTTGTACCTTCCTTGTCACTTGGGTTGTACCCTCAAGGGTCTGCCAATTGTACCCTTAGCTGTAGGTAATTGTAACTTTTAAGATACAGAAATGGTCTCTATGGAACATTTTCTGTACCATTGATGGTACATTAAGCTGTTTGTACCTTTGAGATGTTCCTCAGAGCCCAATTGCAGCCCAGTGACAAGCAAAGGTTCACATTTTTACCCTTTTTTTCTGAGATTGTAATTTTGTGGGGTTTTCTTCAGGTACTCTGGTTTCCCCCCATAGTCCAAAACCATGCTAAAGTGAATTGGAGTTACCAACTTGCCCATGGATGTGTGTGTGTGCCCTGTAATGGGTTGGTGCCTCATGCTATGTTGTTCCCTGCATTGTGCTTGTAGTCTCCAGTCCCATGTCACCGAATAGGACAGTTACAGAAAATGAATGGATGGATTGCCATTAATATAGGAAAACTATATTAAATTGCTCCAGCAGGGCAGAAACTTGAAGGAAGAAAACTTGATTTTTCTCAGAGCAAGACAATGATCTTTGCTTGTTCATTTTAAGCTTTTAATCATTGTCTTCTGTTATCAGCTCATGCTGTTTCCTATACAGTCTGGAGAGGGAGAAATCGTTGTGTTTGAGGTAAAATGAGCTGCTTACCGCACTTTTCTTGGGAGACATCTTTGCTCAGCATGATGTAACCCTCACTGTTGTTAGACAGCCGGTCATAATGAGGTCATGATGGGTGCTCTGCCTCTCCAGACCACTTAAGCAGAATGTGAATCAGGCCACAAATTTAGGTGGAGTAAGAGCTAAATTAGGACCACACATCTGGTTAATACGCTCCCTAATAAGATGTCTTCTTTGGGAAAAGCAGTTGTTTCAGGCCAGCAAATTTTATTGAGCTTTATGAAGAACAAAAAAGTATCTACAGAAGAGGGAAGAGTAAACTTTACGGAGGCCAACATCGAGACGCACTGACTGGCCTGTACATGTCCTTGTCCAACTTGTACTTATTATTTTAGCACACTCTGCTGGACTGCATGCTGGATATCACTGTGTGCAACCCCTGCGCAGTGATGGATTTCATGCCTGCTGCCACCTGTGTGTGTGTGTGTGTGTGTGGGGGGAAGTTATGTATATATTACATTTCAGTCTCCGATCGAGACACCACTCTGGGCAGTGCGGACTGCTGAGTCTTGCCTATTGAACCACAGGGAACTCAAGTGGTCACACCAGGTGTTCTGGCTTCAACCCGATGTCCACCTGGTGTCCCGAGTGTGCCCTGCTCACCCCCAGGTGCCCCAGGCACACCCTGCTCATCTCCTGCGGTCTTGTTTGCTCCCACATCATCTCTTGCTGTCCCGTTGGCTCCCATCTTGTTGGTCCAGCATCGCATCATATTCTGTTGTCACATTGGTTGACTCCTCATTCCCTGCAGGTCACCACCAGGCCAACACCTGACTCCCCAGTCACCGGCAAGCCAGCGCCCTCTGAGGCCCCTGGGTCCTGCGAGCCTGATGTCCCCCACCTTGCTGGTGATTGGGCCCAGGAGGGTCTGTGTCCCAGGAACGCTGGCCAACTCCCCAGGTCAAAAAGACTCCTCGGGTGGTCCCTGCTTACTCCAATCATAGCTTACTCCCTGTACCACTACTCTGTCCTGCTGCCTCTCTGGTCTTGTATAATGTCTGTCCTGTGTACCCTGTCAGTTCTGCCATGCCCTGTCCTGTCTGGTATGTCCTTGGCCCCATGTGTCCGCCTTCGTGTCTGTTCCCCTTGATCCCTGCCCCTGTTCCTCCTCTGTGCACAGATGGCGTGGTTTGCATGTGCCTGTCTACCTGTTGCCTGTGCCCTTCCCTTTCATATACTTTCCATTTTTAACCCCTTGCTTTCCTGTTTTCCAGCCTCTATTTCGTTAGATTTTTTTCCCCCATAAAAATAAACGATCAATCCCCTGAAAGATACGTATACAAATGTGTGTATTGTGTGTCCATGTTTAAATTAGCCATGGCATGTGGGAGCGCATTGATGTACGTGCCCTGTGTATTGCATCCAGGATGCATGCTGTCTTGAGCCATGCGCTTCCAGGGGTAGCCTCCAGGCTCACTCTGTGCATTTCCATCCATTGAAGATGCATGGATGCGTGTGTCATTATAATTGATTTTTTTTTATGCCTGAAACCTTGGTATATGTAGAGTAGTAGACTGTTGCCCATCTTAAAAGCATTAGCATGATAGAAGAATGAGGCTGCACTGTCACAGTGAAGGCAGCAGGGAAGGCAAGGATACAAGGAAGCCTGGGCAATTCCTCAAGCTGTGCAACCCCCCCGCCCCTGACACCCTGTTTATGGTGCACAACATCACATATACATACGCATGCCTGCAGAAGGAACAAAAATGAACAAGGTCTGTCAAGCCAGGTAATTGCACATTCATCAGCTGGGAGCAAAAGCCGGCCAAACGATAGCTGTCAGATGGATATTAAACATTATGTTAGATGCCGGCTGCGTTGGGCGGCGTCACCTTTAGCTGCGAGAATGTAGGAGAGCGTTTCGAATCCACTAATGTCTGGGAAGCAATGAGCTGGAAGAGGAGATGCATGGATGTGCACAAGAAAAGAAACTGATGATGAAAACTTTAATCCAATTAATTTATCTCTTCTGCAGAATAAGATAAATTCATCACGCACTCTTCCAAAAGGCCCCGTGCCTGTTTGTACCACAAGATCTACGAGAGTGTTCTGATTAAGTTAAACTAAGATGCAAAATAATAATTAAAAAGTGACTCTAGAGACACAGCCTGCTCGTGTTAATCACAGCTTGCTGCTAAACAGGCTTGGAATCTGACGCTTTAAGTCATCGGGTTGTGTAGTAAAATGCAACAATTTTACAATTACAATGCACTTCACTGTTATGAAAGGGCACTCAAGGGCAGCCGAATGTCACATCAAACGGAAAGGGCAGGAACAAATTAAAAAGAGGCAGAGTGTATCAGATCTTCTCGCTTGTGTCAAGACTACAAATGGGTGGTAAATTGCCCATTAGAAGAAACATCACTGTGGGGTTTTGCTCCATGCAAGCGAACAGCTATTCCAGATCTAAGAAAGTATTATGCAATGGCAATTTGAAAATGGTGGAAATGTAAGTGGAGTTCATCGAAGAGCCGATGTTCCACCATGATTTTAACCAGTTTCACTGCCAGACCTCACTCTGCACTCTACAGTGAGCAGTAATTTGGAGATATTTTTTACTAAACTTATCAGCAATCCAAAGAAATCATGAATCTGTCAAATAAATGCACAATAATAAAAAAAATATATAGAATAGTCATCAACATACATAGCATGTAGGCTGAGCTAATTATATCTTCAGCAGTAAAACAGGGCTGACCCCACAAGCCCCATGCAATCACACATTGATTTTCTATACAGATGGGGAGTTTAATAAATCTCACTACAGTAACGGGACCAGGTGGTCAATCATTGTTCTGTTTTCAAAACCCTTGATGAGAACCACATAGTGTGAGGAGAAGAGATAGAGTATTGTTATGTTTAATTACAGCATGTCACAGAAAAGAACGTATTAGCATTTTAAACAAGCACTTCATCCGATCGAGGGACAATTGTTATAAATTTCATTAAATATGTACCGTGTGTGTGGCAGTGTTGCCAAAACCATTTTAAACTGAAGGAGACGGCAGAGCTCTCACTTAAAAAAAATCTAAACTATTACTTTCATGTTTTCCTTCGAGAGTTTCAAAAAGTCTTAAATTGTTGGACTTTTAATCAATGATTAATCTCATTTGTCTCTCAAGACCTGCTTCTCTTCTCTTTTTCATTCCTTATGAGGTACAGAAGGTGGACTGATAAAAATGAAGTGAAGGGAAAGAAAAAAAACGAATATGATATTTAAATCAAACGTGCACCCTAACATTTACGAGAGCCTTGTTTCCCGGTACTGGTTTAAGGCAGGCTCCGGTGCTTCCTGCATCGCTAAAAGACTCCTCTGTGTCTCCTTGTCTGCACTCTCGTTTATTTACCGATTGCTGACAGAGCGATTGTGCGCAAGTTCACTGCCGATGCGCAAGGCAGCGTTCCGTGTTTAATGACAATGTTCAGCTCTTCTTCGAAAGACAACAAATTTTGGTCCGCAGAGACCTTTTTATGACATATCAACAAAATCAATCTACAGCTGCTCTAAAACAAATACTCTTTTGAAAGTAAGAGCTGATATATGTAGTAAGTGCCTGACAGCACACCCTAGGAATAACCTAACACTCAAATATTTTTAAATGTTAAATACAAAAGGGTAGTAGCTATTATTAATTATTATTATAAAAACAGAATAATTTCATTGAATTGATCTTTTGTTGTTTTCTTGCTATGTTTGTATTGAATTTTGGAGCTCTTGCTCTGAGGCTAACTAACTAACTAACTCACTCCTAGCTAGCTTCTTGATCTGCCTTATTTGCATGTAGCATCTATAAATGTAAATATATGAAGCAGAACAACTATAAACATTCATTTTCTTTAAAAAATAGTCATTAAATACAATGGAAGATTGGGAAACATTGTTTGTAGTACATCATTTCTTTGAGTCAAATTGTTTGAATCATATACAATCAGACGTATTTATGACTTGAGGGAGAGCGGGAATGCCGGCTTGCTGAAAGGCCTCGCGTGTCACCATGGTCACCAAGCCGACTCAACACCCCAGAGACAGCGGGAATGAGGGAGAGCGGGAATGCCGGCTTGCGGGAATGCCGGCTTGCTGAAAGGCCTCGCATGTCACCATGGTCACCAAGCCGACTCAACATCCCAGGACAGCGGGAATGAGGGAGAGCGGGAATGCCGGCTTGCTGAAAGGCCCCGGGCGTCATGAAGGTCACCAAGCCGACTCAACACCCCAGAAACATCGGGAATGAGGGAAAGCAGGAATGTCGGCTTGCTTAGAGGCCCCGCGTGTCACCAAAGTCACCAAGCTAACCTGACAACCTGGAAACAGAGGGAATGAGGGAGTGCGGAAATGCTGGCTTGCTGAAAGGCCCCACGTGTCACCAAGGTCACGAAGCCGACTCAACACCCCAGAAACAGCGGGAATGAGGGAGAGCGGGAATTCCGGCTTCCTGAAAGGCCCCGTGCGTCATGAAGGTTATCAAGCCGACTCAACACCCCAGAGACAGCGGGAATAAGGGAGAGCAGGAATGCCGGCTCGCCAAGAGGCCCCGCGTGTCACCATGATGACCAAGCCGACTCTACACCCCAGAGACAGCGGGAATGAGGGAGAGCGGGAATGTTGGCTTGCTGAAAGGCTCCGGGCGTCATGAAGGTCACCAAGCCGACTCAACACCCCAGAGACAGCGGGAATGAGGGAGAGTGGGAATGTCAGCTTGCTGAAAAGCCCCGCGTGTCACCCAGGTCACCAAGCCGACTCAACACACCGGAAACAGAAGGAATGAGGGAGTGCAGGAATGTCGGCTCGCCTAGAAGCCCCGTGTGTCACCAAAGTCACCAAGCTATCCTGAAAACCCGGAAACAGAGGGAATGAGGGAGAGCGGGAATGTCGGCTCGTCTAAAGGGCCCACGTGTCACCAAAGTTACCAAGCTAACCTGACAGCCCGGAAGCAGACAGGCATTTTATTGCCACTCCTTGCCTCTCAAAGTGAATGCGGCTAAATGAATGCTGGGGCACAAATATGCTGATGAAATTGGCCACCACTGTTCCCCTTCAGACAGCAGCCAGCGCATAACACACCTGCGCTCTGCTTCTTCGCAGCGGGGTGGCTGCATGCCAGAGCGTCTTCCTGGAGATATGAGCTAAATAACACAGTCATTGATTTGTGATGTACCATAATAGGCCATTAGCGTTATTATGACCGAAGATACTTTGCGGGAGTGAAAATAAATCATTAAAAACACAAGGATTTACATATTCTCAGAAGTGTGTCCCATTAATGGTCTTAACACCTTGGAAATGCCTCATGGATATATTGTACTATAATATTTTATTACTCTGTATGTGTTACAATATAGGCCCTTCCAATCATGATTATGGTCTACAGAATGAATATGTGTGTTTATTGTCATGTGACAGAATTCCCTTTTTTCATTGAAACTGCTTGAGTGAGTTGGGTGTATAATTTTTTTCACACTTAGAACATTCAGTTAAAACCTGTCCTGTTTGTGCAATTCCAGCAGCTCTGGTCCAATATAAGGCCTATTTTAAGTCTACTTTACACTGCAGATTATTCCTTTTTTGGAGAGGCTAGTTAATATACAATCCCTCAACATAAAGTAAAGGGTGCCCAGGGGAACATTGCACTTTGGTAACACCGTGGGCAAACTCAGTTACTGGATAAAAAGTAAAGATGAGCCCTGGGTATGATCAGTAGCACTGTGACTACCTGGGACTGAGTGCAGGCTGGACACCGGCAATGGAAGGTGGAGCAGAAACCCCACGGAAGCCCCTTCCTCACCTTTGCATAGCTGTGGATGAGAATGACCCCAGGAGCGATGTCCTGGTGCTGCTGAAGGAGCTGCGGCCTGAATGGAAGCCAGAAGAGATTAAACTGAAGGCAAGTGTGGGAGCCTGCTAAGCAGCGCTAGCAGCATCGGTGAATACTGAGGCTTGCAGTCTGTATAGGCAGCATAGAGACCCCCGATGAGATCGTCTCACTTACTTAGTTCCAGGGACGTCGGCAGGACCTGAAGATATCCAGGGTTTAGATATTTATATATTCCACGTACTAAATGCATAGACACCTACTACGTCTAACGTTGGTATGGAAGTCAGCAGACTAGCTAGACAGAATTATTGAGCTGTAATCAAAGGTGGAAGTTAAGAATTTCTGATATTAGCCGGCCTGGGACCCTTTTCCGCTCTTTGATGTAGCTGTAGGTAATGCATTAAATTTAGTTAGTTTTCGTTAAATCTAGTTATCCTTAACTTTAGTTCGTTTTTTCTGTTTCTTTTTAACTACTAGCCAGCTAGTAGCAAGCTAACTAGTTCAGTAAAACGTACTAGCTCAGATATTTTTTTTATTATTTAACAGCATAAAGGGCAACCAAGGGCCATGACATCTCACAATAATAAATTATAATGTAAAAATGTTTATTAATGTCCATAAACTATTTACTCATTCAGAGCATCTGTACAGAGCCAATACCTACCAGTCCTCCAGCTATCCAAAAATTTGTGATTGTGATTAATGTTTTTTTCAGTTTCTTTTTAATCTAGCTTTCTGACATCTCTACTAATTCTTCCCTCTAGAGAATGGAGAATTAGGGCTGTCAATTAGATTCTTAAATTGCGATCAATTACACATTTTGAGGGTTAATTGCTTGATTATTCACATATATAATCATATTGCAATACTATCCAAAAAAGATTTTAGAGTCTGTATATTCAGCGCAGAAATGTATTTATTCTAAACACAAAGACAAAATGCATATATTAGCTTGCCCCATGAGACTCCGTTAGCTGAATTTTTTGATTTTAGCAATGAATACCAGAATTCTGTGCAGCATCACAACTGAACTGTCAGTTTGTTTGCAGCCAGGAAGCTCATACTATTCTCCCATTTGGGCATCAAAATTCTGCATGCATTAGTGCCAATCAAAGACGCAATAATGGTAACACTATGAAGGTAATGGGCTGTTGTGATGTATGGAATTCTCAAACTGAGAGGACAGTTGTTAAAACATATGAGCTAAACAAATCATTCGACGCTCAATCAGATTCAGTTGGTGCTGAGATACCCAAGCTTAGCAACATTCCCATTTAGTGCTTTTCAAATAAAGATCGAGATACCAACGAAAACGCAGACATTAATAATAAGAACTTGTATTGTGCTTTTGCAATATTAAAGTCTTCCATTTGGTGTAGTGTGGCCTGGAGTGAGAACATGGGAGACACGTGCCACACTGGGGGCATCCTCAAGGCCTTTACTTGCATTAACGGCTTTGACCCCGAGGAAGGGAACACGCATGGCTGTTTGCTTTGGGGGCAGCTCGCCATGCGCTGGGCTCCATCGCTACTGGGTGGTGCAAAGGTTAACTAGCTCACTTCTGCAAATTAAAATCTGCTTTCTTAAAAAAAAATAAGAAAACCTTTCGTCTGGGAAATATCAGAAACATTTTGAAATGTAACACACCTGAGTTTAGTCTGATTAAGACAAAGGGCCATTGACTATTTCATAGCAGGGGAAGGAAACTGATACTGAATCAGACCCAGATACGGGACTTTATGTCTATGTACTGTAGCCAGATATCAGTGACAGCTATCTTTTTTTTTGGGGGGGGTGACTATCTAAAATGACACAATGCTATGAAGCGAGTAAACACAAATCAACGTCCGAGCCCTTTCCCTGCCTATTCATTGCTACCCTGAAACATCCGCCGCCACATCTTTTAGCTTTTGTCCCTGGGGGGGGGCTTCGATTCTGAGGCCGGCAGCGGTGAGGGGGGACGCGGCGGTCCTCTGTGAATTTGCAGCTCTGAAGAGGAGACAGCTTTATTCATGTCAGCAAACAGTGTAGCAATCTCCCGGAGTAATAGGCGCTGTGCTCCCGGTGGTCCCAGCCCCAGATCCTACCATCTGAAACCCGGCCGTGGAACAGAAGGCACGGCAAAACAAGCACAGGCAATTCCCAGCATACCTGCCCCACAGCCACCTCCCACTTCAGACACTGTTTTCTTTGGGCAGAGAGAGGCCAGGCAATGAACTCGTGGTGGTGCTGGGGAAAAAAGGGAGAAATAAAAGGCAGAACTATGAAAAGTTAAAGTGATGCTCTGTGTATGCAGAAAAAAAGGAGCCCCTGTTCACTGAGGCTGCATGAAAGTCTTACTTCAGGAACAAAAAATTAGCATTAGCCTCAGACTGCCTGCGCATTGACTAATCCACGGTTCTCCAGGGGGGGTGTGGTAATGTTTCTGAACGGGGTCACAGCTGGCACGCGTTTAGCACATTCCATCACAGGGCCCCAGTGCCTGTGTGCGCTAACGCTGTTTCAGTCATGATCACATCAGCGCCTGATGACTGTATCTACACTCCCCTGGTTTCGCATTTTTACACTTAAATCCCACGGCCCACTTCGGATATCACTGTAAATCACAACGATGGTGTCTCTGAAATACCCACAGTCTTGCAGTTGCAGATCCGCATGGGTACATTGTCAGGTGGATATATATCTATTTGCGACTGAGCACAACACAGCACAGTTCGCTCTTCATGTGAGTCCCTCCAATTCCCTCTTGTCTATAAGTACAGTGCTGTAGATGATGAGCGCCAAAAAGGGCGGAAACATGTAATAAAAAAAAAAAAAGTTTGCAGAACACAGTGTTCAGGGCAACAAACCAGCCTGCACTGTAAACTGATAAGAATTATGCAGTAGACATGTATAATAGTGATACAGGGATCAAAGTGATGTAGTAAGTGAATAGGAGAGCAGGTGACTGAAGCCGTCCGTCTCCTGCTTTAGAGAGGACGCTGTTAGACGTTTGACTCTCCCGAGATGCGCGAGGAGCACGTGCTCCGTGAAGCCGCACTGGCTATGAGCTTCCTATTCAGCGTGGAAGCCTTGTGCGGCACTGAGGCGTTTCAGGAGCCCTCCGCCTGTCTGTGATAGCAGATCTGAGTGGCCTGCGTGCAAATAGCATACAAATGTGACTCGACGCCTTGAAAGCGACACGTTTCCAACTGCAGATACAGAGATTTAAGCACTGACACTGGTGCTGATCGCCAAGGGCCACTCGAGAGGAGCTTTCCTTTCAGACTGACACTAGCCCATTGAAGGTAATTAAATAAAACATTTTCATTTAGGAAAGGACTTTATAGTTCTTATTCATTGGCTTGAGGTTCTCCTAAGTCTGATCTTTCCTGTATTGCCTGTGAAACTATTTTCATGTTTTCATTTTGCTGCCCTGTGCTGAGAATGATGTGTTATTTAGTGCCCTCTGTGAGTCACATGGGAATGAACCATGCAGTAGACATAGAATTCATCCACCGGCTGCAGTTAATGGGTTACAGGCTTCTAACCTTCTCAGACTCTCAGATACCAATAATGTTCTGGAAATACAACTGAAATTCACATAATTTCTGTAACCGATCATCTGCTTGAATGGCTGGGTAATCATATCACCATTATACCCTTGAGCAAGGCCCTTAACCCCAACTGCTTCGGAGATGTTGGCTCACCATGCACTCTGACCTCAAACCTGTATATAGACATTTTTCTGTTGTGTAGGGCATAATAGATTGATATAATTTATTGAAATAGCCCCATTTTTGTCGTAAATTTACTACATGTACAGATTCAAAAATAATAAATGCGCAAAAATCATAACGTTTAAAATATCAGGCATTTTACCCGTATCAGTATGAGTCTGTTTTTTGCTTTAGGGGCTTTGAAGTCCCTTGAATGCTTAAAAAAGTCAGCTTCCCATTTGTATAAGAAAAATAACAATTTATTATAAGACGGTAAATCAGTTATGCCAGGATGCTGCAAACAAGCACCACTCTTCGTTCCTATAGCTGTTCTAAAGACACACAACATAGAAAAAGCATATTCGCCTGGAATTACTTAGCTAAACAGGCAAACTTCATTAAAGGCCACTTGTTCTCCCGCGTCAAAATGCCTGCTGTCCATATATAATTTCCCTGTTGAATTTATGTGAGCTAATTTTCAGTTGAATGGAGCAGTTGGCGTTCCAGTGTAATCTCGCCCGTCTGTGAAGTGCACTCGAGAAGCTGGTGACATTGAAACGTGGCATCCTGCATTACTTTAGCTTTCAGCTACACACTCAGCTAATGCCAAGATTCACTACAAAAAGGGCTGAAGTCTCCTCTTGCTTTGAATGACTCGTGTTATAGAAAAAAAAGTCAGCAGCTGATTGGTTGCCATAGCCTTGTGACCGGCCCAATAGAGCGGCCCCTGGGCCTCCCTGCATGCGTGCCTCAGATGTCCGGATGTGCAAATAATCTGTCACTCAGGCAGCACTGGTCTAAGGTTGCTAGTTGTGTGGAAATCCTGCTAGCTGGACCTTTAGCCTGCCCCATTCCATTGCCAGTGGACCTCTTATAATCGATCCATTCCTGTACCTGTGACCTGTACCTTTCTAACAGTCCCTATGACTGGCTAAACACCCTGCCAATCACACACATCCCTCCCAATCTCTATGCTCACTCCCTCTGAGTCACAGGCTCACAACATCTCCTGTCCCCCACTTCGCCCACAATAATCTCTTCATCTGTTTCACTGCCCTTTTACCCTCCTGGGTGCACAAGTAGCAGCGAGGGTGTCAGTCTATTCGGTACACAGCTGAGGGCCGTTTTTACCATACAATCTGATATTTACGTGCCAGTTCTCATATCTGCACTGTCTTTTCTTCTCCCACTTCTCGTATGTACAATCAATACCCGACACATCACGTGCTGCTAGGAAAAGGCCAAAAGATGTGTAAACTTTTGTTTTACACTCAGCATCTTTGGAAGAGACTTCAAATGGAAAAAGACTTCAAACACAGGCAGCCAGACTTCTTTGATCTTGGTCTGAATGCAATAGAGTTATGCCACACTGAAATATAAAAAAGAAAGAAAGAAAACTAGACTCAGGCCCTGGAAACGATGTGAGGAACATGCTGGTAGGTGTGCAGGTCTCTCTCTTTGACTACGTGAGGCAAGCTTTACTCCTTTAAAGTGGGACTTCAGAAGCCGAGTACAATCGGCAGAATTATTAAGCAGATCAGGTCACCTGCTCAAATAAACATGTGGAGGCACATGAAAAGATGGGGAAGTGAAGTGCTGCTGAAAGCATTTCGGCACTGGAGCTGAAAGTTGGTTATAAATGACTTTCTTCCCTTAAGATGTTAAGCACACGCAGCCGTTGGGAGCGGCGTTCCAGTTTAGCACGTGTGACTTTGCCATTATAGCTATCGATAGCTAACAGAACAAGAGAAATTCATTTGGAAAACAGGCAGCGTGAGCTTTGGTAGATAATGTTCAGAGAAAGATTCACTTGTAAATAGTACTGTGACTTTCAGTGCGTTAATAGCATGACCCACTGTGTGATAGCCATGCAAAGGTCAAGGTAATCTGCCAGAGGAGTCAAGGTAAACTGCCAGAACAGTCAAGGTAAACTGCCAGAACAGTCATGGTAAACTGCCAGAACAGTCAAGGTAAACTGCCAGAACAGTCAAGGTAAACTGCAAGAACAGTCATGGTAAACTGCCAGAACAGCTGTGACTGGTCCACATGAAATGTCCCCTTTTCACTCATGAGCAGTACTTCACCGAAGGCATCACCAACCAGCTGATAGGCTGCTACGTAGACTCTTTGCTGGGAGACGTGGTGCTGGTCCGTATCTACGGTAACAAGACCGAGCTCTTTGTGGACCGCCAGAGGGAGATGGAGAATTTCCGGGTCCTTCATCAACATGACTGCGCCCCGGAGCTCTACTGCAGCTTCCAGAACGGCATCTGCTATGAGTTTGTGCAGGGAGAGGTGATGGACGATAATCTGCTGAGACAGCCCGTCATATACAGGTAACCGCTGCCCTCAGACATGGACTCGCACGAACAGGCTGGCTCTCGGAGAGGCAGGAGGTCGGCAGAATGCTAACCATGCAGACAATGCCCTCGGGCTGGATCTCACACCAAGCCTTTGAGGTGCCTCCCTCTTCCCTGTATATCGACATGTTAAAGAAGCAGCATTGAAAGCCACAGCACCTCCCCCAACTCCTCTATCAATCTGATTCACCCCCAAAAGAGGCCTTCTCATGAATCAGATTTTAGCTCATCATGTAGTATGTTGTGCCCAGGCAGTTCTGTAACTCTGCCTCCTCATTTCTCCAGACTAGAGTGTCACCCAAAAGCTGACTGAGCTGTTATTCTCCAAATCTTCTCTCCCTCTATCCAACCTGCCATCCAGGACAGAAAATGAATATCTGAAAGACAATTCTGCAGTAACAATGTATTTCCAGGGCATCTGTGCCTTCATGCAGGTTGATTCAGATTCATATCAGCATCATAGTCATATAAGACTCCCTTTTGCCACTTATAAATGGTAGTAATTAGCTCATTAATCCCGCGACCGAGTAGGATAAGCTGTTTGGAACATGGATGGATGAATGGATAGCTCATTAATAATATGAAACAGTGTTGTAACTTGTTTCTAATTGTCTAATAACAATTTCCAAAGTGTTACAACCCAATTAATAACCTGATTATAAAGGATTTGTAAACCCTTCATAAGAGTGTGAAGTGGTACCCATATAGGCATCCAGTCAGCCACGGGGACATGTCCACCTGTTAATAAATGCTGGGATGGCACAAGTTCTCCTCCACTCGTCCTTTTTACAATAAATAAGCTCCATTACATCATAAGCCTCTTCTTTGACCAAGGCAAGATAGTAAAGAAGGGGGACCTAGAGCTGGTTTTCAGAATCATTCATGACGTTCCTGACCTGCTGATGAATTCAACAGTACAAACAATACAAAACAATACAAACAAAAATGGCTTGAATCAGTCACAGTTCCACAGGGCAATCAGATAGACTGAGATCTCATTATGAAGGTGCCTATGGGGTCTGTTTCAGGGCTTTGCCAATCTCTGGACCCATTGGCTTTGGATGGAGAGGCGGGATGTATATCGTAACATTGCAATGGCCACATCGTGAAAGGATGTGACTTGAGAAAGATTTAAAAATAATTTTAAAAGATAAAGATTTCATCATTAAAATGTAAGACTAACACTGCTTAGGGTGCAGTTTCACTACTAAACAAAGCCGCCTGTCCCCCCTATTGCCGAGACCTCTGTCTGGAGCTGATTTACACACAAGCACCGCAAACTCAGCATCCCCAGCATCCGCAGCATCATGGAAGGGATTCATCTGGTGGCTGAGCCAAGAGTTTCACTGAGGAATTTGAATTTTATTTAAGAGGTTATTTTAGAATGATGTTGGTTTAGGAATAGCTCTGTGTCAGGGGAAACTAAAAGTGAATACATTTCTAAATGAAATATGATTTAACAATATTTCACTGGGCAACTTCTTAAGCCAGAAATCTTACAAGTAACATTCATCAATCCATCTGAAAAAAAATGATTGCTTTACAATATTGTGCTTTCAGTCAGATTGAGTGATCATGCATCTTAAATAATGTGACATGAAAACAGTCCTGTCGGATTTTCAGTAGTCGTAAGGAAATATGAAAAAAAAAGGAATGAAAGAAAAGTGATTGTTCCTGTTTTTTTCTCGAGGCTGATCGCGAAGGAGATGGCGAGGATCCATTCGATCAAACCCAGAAAGGACTGCTCCTCCAGACCCATCCTGTGGAAGAAGCTCTCAGAGCTCCTGTGCCTGGTTAAGGCCGCTCACAGTGGGTCCCCCGGGTGGTGAGTCTGGACCGGCGCATTAACACCCTCTGCATGCGGGGAGCCACTGCCTTCTCACACCGCTCCCAGCTTCTACACCTCGGCCGGTAGCCGGCCCATGTCATAATTCAGGGGCTCCTGTGTCATCAGCCTCCACTTCACATGGACGGGGCCCCTGACGCGTTACGCTCACAAGTGACCCCGCCCCCCAAGCGCAGGGAAGGCCACCATCTGTCATGCAGTGCGGCAGTGATCAGCTGTAAGAAATCAAGCCCCTGCTTTAGATTCCCTCTCAACTGATTAAGATAAACTGTCTCTCAGCCACAGTCACCCCCCCAGCCCAATCAATTAAAACAATCAATTACAGCCTGCCAGCTGAGTCTTTAGTAAAGAAATGGTGAATAGCATGAGCCAGACACAGGGATGCTAACGGCCGCTTGGAAAAACACGCTTCAGAATCTGATTTCCAGCCATCAGAGGCAGAGCCCTAAAAATTAATAAAGAGATTCTTATCTTTTCTCTGCAGTTAGTGATGACTGCCTTGTGTTTTTTGTACAGTAGTGAACATGCCAGTTAAATATTAAGTCTGTGCCTCTGCCAGACTGCTCCTCCTGCTCACAGCCGTTATTAGAATTCGTTTGTATTATTAAATCTTCCCCTTAGCTAATGGCTATTCCAGTGTAAACATTTAGCCAAGGAACCTCTTCGTTCTGCTATAACTCAGAGGACCGCTGACCTTTAGAATAAATTATTATTTTGCTCTTAAAAATGATTATTGCTTGTTAAGAGGGGAATCATGGCATCGATTCCATGTAAAATACGTGCATGATTTATTTATATAACTTGACTTTCATCTTGTAATTACATTCGCCAGATTTTACAGTAGCAGGTAGCCTGAAGCGCATTTCTGTTAAAGGCACTCATCTGCTGTCCTTCAAGTGACCACAGCAAAGAGAGAAGCATTTTTTTTAGTCTTTTCAATAATTTATTTTAAAAAATAGGTTGAAAAACCACCAGCCATCATTAAGGCATAGTTTTAACATGAAGGACCAATTCATAGTTAAAAATATTTTCAGATGTCGAATATAACTAGTCTTGGTAAAACAATAAAAGAATACTCTCTTCCAACTGCAGTAGTTTTTTATTTTTTTATTGGAGTCTTTTCGGCATTTACAGCGAGGCTGTAACTGCTGCACTGCTGATATAGAGTGTGGTGACTCTGCACCATTTGGTTTGAGTTACTTTGCTTTTTGTTGTGTTTTTTGTGTTTTACGGGCAGAGGGTGTAAAAACATTAAAGAGAGGTCTTCTTCGTTACTGTCACACTTACAAAGGGCCTGCGAGGAGACTCCCTGATCATCAAGGAAACTGGGCAGACATTAAAGAAAGGAGCCGCAATAATGGGTTCTCGTTTAAACGATCATGACCCCTCGACAGGAGGTGAGGCCCTTTACATCCCTGAGCACAGCTTATCTTGTCCATTAAGATGCCGCTGTGGGCAGATCACGCGCACTGGGTGGACTGGGACCTGCAAAAAGCACTGAGCTTCGCCAATATGCTCACAACTGGTATTTTCTGAGCCCAAACATGACAGATTTTTATAACACTATACCAGCTGGGTAGCCTGAATGGAATATCGTACTGATTTTGTGCATACTTAAAATGAAACATACACATTTTTAAAAAGCGCGTCATTTCAGTGTCAGTTCAGTAATCTTGAAAAGATTAAACACATAATATTGCACTCAAAAAACAAATTTGAGGCCATTTCAGTGTTAGATAAGAGATGACCACTTCAGCAAGAGACTCTGCGCTAGCCCTTACATCAACAGGATGCTAGTAATGCATGGATGTTACTCAGGTCAGAGGTTAAAGGGGGGCAGACATGGCAAAGCATGAGGCTTCCCAGGTCTCCTCTGAAGGTCCGCTAGCTGCTCGCATGTAATGTGCGATTTCAGCGTTTTCAGATGCCCTGTGCCGAACAGGAAGAATAGGCAGACTGGTGTCGAATTTGCTGTATTTCACTAAACTCATTTCAGGAACACTTCCTTGTTTTCTTTTGTTTGGGGGCAAAGTAGTAATTACATTAACAACAGGCCATCTATTAAACGGGAAAAATGAGAGAGAAACATACAGATCACCCCTTACACCAGGGAGGCCGCGGCTTTTAATAACTGACAGCCAGCTATCGGCTCGTTCTCTTGTTCATTGTCAGCCTTACTGTTCATGAATTTAATTAAAAACCAGTCCTAGTTAAACCCCATGAGGTCAACGTTCACCATGTTCATGCACTTTTCTTTGACTTCTGCAAGCCAGAAAAATCCAGAATGATTGTGGACAAATTTTGTGTTTGGTCCTCAAAGAAAATTGAAATTGTTATAGTGCACAATATCAAACTGCAACAATAGAAATGTATGTCATTATTAAAGAATGGAAATATACTTTAAAAGTATAAATACAATGAAATGCATCAGGCAAACTACAGCCATCGGAAAACCCACAGAATTGTTTCACCTGGCATGGCAGAATCTTTCAGTACAGAGCTAACATCTTGCTTCATGCATCTCTTTCAAACCATGTTTGAATGGATTTAAATAATTCATTTACAAACTCGAATGATTTATAATAACAAACTAGGCAGAGTGCAGTAGATGTCCGGTCAAGGAAAAAGATCATTCAATATACAGAGGTTCTGATGCTTTTTTTCCTGTACACTAATCAAGGCCAAAGCATCAGTATGAACATACTGTGAACTAGACTGTATTCCATGAAGGCTTTATGCACTCCTGCATTCTCATTAATATGATTGTGAATACAGTAGCCTTCGGGCAGTGAGAATGCAGATTAACCCCCCCGCCCCCTGCCATGATGAGGCGGAGATGGAGGGTCCTGAAGTTTGTCGTCTTCTGTCGGTAGATCGTTTGACTTGTGCACCTTTGTGATTAAAATCCAGAACCAAACACCGATTGTATTATGTACAAGTTTCATTACAGAAAAGGCGTATTTCCATTATATACCAAGTAGCCTAAAAAGTAAAAAAAAAAAAAAAAAAAAAACGTTTTCCAGGTGTTAAAAAACTATTGTATTTGATGCTACCTTTTATTCAAAAGGCTACAAACCGCTTTCGACGTTTGATAACAGCTTTGCGGGTTTGCAACAAAAAACAAGAGAAAGAAGATCATGAAATGTATTAATTACGTCAAAACTACTATTCCACCACCGCTGGTTCCCAGGGTTGCCATCTCTCGCGCATCTGGTGTGACACTCGCGCTTTCAGATTCTCACGCTCGCGCAAGAAATCTCACGACAAATCTAGATTATTCCAATATAAACCTAAAATTAGCTACATCAAAAGCGTTGGGGCTCTTTGCAAACCCTACAGACTATTTACATGGTAAAAGAACTGTTACGTACATGTAAATGCGTGTGCAGACCTGTCTCAAATTGGAAATCTCAAGCCAGCCAGCCGACCAAAGGTGGCAACCCTAGTTCCTCCTCTTGTCGTTTTTGAATTCATCGGATGCGCTGTCGCTCCCTAAGACAAAACCAGGGCGCACTTTACTTTTTTCCTTCCATCCTCGTTCGTCCCCAAGACTATGGCGGCTTTTTCCCACTATATATGAAGATGTGCTTGAAATGCGCGCAATTAGCACATTGAAAACTGCAATGATAAGATTAAGGAACAGATCAGATTAAGGGAAGTTTAAACCCCGAAAAACAACTTATCAGTATTATAAGAAATTTAAAATATGTATTAACCCATAATAGCATACTTAAGTCGTAGTAAATAAAACCCAGGTAGAAAAAAAATTGCTATCAAATATATACAGGGTTTCCGAGTTTGCTCAGCTGGCTGGAGTGAGATTTTCAATTCGACACAAGTCTGCACATGTATTTACATGTATGTAACAGTTTTATTACCTTGTAAATAGTATCAAGGTTTTACAAACTACCCGAACGCTTTTGATGTAGCTAATTTTAGGTTTATAATGGAATAAAATATGTTTGCCGTGAGATTTCTTGAGTCTGAAAGCGGGAGTATCGTGGTAGATGGGTGAGATCTGGCAAACCAGAATATGTAAGGCACTTGTTTGAATATCGGTGCATTATATGAAGTGCTGTAGTTAGTCTGTACTATCAATAGGTGGCAGTAGATTGCGAGGCTTTCCGAAAATTGGAGCGAGGCGTGTGTTTTTTTTATATTACTGTGCCACCACGTTGAGTTTAGTAAACATTATATATAACGACTAAACATTACAAATTTAAAAATTATGTTTCATTATAATTTCAATCTGTCTATTATTACCTATTTATTTGGTCTGCATAAAACTGTGGTTATAATGTGCTTTACAAGATCGTTACAATCTTAAAAGTGTGTAGGTAGTATGAAATGTACTTTGACTCCCTTTAAACAGTATTTCCCTGTATATGGAGGACAGACTGGTGTGTATGGGTGACAGATCTGTGTATATGGGAGACAGATCAGTGTATATGGGTGACAGATCAGTGTGTATGGGTGACAGATCAGTGTATCGGTGTGTATGGTGGTATATCAGTGTATCAATGTGTATGGATGACAGATTAGTGTGTATGGGTGGCAGATCAGTGTATCTGTCTGTACGGGTGACAGATCAGTGTATGGGTGACAGATCAGTGTATCGGTGTGTATGGGTGGCAGATCAGTGTGTATGGGTGACAGATCAGTGTATCGGTGTGTATGGGTGACAGATCAGTGTATGGGTGACAGATCAGTCTCTCTGGGTGACAGATCAGTATATCGGTGTGTATGGGTGACAGATCAGTGTATATGGGTGACAGATCAGTGTGTATGGGTGACAGATCAGTGTATCGGTGTGTATGGTGGTATATCAGTGTATCACTGTGTATGGATGACAGATTAGTGTGTATGGATGGCAGATCAGTGTATCTGTCTGTACGGGTGACACATGTACAATTGCATGCTTTGGGTGAAAGGCAGGCCACACACCGAGCATCAGAGGCACCTGACACAGTCCCCTCCCCACTTCATAAGTTCAGGAGAGGTAGCACAACACCAGTGTAGGAAAGTTTGGGGGGGGGCTGGGGGGGGGGGGACGCAGTACAGCTGCATGGGTGGGACAGAGGCAGGCGCTGTTGCCCAGATCATGGCAGCGCCCTGTCATCAGACAACATCAATAACATCAGAAAATATCTAGTTAACATGGAATGCTGCATAATTACTAAGAAATTCTTGACTTACACATCCACTAAGAATTACACTTACTTAAAAGGGAAACTGAGACTGAGAAAGTTCAGTTTCTGCTGATCGAAAGAAACAGTCTTCTGCTTTGATCAAAAGGGACAAACAGGCGCTAGAGCCTGTTTGCAGAACACTAGTGTGGGGATTTTTCCAGTGCCCTGGACCGTGTCAAGGATAAGTGGTTGGAGGATGGACACATGGATGTAAGCTGGAAGGCTTGATTAGTCTGCTTGTTTGGCGTAAGAAGCACACATGGGCTTTGCCCAGCTGCCCGGGGCTGTTCCTTCAGACGCTCAGCTCGCTGGCTACCTGCATGCCGCGATGGAAAACGCAGATTACTGCTATTCGGACGTGGCAGTGACAATGCGGTCCCACGCTTTGTTTGCCAGCATTCAGAGGGTGCCCGCTATTTGATAATGTGCATGGAAACATTTAGGCGCACACAAGATGGGGGGAGGGCATGCGGAATAATGCTCCTCCCTCTCCCCGGGGCGGCCCGGCTGGGTGTGGGAACACGGCACGTGCACGCTGGTGCTCTGAGATAGCATTCACGGCCCCGTGAGGGCAGCCGGCTCCCATTCACTCCCCCGGGGGGGGGGGGGGGGGGGGGCTCCTATGGCACACAGCACATGCATGCACAATGTATGCTGTGTTTGGTGTCACCACAAAGGAGCACAGGTAGCTGTGGCTGTGAGGACCCGGAGGGAAGCATGTCTGCCTGGCCCCCTCCACCTCTGTGAGTGTGTGTCTTTGTGTGTCCGCATAAAGTAGCATTATTGTGGCCAATGGTTTGTGTACATTTTACCATGGCCGTGTTAATGGAATACAGCAGGGTTACCGCAAGCATTTCTTTTCCGTGCAAATGGCCTGCATGGCCAAATTCACTTTTGCCATCGCTTTTGAGTTTGGCCTGTGACACATGCAGCCTGCTCACTGGTACCTTGAATGAAGCAGATGAGTCTGAGACAAAGAGATTAGGAATCCTGAAAATCAGAAACAATGCCAGTGAGGAAACGCTAACATTGAACATCTATAAGGCAATCAGTTCATTACATTATGAAATCATCCACAACAAAATAATGTTGGTCTTGATTTTCCTCTTTGCTCCAAAAAATTGTGGGTGAATTTGATCAATAATATAAGCTACACATTTCTAGTTGATCTAGTTTGAATTTAAATATCTACATTTATTTTTGTTGATGAAAAAATTGTTTCATTCACAGCTATCAGAACCCAGAAACAAGCAAGTAGATATATGTTATATACGTAACCAATAAGCTGCAGGGTCACTCTTTTAATGCTGGTTACAAAACCGTGTCAGTCATCATGTCCAAATATGATGAGCCGATGTGTGTCTGTTGCCTTAGATGAAGCCATTATTCTATAGTGCAGGACAGTAAATGGTGATCCGCTGCTAACAGATTGGATTAAAAAGAAACAAGGTAATTCACAACCACTTTTCTCCATAATGTCATAATCACAATATACTGCTGGCAAAGTCCTCTTTGCATGACACTTTCTTTTACTGTGTACAGATTTGTCTGGGTACCTTTAAATAATACAGAGACAAATGCTATCTGTGCATCCATAGATGTAGGCGTACAAAGTTACGGAAGGAGGTTGCAATTACTTTTATCATTCACAGTAAAAGTTATATTGGATTACAGGGTCCCAGCTCCCAAAGTGGTTCCAAAAACAGCTTCAGATGAGTACTTCATATGAAAGACAAGCATACGTTAGTCCAGTGAAGTTGCAGTGTTTGTGTTTAGTGTGAGACATCTGATCACATCCATCCTCATCACTCACAAGCCGATGCTCTTGAATCTCCCCCCCCCCCCCCCCCCCACTCTGGAGGGCTCTCCTGGGCTGGAGATTTGCCAGGTTATTCCGGTTCCTCTAGCCCTCACCCCCACTGCCTGTTCACTGCAGCTCATGGGCCCCACAGAGGATGAACTTTGAAGAGCAGGAGACTAATTCAAAATTGATCATTAAGGGTTTTGTTTTTGAATTAGTCTCTTTCATTAATCATAATATGTTTTTATACAGTGCCGGAGTATCACTAATTGAATTTAACAAAAAATACAAAATGGGAAAGAATGTTTTCATATTTATGAGGGTGTGAGGAAATTAATCATGATATTGAGAGACAGAATGAGAGCTAGACATAGGCCTTTACAGCTGAAGGGTTCCTGGGTAAGTGTGACGCTATGCTATGTGTACAGCTGAGGGAAGTAATTAATTCATGGCTCTTTTTCTTAAAATCTTAGTAAATGCTTACTTGTATGAACCCAGACATAACTGGGAAAAACGAAAGACATTCATTGATGCAAAGCTGTGTTAAAGTTACTTTAAAGAGAAAAGGAGAATGAGTTCTGTGATGTAATAATGCTGCATGAAAACAAGTGTGATGATTGGTTGGAACACATCTGTTGCTCCCGTAAACAGGAAAGCCTGTCTCCTTAGTTTTATGGCCGACACACTACTCAATTATGTGGACAGCTGTGTGCAAAAACGTTCCGTTTGTCCCAGAGCATAAATAGGTATAACACTGTTTACAGGACAGTCCTGCGTAGACGCAGGAACAATGGTCTGCACAAGGTGCCTCCGCAGGGACCCTCCCTCGCTTGATTTATAATGACATTTCCGATGAGGAAAACAAACCAGGTACAGTGGAGCGGCTGAACCGCTTAGGACACGTGCCACGTAACACACGGCACTTGCTGTGTCTAACAGGGAGGAAATACTGAAGCATGGTTCACATAGGCTCCATGTAGACCTTCTGGAAAAAACATGTTGTCCTAAAGTAAAGCACAAACCTTAAGTCTGTCCTTGCCGCCATTGAGTTACAAAAAGGACATTCTTCACAAATGTCAGGGGAAACATCCTACCAGGCACTCGCTCTGAAAACAGATGAATGAATACCACGGTAAATATTTTTGCACATGTGCTTATAAGTCAGAGATGCTTAAACATATTTTTATTACTAAATACGACAATAAATTCCACAAAAACTTGTTGTGCGCTCAATTAACACAGATGCGTCTGAAATCCGAGGGAGCGCATCGATACAGCAACAGAGAAACGTGGCTGTTTCGGAACATCGTAAAAATTTCAGCCCAGAGCTGTCACATGACATCCCAGACTTTCAATTTATTTTGTGTTGACTGCATTAATTGATATGTCGGTGGGCAAGTTTTCCACAAACGGGCACCATCGCCACCACCCACAGCGACGCCACAGTGCATTGGCTAAATTAGTATTATGATTTTAACGGGTGCCGGCACATTCCACCTAATTAATCCCACAGATCACAGGAGAATGTGGCACCATGGGCCAGATATATCAAGGGTTAGACATCAAAGATACCAGCACTCTGATTTCTCCAAAGGGAAACGACATTCATTTTATTTTTTTATTTTTATGTAAGTTTTTTTTTTTAATGCGCCGATGGTCAATTTAGGAATTTAGCATTGGGGTTACTCCATTTCGTGTTCGGCTGTGAAGGACAGTTAACTTTAACGGCACCCCATGAAAACTATTTTGAGAAAAACCAGCCCTGTTTTTTCCTGTGGTATCTTGCCATTAATTAAATTTCTTTTTGTTTGTGTTTTGTGCATAAAAAGTATAAAATTCCCATAAAAATGACTACTATTTTGTCTGCATATTTTTATTGAGTTATACATCTCAATATATCGCAACATACCATTCAATATAACTGTATAGCTGTATAACTAACCCATACGTCCAGAAGAACGTTTTCAGTTCTGAGAGTTGAGGAAGGCCTGTACAGGATGTGGTTTCCCAGTAACAGGCAGCCATGGCAAGCAACACCATAAAAGCCTCCCCCGCCTCCTTCACCACCCCTCCGCTACCGCCCACTAAGTCCAAAGCTGTCGGGGGTCCCCCCCATCAAGGCAGGCCTGCACTGGAGCCCATGGTAGACGAGAGCTTACTCAGTACAAGGCCATGCTGATATTCTAGGGTGTGCAGGGAAGGGCACTAAGGGCGATTTTAAACAGTGATTCTCAGCCTGGTCCTCGGGGCCCCCTGACAGTCCACGTCTTCCACCCACCTTCTCTTCTGGGAGCAAAAATTGTCTGGGGGTCCCCTAGGATCAGATTGAGAATCACTGATTTTAAGACACTAGTTCACCAAATAGCATGGTCTTGAACAACAAGAGAAAACCCCAAGAACGTAGGGAGACATCCGAGTTCCCCATTCGTAGCTGGGAGTGACCCTCAAGCCCCAAATGCAGGAGGTGCGGGCATGTTGATCTCACTGGGCCCCTGTTACTGACCATCACCAGCATCAGATAGCAAGAGGCTAAGCTATTCCTGAGAATATTTGCCATTTATACTCCTTACATTGTATAGCACTGTACAGGCATAGCCATTTCTAATGTAAAATAGCATGTAATCATACAATGATAACATTGAGATAATTTGATATCGTTTTAATTTATGCTTTAAATTAGCAGAGTTAATATGGCACTTTCTAATCTCACACAACAGATTAGTTGAGAGTGTAAAACGAAAAAGAAAAAAAAATCCCAAAAATAAATGACACAAAATGCCAAGTTTTATTCTCCGTCACAGAAGGGATCGTCTGAGTGCTTCTGCCAAAGGTTAGAGCAGAAGCAGCGTGACCTTGTGTCCGCGCTTAGTGCAGCGAAAAATAAAGACCAGCGTTCCTTTGTTTTACCGAATTGGCTGCACGCTCCCCAGTAATGCCGCTGCTCCCCAAGTATACCGCATATTTACTGTTTACTGCGAGCTGCTGCACATGTGGTTTTCACATACGCTCCCTCCTCCCGCCCAGAGCGACCGGGGGCCCCTGGCTTTCTGCGGTTCTGCTGCTGAGAACTCAGTTATTTAATAAAAACAGGTCATGTGACACGGAGGGGCCCGTTTTGCCACTCATACGTCGCTGTGTGACCCATCTGCACGTCTGTCGCCCACTTCCAGGCCTGGCTCAGAGGTGCCCCGCTTTGAGGTGCTGGTGAGCGAGATCGAGGCTCTGAAGCAGCACCTATCCACTGTGGACTCATGCACCGTCCTGTGCCACAATGACCTCCTGATCAAGAACATCATCTACAACAAGGCTGAAGGCAAGCAGGTTTACAAAGAAACTTTGGAAGGGGGCTTCTGCCTCTCATGTGAATCTCATTAGCATTCAGTCTTCGCACATTGATATTTCAAACAAACAAAGAAGTTGCTCCTCTGTCTATGCAGAGAATATTTCCAGCTCCCTCTCTGGGCCCTTAAACTAGTTCTGTCTCAGCATTTCTCAGCAGGATTAACATATATTCCAAGAAATAAACCCTACAGACACTGTATATTACCTTTTAGCACATCCATAAATTGCAGTACTTTGATTAATCTACACGGAGCCCTGAAACATTAAGTTTAACTCTGTTTTTTCCTTTCAGGTTTTGTGCGATTCATTGACTTTGAGTATACTGACTTCAACTATCAGGCATATGACATCGGCAACCACTTCAATGAATTTGCAGGTGGGTTCGTTGCCCTAACCTTTGACTTGAAGGTGTCTGCAGCCGCCCCTTGCTGCAGTGGTGGTCCCAAACCCCGTGATCATAAGGTCACTTACTTGGATCCTGTGGCCGGCAAAGTGATCATGTAATCGTTCAGGCCCTTGACCAAGACCCTCAAATCAGAAAACTGCTCCAGGGGAGCTAGATGAACGGCTGACCCTGTGCTCCCACCCCAAGCTTCACTCTCACTTCTCTCACTTATATATGAGTGTGTCTCATAGAGGGGCATGATGGGATATGTGAAGAATTCCTATGTAGCTGTACTCGTGCTTTTACAATGGAGAATGAAGACCCTGCGAACAGGAGCAGACAGGGGCGAGACTGTGCTTTGGGGGGTAATTGCAGGGGATGCGAGGGGCCGGCTGGAATGTGTAAATGTTCCCCGGCTGAGGATAACGTCTGCGACTCGGACTTGGAGCAGAGCGGAGAGGAAAAGATTTCTGACATCGCCTGGGACTGCAGATAATTTATTTGCTTAACGGATGCTTAGATTCAGAGCACAGTTACAGTTTTACAGCTTTACCCCTTAAGGCTGCTGAATATTTACTGAGGCTCTTCTTCAGGCCAAGAGAACCGATCTCTAAGGTGCAACCACAGTCCTTTTCCTTGGATTTGAGCTACAACCTTTTCGATTACCTGGAACAGCTACTTCACCTGTCATGTAGTATCAGCTCCCTCATGCTGGACGGATACATTAATGTGCCCCACGGTGGAAGCACAAAAGGAGCCAGCGGGTCTCCAACCTGGAGGGTGAAGGACAGAATCTGGGGGATTCGGTCCTGAAAACCAGGTTGGGGGGGGCTGGGGAGGGTCAGAGACAGGAGGTTAATGAGGAGCAGACACGGCATCGGATGCATGGGCGCATGTTTCTGAGGGCTGATCCGTCATTTAGGAGCGACCGAGCCTCCTCATGTAACTGTAACCCGCAGGAAAACAGTGCAATTAACCTGCCAACCAAAGACAGATAATGCAGAAATCAAGAGCTGTTTACCTTAATCTGATTTCAACTGCAGTCAGCAGCAAAATTCCGCAACACAAAAGCATGTCTTGTTCACTTTGATTATTGGTATGAATGTTAAAGGAACTACTGAAGAAAACACTAGATGCAGAGGTAATACAATATGTGTGACTCAGAGGGGTATGGAAAACAAAATCGCAATTAACCAATTACAGCCTTAACCCAAAGAACTGAAAAATATACGCAAAGGTAAACATGACTGCAGAGATTTCTGGCTAAATTAAATCAATAAGAGAATGATTCCCTGAGGTTAAGATCAGTAGTACTATTGTTATGTGCTGTGATATTTCAGGGGGTGTCAGTCTGCCTTACCATGCCACTGGCTCACAGCTCGTGTCTTCGATTGCCTTCCAAAGCTCCATCCCCGGCTGAGTAGCCCATTTACTGCCTGACGCTTCCCTGAGGTTTCAAGTCAGGCTTCGAGATTTAGGGACAGCCTGGAATGAGGGCAGATGGCAGATGGGCATATGGGGGCGATTATGCAAGAAGGGCAGGATATCTCCTCATGCTCAATCAGTGAGCAGCGTGCAGCAAGTCCTGGCACATTTCCGCTGTGTCAGAATGGCCATGCAGATTTGATTTCCTCATATCCACCCTGGAGATGCTTGCTGTTATCCTGTGTGGGTGTGTGCACTTCACGTTTTAGACTGTGATTTAAAACATAATTAGAAAATCCTGGAAGTGTATTTGACATTTTGTCACTATTTCTCATTTTTCTAATTTATTCATCCATACTAATGCCAGAATGCCTTAAATTAACACTGGAAAAACACTACTATCTGACTTCAAAAATGTTGCCTACTTTCAATTTTGGTTCAGTTAATGGTCAAGCAGTTTTTAAACTAGACCAGTGGTTCTCAAAGTCGGTCCTCAGGCCCCACTGCCCTGCTTGTTTTCCAGTTATTCCTGCCCCACACACTGCTGATTACCTGGATCAGGTGTGTTCAGTCAGTCAGAAGCTGAAAGACGTCTGGGACTTGTGTGTGGGGCAGGGATAGCAGGAAAACAAGCAGGGCAGTGGGGCCCGAGGACCGGCTTTGAGAACCACAGAACTGGACAAAGCACAATAACTCTGATTGTAAGGTACATTTACAAAAGCTGCAGTGACACAATTGTAGTGATTGGCCACAGTTAGAAAGGCCTATTCAGCATACAGTATGCTTCATGTAAAGTCTCTTTTTGGCCCATAGGTGTGAATGATGTTGATTATAGCCTTTACCCCAGCCAAGAGCTGCAGAGGGACTGGCTCACCACATACCTAGAGAGCTACAAAGAGTACCAGGGCCAGAAGCCCACCGTCTCGGAACTGGAGGTGCAGAAGCTGTACGTTCAAGTCTGCAAATTCTCTCTGGTGAGTCAAAGGCAGCGTGAAGACGTATCAGAACCCTAAGGACGACACACTCAAGGCGGGGGGCAGAATGGGCCGAAAAGAGCTCAGGAAAAAAGAAAAAGGAAAGAAATCGTTAGAAAGAGATAAGTTGCTACTGTTCTGCTCAAGAAGTACTTGGGATCAGGGACAGATTACGGACCGGGCCAGCGGGGCCGCTGCCCAGGGGCCCTTGGGGTGCAGGGGGCCCGTGGGGCCCCTAGCCCAAAACAATTTGCGACGCTTATCAACAATGTATTTTCGTTTGTTTATTTTAGAGGGCCTACATTCTTTGATCCTCTGCCTACAAGGGCCCCTGACCCTATAGGGAGGGCGTTTGGCTGCCAAGGGCCCTTGAATTGTGGTGGTTGTGGTGGTGGTGGTGGTGGTGGTGGTGGGGGGGGGGGCCCTCGCGAACGTTTTGCCCAGGGGCCCACACAACCCATAATCCTTCCCTGCTTGGGATGCCTGTTTTACATTTACATTTATTTAGCAGATAGGTTTTTCCACACATGTGAGGCAAATGGCAGGCATACAGCTGTCAAGTGAGCTAAGCATAAGCGTGGCTAGACTGAGCTTCCAGTGAACACCCAGGTACGAGTGTAAGCAGTGCTGGAGCAAGAGGCTACACAACATGTTCTAAACAAAGCAAGAACCAAACAAGTGTATTCTACAATTTCTATCAACAGACAAAGTGCAAGTACGGACTTTCAGAGGAGATGCTGTAACGTGGTGTAGGACAACAGAGGTGTTCCCTGAGCAGAGGGGTCTTTTGAATTAATGTTCAAAATTCAGTTTTGCGAACATATTCTGTTTGGGTTTTTCCATAAATAAATGAGAATAAGTAAAGTTGGTTTAAAAATGATGGAGTCAGTGGGTAGCAGCTGTGAACGCCTGTCTAGGTAACCTTTGATACAGAGAGCCTGCGATGTGGTTCCTGCCCATTAACTGACACTTCATCCTTGTTTGCTGTCAGTAGTTCATCTTGTAAGCAGATTCACCAGAATTCAGATTAAAAACCCCTGCAGGAATCATGTCAGATTTTGATGCCTATAGACATCTCTAGTCCAGAAAAAGCTGATATTAAAAATGATGAAAGTATTACATATTAATGAGTGGAGTGAAGATGGTTCTGTATCCAACCCAGGGTGCCATTCCCCCCACCAAATAGAACCTTTAGAAACACAGCTTTCCTTCCTGCTGCCTACCCCTTGGGTAATCAGATATCAGGAGAAAATCAAGTAGAAATGAAGGGAAGGATATTTGACAGGGTGCAGATGTTCGGTGCAGCAGTGTGACGATCCGGTGGCGGTAGGTGACATAATGAATTTGGCACGTTATGACGACAGCAGGTAAAGTGACAGAAAGTTATATGGCCCCATTGGTGGGGGCTGTCCCTGGGCAGTTTGGGTAATTTACTCTAACTCCAAGGCAGGCCTCACTACAGGCCTGGGTCTCGGATGGCTTTCACCATCAGCAGCTCCATCTCAGGCGGCAGGACAGGCGTGTCCAAGTTTGAACATGCACCTATGACACCAGGGTTTGACTGGGATATGTTGGTCCTTCACTACAACGCGCCAATTTGAGACAGCAAAATCCTATTTACACGCCTGGGCTTCAGCAGACTACAGTTAATTGTGATTGAAAGGAGTCGATGGGTTACAAAGTTTGGCACTTATTCGAGAAGTCAGGAGGGAGCCACCACTAAACGTAAAGACAGAACTGCATCCAAATGGCACGTTTGCAAGCACAACTGATGTCCTGTGGTAGACCTTGCATCATGTAGCTAATTTTTAATAATCCAGACAAATTGAATAAGAAGTGTTTGCACTGTATTGCTGAAGTTTATTGAAGTATTGTTGTCCCCCCCCCCCCCCGTCCATCCAGATTGCATTGCTGTATACTGTTATACATTGTCATCTACCAAGGAGTATGGAGGTATAGGGTTATATTCATTTAGTTCCCCAAATGAGCCGTTATTTTGCAACTTTGCTGGGTGAGGTGTATATTTCTGTGAGGGTGTCAGCGGGGGCTCCGGTGCGCCGTTATTAAAGGTGAGGCGTAAATGACAGCTCGCTCCGGCGCGACAGCAGTTAGCCGCCGTCACGACATCGCCGGGGGGATCTCTTCTGACAGGATGCGATCACACCTCATCTTAAGAGCCGTTCTGCGCGTTATTTCCAACTAAATGACATTATTATGACTTCACTGTTGAATCCCAATTCACCTAATTATAACCCAGAGGTCTGTGATTTCTTTTTTTTTAATATATTTTTCATGCCTGCTGTTGGCCCTCTTCAGCTCTCATCGCGAGTCACATGATCTCATATATCTCATTAACATCAGTTCTTCCTCCCAACACGAAAAGCTAAGTGACTCACATATTAATGGCAAAAAATACTTAGGTGTACAGTATGACTTCCCTGTTAATTACTGTCTGATATTCTCAGCCTGAGTTGAGCATGAACCATGCTTCAGTATTGACATGTTGTCCCAGATCCCTGAAACAGGGCGGCCGCCTTTCCTGTAGGACACCATTAGGGCGTCTGGGCTTAGTGCTGCACCTCTGAGTAAAGGGGACAGACCCCCAGTACTCTACATGAAACACGAATACATGTTGATTCAATTATTTACATGTCACTCACAGTCAATTCTTTATTATTGCTCCAAAAAACACATTTAGCAGAGAAAATGAACTGCCTTTGACCGCAATGTTTTTCTTTGTTTAAATGTAATCTGTATCCATGCCTGAACACATAAACAGCAGGCTAAATTCTCCAGTGTGATTTCATTGCTTTACGTATCTATAATTGATTTTGTTATTGTAAGTCTTACTTAGAGCTTGGCTTGCCTCCCTGACGAAAGGGGCCTTCTTTTCCCAGACAGCATTTATTCTTAGGATAAATACCCCTTGTTCACCCGTCTCGCACCAGGATTTGGAAAGCATACAGTCTTAATAAAGAACAGGTGTTTAATAAATGACACATTTTCAATATATTTTATTACCTTCTCTGCAAATATATAAGTTCTGCGAGGGCGATGTTAAACTTCAACGTTAAACAGATTCTGTGTTTTTTTTTTTGTTTTTGTCATTATTTCTCAGCGGGGGGGGGGGGGGGGGGGGGGGGGGGGATGGTGGCCAGCATTTCAGTTCCACCCTGCACAGCTCTGTCTTGTAGACGGCCCTTGTGAGCAAGCAAGTCGACAGTAGGCAGTTTACAAAGATAGATGGGGATACTTTCCATTGCTTGAGTACAGAATGTGAGACACTGAAAATCACAAGGTGGTTTCAATTAAAAACAACAAAAAGTGTATTTAAGTAATAATCTGTGACAGCTGCAGTTAAAAAGCTCCTAGTAATTTCAGTTCTGTATTTTAAAAAGAGAGCACAGGAGACAACAGAGGCTCCCATCCTGAGTACATGATGAGTTATGACTCAGATGGCGCTTTAAGCTTCTGATCTGTCATCGGTGGGCTGTAGGGGGATCTGTGACTCCATACAGCCGCCATTGTTTCTTGGAGGATATCGCGGCACCTGTGGCTCCATCGGTGCCTCTGAAGCTGAATTCTCGAAGCAGGCGGCCCTCAGCTCGTGGGTCACGCTCACCAGATAGAGGGGGGAAAGGGGCCTTCCTCACACCTCTCCCTGTCAGTCACTAACAACACACCAAGGTATATGAGTACCAAGTGCGATAAGATGAGTTTGTAAAAAAGTGTGTCATGTTGCAGGACATTGTGAGATTTGGCAGCCCGTGAAAATCGACCCATCTCCCCCACATCCCCATCCATCCATCCATCCATCCATCCATCCATCCTTGCCAATCACTTTTTCCATCTGTCCCTCCATCCATCCATCCATCCCCCATCCATCCCTCTAAATCACTTTATCCATCCATCCCTCCATCCCCATCCATCCGTTCATCCATGCATCCCTGCCCCCCTCCCTCAGTCCCTCCCATCACTTTATCCATCCATCATCATGCCATCCATCCATTCATCCATCCACCCACCCATCCATCCATCCATCCATCCATCCATCCCTAAGCCCCATCCATCTTTCCCTAAGCTGAGAATCTTCTTGATCAGTCATCATCCATGGAGTGAAACTTGAAAGTAAAAGGTCCTCAGCCTCAGGACCCCAACAAGGCCTCTTTCAAACAAAACAAGGTCAAACATTTTCTAGCCAGGTGCTAGAAAGGTGCCGCCGGCAGGAATGCCTGTCCCGGTAGGGAACTTGGAGAGCAGCTGGGCCCCTGGGAACAGACCGGTGGCGCGGCACTGAACCTCGATGTGCCCTGAGCTTCAGTTATTTTTGCTAGAGCGGTTTGGCAGCAGTCAAGGAAATAAGCAATGGCTGCATGCAGTAAAACGGGAGGTGAAGGGAATCCGGCCGCACTATGGTAACGCATGTAAATTCAATCAGCCATCACAGCTGCTTTCCAGAGCAATGTAGAGCACAGTCTATCTGCATAGAAAGAATGGCAATGGGTAGGTGCCATGTGGTCACCTAGGCTCTGTTAATCCAATCGTCCATCTTCCAGAACAATTGTCCAATGGAGAGCTGGGGAAAGCCTGGATCCCATCCCAGGCAACATAGGGTACATGGCAGAGGGCACTGTCGACGGGACGAGGAATGCATTCCACACACCAAGGGGAGGCGCCAACACACTCACACAAACACAGCGAAAACATGCAGACTCATGCACAGAGTTACAGATATACTCCCAGTAAAGAAACTTCCGGAACAGCGGAGTTCCTCACCCTGCCAAAAATGGCCAGACGGAAAAAAAACACTTTACTGGCCTTATAAAGGAGCATTACATCACAAAGCTGTCGCCAGATTCGGCCTGTTCATCACAAAATGATGCTCTTAGTATCCTAAGGAAATTATATTACATGGACCATTAGCAGCAAACGTGGTGCTTTCCGATTGGCATTGAACATGTATGTAGCTGTGCAAATCCCAGTTTTCACATCAGCAACGTTAAAGGTTCATCCAGTCTGTTAAAAAAAATTCCATTTTCCTTGTTTTTTTTATTATTAATTGTTACTTCCCCTTAATTTGTGGCACACTAAAAATAAGAGTCTAAATGATGGCAAATGAGTCACTGGAAATGAGTCAACAAGTAAAGAGAGACTAATATTTGTTTTTACATGCTTACAAAACCAAAAAGCTTGCTACACTAATAACATACAAACACTCAGTCACACAGTGTTAGAGAACCCCCCCCCCCCCCCCCCCCCAAATTCCTTTTATTTTTTTCTCTGTACCCATGAAGAGTGTAACTCTGCAAATAGATGCTGGATAAATATGATGGAGTTCCGCTCCTCATGCAATGTTTGGGCTCTTCTCTGCGAAAGTTCCATCCCCTCAGCCAGACAGACGCATTACTTAATAACAAAAACCGGAGAAGCACTTAGCCATTTTGCTGCAGGTCATAACGAAATTTTTAAACTTCCAAATCTGAACAACTTTTCCAAAGCAAATGATAATAGAGAGGATTTAAATCTGTCAGAGTCTCCAGCTTGATCGAAGCTCCTGTGTCTCACAGTCAGATGTAGCGTTATCGAGACATGGGTATCTTTACAATCCTCATTGAAAGTCACAAGACATTTTGCTTTAGAATTAGACTGGAGGAAGGTAAATATTAATTCCACATACAATTTCAAGTAACACAAATAATTAAAATTACATTTTAATGCCATACTCGATCAGAAAAAAAAGTTGCTGTAAAAAAGTAAAGTTGCCTATTTATCATTTATCAAGTGCCGATTTATTAGCATGAAAATGTATGGAAAATGTAGCATTGGTCAACGTTAGATTACTAGTATGAACAAAATATATGGCAGTGGTAAAAACTCTTATATAAAACTCTCCACTCTGTCATGGAGCCCGTCTGGGCTGGGATTTGCAGCAGGAAGCTCGCGGCCTCTCCACCACAATGGCTGTTTTGTGTCCCCCTCCCTGCCCCCCACAAATGTCAGTCCTCTTCGCTAAATGCAGGTGCTGTTCTTCATTAGACAGATTTCGGCTGTTGTAATTAAAACAAATGACAGACGAATGTCGTCGTCATACATATAGCAGATGAAACCCATGGGCCGAAAAACAGCAGCAAAATTATTTATGTAAAATAATTGAATTTGGCCCTGACTGACAGCCCACAGGCTCGCTACATCAGCGGCCGTGCTTTTGGAGGGAAACTCTCAACTTGCCGTTGAGCAGCTACAATAGCGGCTCACAGTGGGCCCTGTTATTCTTGGACACCGGTGCGGTCGAGTGCTTCGAGTTACAGCTTCTTCGCCTCCAGCCTCACTGTGCATGGCTACAAGCCTTAATGGCCGGCGTACCACACGCGTGTCTGCTGGCAGAGAGCCCCCGCATCCAGCCTTTGACGTGTGGAGGTTTGTGGTTTAACTCAGATGCTCAGACCACCCCCCCCACCTTTTTGGTTTATATTTCCAAGGCAATTTTTTTTTAGACCATTTTCGGCGCCAGTACCTACAGGTCCCACTGGAGCAGTACAGCCTTTCTGTAGTGTACGGAAAATGGTACACCAGAGAGTCTTCACTGCACTATGAGCAATACATAAAATACATAATAACAATAAAAATATTTTAACAGACAAAAAGATCAGTTAATTATTCATACTATGCGGGAAATTTTAATTAAATTATCTCCGAATAAAAATATGGCAACACTGAGAACTTAAATAATATCAATGCATAGCGAATTGGTTTACAAGCTACAGATATTTTTGTTGAGATCAATACTCTGTGTACCAGGCAATGAAACACTTCCATTTAACATTTCGATTACCTTGTGGCTTTTGCAAGATTTTAATTTGTTTTAAGGAAGGAATTTTTGATGATGTCAATTTCAACTGCACAGAATACACAGAATGAATTGTTTGATCTATTGGTGTGTGTTGAGAATATCTTATGATGTACTTCTTTCTTTGGAAAACCTTCAAATGTGATTATTGTGGTATGCTTGTGATTATCCTCTCGTCATCTGCTTCACATTATTCAATTCAGAAGTTAAGACCAAGATGTAAAGAGTTTCAAATGGATATGCAATCATTCACAAGAAAGGTCGTCATGTAAATGACTGCATTCGGTGTTCAGGGACGGCCAGATTATAACTGCTTGCTGACACAAGGACCAAAGAAAAGTATTTCTGAAAACCTATTGTAAATCACATCTGTGAGGAGAAGGAATTAAGCACCGAAACATTTAATTTCTCATATTTTGATATTGTCTGTATCAAGATATTATTACAAAAAATATCCTTCTTATCATTATCATTTTAATATATCTGAATAAAAACCATACATTTTATATTTGTGGATTTGGGGGGGGGGGTTGTGGGCCTGGGGGTCTTATTTCAGGCACAATGCAGAGGTACACTATGAATGCCGAACAGACAGAAAGGCACACACACACACACACACACACACACACACACATATACAGTCACAGCTACCATTCTGCTCGTTAAGTAAAGCTTGGGTGACTTGGGTGATTCTGTCAGTAACATGGTGGTTCAAGGGCTGGGGACTCTGTGTGTGTGAAGTTTGCATGTTTTCCCCATGTTAGCTCAGATCTCCTCTGGGCACTCCTAGGTAGAGTGTTCTGAATACTTGCAGTGTGCATTTGTCCTACGATGGCCTGGTAATGTGTGTGCTTGTGCCCTGCTATGGCCTGGTAATGTGTGTGTATGTGTCCTGCGATGGCCTGGTAATGTGTGTGCATGTGTCCTGCGATGGCCTGGTAATGTGTGTGCATGTGTCCTGCAATGGCCTGGTAATGTGTGTGCATGTGCCCTGCTATGGCCTGGTAATGTGTGTGCATGTGCCCTGCGATGGCCTGGTAATGTGTGTGCATGTGTCCTGCGATGGCCTGGTAATGTGTGTGCATGTGTCCTGCAATGGGCTGGTAATGTGTGTGCATGTGTCCTGCGATGGCCTGGTAATATGTGTGTATGTGTCCTGCGATGGCCTGGTAA
This sequence comes from Brienomyrus brachyistius, assembly GCF_023856365.1. Taxonomy (NCBI): domain Eukaryota; kingdom Metazoa; phylum Chordata; class Actinopteri; order Osteoglossiformes; family Mormyridae; genus Brienomyrus; species Brienomyrus brachyistius. The sequence goes on from NC_064543.1 coordinate 26,863,481, forward strand.
TGTGTGTGCATGTGTCCTGCGATGGCCTGGTAATGTGTGTGCATGTGTCCTGCAATGGGCTGGTAATGTGTGTGCATGTGTCCTGCGATGGCCTGGTAATATGTGTGTATGTGTCCTGCGATGGCCTGGTAATGTGTGTGCATGTGTCCTGCGATGGCCTGGTAATGTGTGTGCATGTGTCCTGCGATGGCCTGGTAATGTGTGTGCACGTGCCCTGCGATGGCCTGGTAATGTGTGTGCATGTGTCCTGAAATGGCCTAGTAATGTGTGTGCATGTGCCCTGCAATGGGCTGGTAATGTGTGTGCATGTGCCCTGCTATGGCCTGGTAATGTGTGTGCATGTGCCCTGCTATGGCCTGGTAATGTGTGTGCATGTGCCCTGCTATGGCCTGGTAATGTGTGTGCATGTGCCCTGCTATGGCCTGGTAATGTGTGTGCATGTGCCCTGCGATGGCCTGGTAATGTGTGTGCATGTGCCCTGCTATGGCCTGGTAATGTGTGTGCTTGTGCCCTGCGATGGCCTGGTAATGTGTGTGCACGTGCCCTGCAATGGCCTGGTAATATGTGTGTATGTGTCCTGCGATGGCCTGGTAATGTGTGTGCATGTGTCCTGCGATGGCCTGGTAATGTGTGTGCACGTGCCCTGCGATGGCCTGGTAATGTGTGTGCACGTGCCCTACGATGGCCTGGTAATGTGTGTGCCTGGCACCCCGTCCTGCATGACCCCTTGCCTTGTGCCCTACGTTTCTTAGCATTGGCTTCAGGGACCCCCGTAATCTTGTGCTGGATTAGTGCTTGGACATTAATGAACAAACAATAATATCACCAGTCTTTTATGGGGAAAACTGAATAATAAAGGGCTAGACTTGAGCACCACTGAGCATAGCAGACTGCATATTTTCAGCCGCATACACCTCCTTAAATCAGCATGCGGCTGTGAAGTGGAGTCTCAGGCTGCCACAGTAACCCCTGCAGCAGGACTAATATCCCAATACCCATGCGGTCCGGTGTTGTGCGTTCCTGTGTATTAACAGGTATCCTTAATGCCTCTTCCTTATTTTCTCCCCAACCAGGCTGCACACTTTTCCTGGGGCCTCTGGGCTCTTCTCCAGGCCAGATACTCTGCCATTGACTTTGATTTCCTACGGTAAGTGATCTGCTACACCAGGCACCGGATAAAACCCGGCCTCACCTTGGCTTCTCCATTCCTGGTATCTCAAACGTTAATGCATGGTGAAGCAGCACGTCTGCAAAAAATATAAAAGGAAAAAAAAGCCCCGTCGATTTCGTTTTCCTCCCGGGGGATTCCAGTAACCCCCCCAGAGGCGATACATTTCCATTCGGCGACGGACATTATGCATGACTGAAGAAGGCCTGGCTGCTTGGGAGAGCTGCGGGATGCAGTCGGGGCCAGAGCGCTGGTGCCAGCCAGGTGAATCTAACTTTTAAAACAGCGCTGTGGCCCTTTAGTGGAAGCAGCGTGCTGAGTCGGTGAGCCTGCCTGTGCCACAGCCCGGAATCAGCCTTCGCCTCCCTCTCCAGCGCTAACACGCTAATTCAACACCGCTGGGGCACCCGTGCAATCTCGGGTCCAGCATTTACATTAATTGTTAATGACAAAAGCAACCTTGACTCGGTGTGGTTTCCTGCCCGTGTTTGGATTATTGACAGAACCTCCTTCTGTCCCCTGAGGGGCGCTGCGGGCCTAACGTGCACAAACAGTGCACATATTGTCGTTTGATTGGCCCTCGCTGTCGCTCATGCCCGGCCGGCACGTGTGCTGCGGGGTGTCGCTTCCACAACAGGAAAGAATAAAGCCAGACTCAAGCCATAGGAAATCCATCAAATATGCAGCTCGAGCTGCGCCTTTCAAAGTTTGCTTCCTTGCCATATGATCTCTATAAACCAAAGGAGTGCTGGCTCCTTCGCCGGCCGGGAGGCGCCCGGGGCAGTGCATAATGAAAGACAAACGCCAGTGACAATGGAAGGATTGCTGAGAAGAATGGAACCCTCCCCAACACACACAGACACACACCGCACCACCATAGTAGATATCTGTATTTATTATACATATTTTTCTAAGTGTTTCATGGGTTTGGCAAGTCGGTAATTATTTAACAATTTCGGGCTTGTGTGACAAAACCCATTATTTTGGAATAATTACATGGAAATGCCATCAGATGTCAAGTGCCAATTCTGCATTTTTCAAAAACAAACACTGCAAATGTGCACAACAGCTTTTATGGTTAAATGATATAATTGCTCAGACTGCGTTGCCAAGGTTTTTTTTGCAGCAGTTAAAAAAATATTCCGGAACTTTCAGTTACCTCAAAGAATGATGGAAAATCCCCTACCTTTAAAACCGTACCTTTAAATCACTGGCAAACTCATTTTTCGTTTGTAGTGTATGTGCAAAAAATGATGGTCTTCACCTTTTACTTTACTGACAATACAATACAAAATACTACTGTCTTATTTCTGAGGGATTAAATTGTCCTGGCAGAAAATGATATGCCTTTCAACATTTTTCAAAATAGTACCTTATAATACATGGTTTTAAAAAGTTTTCTTTAATATGTTTTCAAATCTGTTAGTGTGTAATTGTAGCCACACATTTGTGTGCAAGGACATTAAAGCCTCAAAACCCAAAACTTTGAGTTGTAGGGCAGAAAATACAAGAATAAAATATAATATAATGTAATAAGTAAAATTAAAAATTGACTGATCCAATTTTAAAAATGGGCTGTTCAAGTTCTCAAAAACTATTCCAATGTGAAGAATGAGAAACGCAACTATGATAAAAAAAAAAAAACCCAAAAAACTACTACTGTCCTGTGCAAAGAAGCCATAAACTAACTCTTTGTCTATATAAATTAGTTTCATTTTTCTCTGGGTAGATAATTTTTAATAGCAAACTGCAATTTGTAAATCAACCTTGAAAATACAAAAATATTAGGCCAAGTTTCTTCACTAGAAGAATGAAAGGAAACCGTCGTTGCATCTGTAATAAATTATGTTGCTGTAGACATATGGCAGTCATTCAGCATGGATGCTTCTGTGGGCCCTGGGCGGTCTGACCCTGTTTGTACACACTGGAAAAGCGTGGGGCCTTAACTTGGACGCAGCCAAGGATGGCTGACAGCGGTAATGGCAGTGAACTGAGAGGGCTTTTTCAGACCCGCAGACAATCCCTTATTTGTGTTTATCCATCCATTTATATATATGTGTGTCTACAACAACGCAAACTCGTCACAAAAAATAAAGTTCATGCATTTCCTTGCCAAATGCCGGAGTCAGAGACGCTGCATAAATAAGCGCTCAGCCGAATCCTCGCGTCTTCGTCTCCCACCAGGTCTGTCCTAGTTTGCTTAGATAAAAGGGAGAACCCTGGACACTCGGTGCCACGAGGCTTGTTAAAAGGTTTTAATTACTGTATGATTTACTGTGTGCTCCTTCTGTAGCCCCAAGGGTTCCTCATCGTGTGAGGGGCCCTGTTGGTTTTATTTCATGTTCAGCGTTAAACACAGAATATTTATTGAAAAAAAGAAAGATAAACAGGTTTTTCTTTCTGATTAAGAAAAGGACACCTCCCGTTTTATGAAAGAATACACAAAAATGCACTCACTAAGGGCTCATCTACACTATCAGCAGATTATGAAAAAGGTACCAAATGTTAAAAATCATTTTTGAGAAATTAAATCCATGCCCATGCAGGAAAAATACCTGTCTTATTATTTTTTGTAATGTTCGTCTTGAACAGCCCGGTTAATTGTGGTTCTAACTAAATTATTTCCCATTATATTTTCTTCAGCAATATACTGCTTATGCTACATAACATATGATCATTTGCTTATTACATGATGCTGAGGGAATGGTGCTGTTATGCAGAGCAATTCCAGGATAGGAGCATTTGACTTGATATGCTCTTCAGTGCTTTAATGGCTGGAATGAATAGAAGGAGACACATTTCTGTTTTTTTGGTACATGATGAATTGTGGTTGTAGAATTCCAACAGCCCTGGGCAACCCCATAATGTAGCATTTCATAATAATAATATCTAAGTGTAAAGAGAAGGACTGAAATTAAGAAGGACTGAAATCTTTTCTTTAATCTTAAATGACACGTATTAAGAATCACCCACATGTTACATGACACTGTAGAGGCCTCTTATGTGTTGGGTGAGATAAGGATGCTATGTACTGATAACATAAGAACATAAGAACTATACAAACGAGAGGAGGCCATTCGGCCCATCAAGCTCGCTTGGGAAGAACTTAACTAATAGCTCAGAGTTGTTAAAATCTTATCTAGCTCTGATTTAAAGGAACCCAAGGATTCAGCTTGCACTACGTTATCAGGAAGACTATTCCATACTCTGACTACGCGCTGTGTAAAGAAGTGCTTCCTTAAATCCAGCTTGAAATGTTCTCCCGCTAATTTCCACCTATGGCCACGAGTTCGTGTATTTGAACTAATGCTGAAGTAACTATTTGGTTGAACAGCATCCAAACCTGTTAGAATCTTATATACCTGGATCATGTCCCCCCTCAGTCTCCTTTGCTTGAGACTGAACAGATTTAGCTCAAGTAACCGTTCCTCGTATGACATTCCTCTAAGACCAGGAATCATTTTTGTGGCCCTACGCTGCACCTTTTCTAAGGCCACAATGTCCTTTTTAAGATATGGTGACCAAACCTGCACACAATATTCTAGGTGAGGTCTCACCAAGGAATTGTATAGTCTTAGCATTACCTCCCTTGACTTATACTCCACACACCTGGAGATATACCCCAACATCCTATTGGCCTTTTTTATTGCTTCCCCACACTGGTGAGAGTGGGACATGTAAGCATCAACATACACACCAAGGTCTTTTTCATGATCAGCTACCTTTATTTCAGTGGGACCCATAAAATACCTGTACCTTATATTTCTGCTCCCTACATGGAGTACCTTACATTTGTCTACATTAAATTTCATCTGCCAGGTATCAGCCCAGTCACTAATTAAATCAAGATCCCGCTGTAGCTGCTGAGCCGCTAATTCAGTATCTGCTACACCACCCACCTTGGTGTCATCTGCAAATTTCACCAGTTTATTGTATATATTGGTATCTATGTTAAGGTTGATTGAATGGTTCAGGGTCGTAAATACTGTACAGGAAACAGGCAGCCACAATAATTACCTTCAGAGAAATGTCCCTCCATATTTTTACGTTTTTAATTAGGTACCTTACGTTACTCTCCATTTCCTTTCTCATATAGGGCAAAATAATCTCCCGGTTATAGAAACAGAGAAATAAATCATAGAGTATTCTTTTGGTCAGATTTACAGCTTACATGATAATAGACCTTTGATGCGTGGTTCCTTAATTTTCTCATATTTTCTATAAAAATAAATGCAGTTAGAATAACTAATTTATATTAAAGGATTTCAGCCTTGATGTCATGCAGAGATTTCATTGAGACCGGCTGTTTGGGCTTATTGCTGTTACCTGCCTTCTTATTTACATTTGTGATGCATTTTCATCTTTATCTGATGTCTGCAATGGAATTCTATAATCACACATAGGTTAGATCTCTTTTTCCCTGCAACCATCTGTTTCCTGTAGGCTCTTCCTGTTTCTTATTTAATCACTCACTGCTTCACTTTTATCTCTCCGTTCATTACTGACATTTTGCCAAATTCCACCTTAATCTCGCACCTAATTGTCTTTTCCCCCCACCCCCCTGTATTAAAGTGTTACCCCCACCCTCTACTCCGAAGCCGGTTCCCTTTAAAGGAAACCGGGTGAATTAAAAATTGTAACATAATCATCTCCTTTTTGTGTCTGAGCGGAACTGCTTTCACACGACACAACTTAAACCAGCCCTTAATAATGCGCATTAGATGAATAATGCTTTAACCCCCCACTGAAAGCGAGTGTCATGGCAACATCCCACATAAATGTTAATGAATAACTTTTCAAATCAAAGTCTTACGCTGAGTTCACAGGCAAAGAAAATATTTAAAGGCACTCCTTCCGGAGCTTAAAAGTCCCTCCCCACCTATTCAGCCCACACAGCCCTTACCTCACTTGACGTGACATGACAGGCTCTGGTTCATGGCTGATCAATGGCGTGCTGCTGAATTTCAAATAACTCAGGTGTTGCACTTTTGTTCATCTCTGTGCATGGAAAAAAAAAATAACGTGACAAATAGCAAATGCAGTCCCTGGTTTCCTGGTGAATTGCACCATTAAGTCCTCCCTCCGCTGCATCTCAGTAACCTTTAAAAGACGGGTATGTTCTCTTCTTCACACTTACCTTTGGATTTTAAAATGAACTCAACCAGGGATAATGATCAGCTAGTAATATAGACATAGCAGTAAACATGCATGGAACATCCAATATGCTAAAGTCTGGATTGTGAATGTAAAAGCATTTGGAGCTGGAGTAAGAGCTGGGTTAGATCACTGCCCCGCTAGACGCTGCACAGAACTCATGTGCTCCTATGGATCCTACACAGTCTCAGGTGCCTGCTAACGCTGTGTGCTGTCTTTCCAGGTATGCTGCGGCCAGATTCGATTACTACTTCCAAAAGAAGGGGGAGTACATGGCCATGAAACTGCCTTGAGATGCAGAGGAAGAACAAAAATACAAAAATATACTAATGGAAATATCAAAGTGTTGGGTTTGAATCTGTTAACAGCATTTATTTTGAATCATATGCTTGATAATTCATTTGTAACTCAGTTTTTTCCATGTAACAGAACACATAAAGAATATATACATACATATACATACCGATCACCCATGACATGAAAACCACTGAAGGGTGAATGGCACCCTTAGCAATGCTACGCACGTGAACAATCAGTTGTTGTAGTTGATGTGTTGGAAGCAGGAAAACTGGGCAAGTGTAAGGATCTGAATGACTTTGACAAGTCAAATTGTGATGGTTAAAAGACTGGGTCAGCAGTGGATAGTACCTACTGAAAGTGGTCCAAGGAAGGATAACCGATGAACCAGCGAAGGGGTCATGGGTGCGTAAGGTTTGCTGATCCCCGTGGGGAGCAAAGCTATACCATCTGCTCCGATCCCTCAGGAGAGCTACGGTAGCACAAATTGCTGAAAAAGGTTAATGCTGACTATAATAGAAAGGTGTCAGAACACACAGCACACTGCGGCCTGCTGCATATGGGGCTGAGTAGCCACAGATCAGTTAGATTGCCCATGCTGACTCCTGTGCATCACCAAAAGCACCTGCAATGGCTATGTGAGCATCAGAACTGGACCATAGAGCAATGGAAGAAGGTGGCCTGGTCTGATGAGTCATTTTTTTCTGTTACATCATGTGTGTGGGGAAAAGGACACCATGATGCACTATGGGAAGCAGGCAAGCCAGCAGAAGCAGGGTGATGCTCTGGGCAATGTACTGCTTGGAAACTTTGGGTTCTGGCGTTCATGTGGATGTTAGTTTGACGAGAACCACCTACCTAAACATTGTTGCAGACCAAGTCTACCCCTATATGGTAGTGGCCTCTATTCAGCAGGATAATGCACCCTGCCACACTGCAAAAATTATTAATAAATTGTTTGGTGTTGACATGGCCTACAAATTCCCCAATTTCCCCAAGTGTCAAACTGATCAAGCATCTGTGGGATGTACTGGACAAGTAAGTCAGGTCCATGGAGGCCCATTTTCTGTAACTGCTTATACTATTGAGGGTCATGGGGCATGCAGATTGTGTTTCAGAGTACCTGGAGGAAACCCCATGATGGGAAGAACATGCAAACTCCACACACAGGACCCTGCTGGACAGTCAAACCCCAGTCCGACAGGTGTGAGGCAGGAGTACTAACCACTGCACCACCATGCCACCCAGCTCACAACTTACAGGATTTGAAGGATCTGCTGCTAATGTCTTGGTGCCTGATACCACAGGAAGATTTCAGAGGTCTTGTGGAGTCCATGCCTCGACACATCAGAGCTGTTTTGACGATGTGAGGGAGACCTACACAATATTAGGCCGGTGGTTTTAATGTTATGGCAGATCAATGTGTATATGTGTATATGTACACAAAGACTAAAAATTAACATCAAGAAAACATTCTTCACTGTGGTTTAAAAACCTCAGGAAAACACATAATAAATTTTAGCTCCAGTATGATTTTTTAACATCTTGGCTGTTATTCAGATATGTTTTTAGCCACAATGAAAATCAAGATAAAGCTAATTTGGCAAAGTGACATTCCTAGCAGTCAAACATATTTTAATTATTTCCTTATTGAACTGGGCAGCGTAAAATCACAATAATAAAGCTAAAATAGAAAAAACTTCATCTAAATGGAAAAAGGGAACCATAATTTGCATTTTCATGAAAACTGCCATGCACTATTCATAGCAGTAGCTGTAGACATTATTTGTTCTTTAAGAGGGAAAAATGTTCCTTGGCAACTTTAATGCAGCATAAATAAACCTATATTAACAGAAATGTGTGCTGATATTTTATAGCAATAACAGGTTTTTAATTGTGTCTTCATTCCTATCACACAATTTCTTTAGATGTCACATTAAAAAGCTAGAACATACATCTTAATGACAAATACTGTGCAAAATCCCACTCTACTGTGAAAATGTCTTGAAATATACATGTTTAATTGCTTTGTTTAAGCAATTTTTGAACAGTATGTAGACTGTAGGAAATGTAAGTGTATTTGAACCTCCCAAAAGGCTTTGGAAGATTAATTTTACATTAGGCATTTACATGTAAGTAACAGTTTTATTACCTATTGTAGCAAATAGTCTGTAGGGTTTGCAAACTATCCCAAAGCTTTTGATGTAGCTAATTTTATGTTTATAATGTAATAATATAGTTTTGACGTAAGATTTTTGCGTGAGAATCAGAAAGTGTGTCATGCCAGATGCGTGAGAGATGGCAATCCTGCTGTTAGCAAAGAGCAGCATGTTATAGTGAAGATGATGTAGTGTTGTTAGCAGAGAGCAGTGTGTTGCAATGTTGGTGATGCAGTTCTATTAACAAAGAGCAGCGTGTCGCAGTGATGGTCATGCAGTCATGTTGGTAGAGAGCAGCGTGTCATAGTGATAGTGATGCCAGGCTGCCTCTGACAGTAAGTGTTAAGTCCCATGGTTCTCTCACCCAAATGGCTTCAAGGTCCAGCAGCTGTCGTGGTGAGATGGATAGTACTGCCTATGAGGAACAGACATCCATCCGTCCATTTTCCAAACCACTTATCCTATTGGGTCGCGGGGGGTCCGGAGCCTATCCTGGAAGCAAGAGGCACGAGGCAGGGAACAACCCAGGATGGGGGACCAGCCCATTGCAGGGCACTCTCACACACCATTCACTCACACATGAACACCTACGGGCAATTTAACCACAGTTTTTGGACTGTGGGGGTAAGACAGTGGCACTGTTTGGTCACTGATAAATAATTTTTATTCTGTATATTACATGTGCTGTGATGTTACCTGAGATAGCAGGTCTGGATTTTTGATTAAACAATAGAGCCTCTTGTGAGCAGGGAGCCCAACTGAGAATAAACAATTCAGAACCATCCCAGTGGAAGCCGTCATAATCTAAACCATACCATTGTGCCATACAGGAGGAGTGAGACTGAATTACTTCAAACTGAAAGCGATTTAGTAGAATACGTCAAAACATATACTAACATCGTAATCCGAAAAACAGCGCTGTGTTTTAGTAGTGGCACATCTTCCAGGGGTGAAAATGACTTACTGAGTTTCTCACACCTTTCTTATCCCGTTTTGGCAGGTATAGAAGAAAGAAGTTCATTTTTTTTGACAAAATGACATAAAATCAGCAGATGAGTAGACCTTTAGACTCCAATCATTTGTGATTTTGTTCTTCCATGAATAAAAAAGAAACACCAATGACATCATACTTACAGGGGCCTTCACATGTATTCTGTAAAAACGTATAATAGAAGTTCCTGCTGGGTTTTATAAATGGGAAAAACACTTAACTTAGAAACCATTGAACTGGCAGGAGATTACTTTCATTATAATCTAATTTTTTATATATTTCAAGTTTCCAGACTTTAATTACATAGTCATAGTTCAAGAGCAACTATAATCTTATATGTGTTGTACACAATCATTCCTACTGCCTTTTACTGACATCCGAGGTTTTCTTTTTTCGTTTTCATTACTGTTTCATTGTTCGCTTCACTGTTGCCTATAACAAGTAATATATGGACTCGTTTGATCTTTTTAGCATCCAGGGCCCAATATGACCGCAGCAGATGATTAAAGCTGAGCCCCGGTAACCGCGGTGCCATTTCAGCCCTCCCCGTTAGACCTTGGTTTGCGTGTTCCCTATCTCCACACACTTCCTTCAGCTCATAAACAGATTACTGAGTTACGGTTATAAACAAGCAAATGCTGCCTATTGAATCTTCACTCAACAACTCTTTGTCTCAGTGAAACGAACACCTTGGTAATACAAATGGAGAATTTAATCAGTCAACCATCCTTAAGTTCAATACTTGAATAACTAATCCTGTATTAGTTGTAACAAATCACATTAAGAAGTTGTATTGACCTTAACAATGGCTCTGACTTTACCGTTTTATTATGACCCAGCCAATTTTTTTCAAAATTAGCCAACAAACAGGAATAAATATCACATTATACACATTAAAGGATTTTCTACAGTAGCCTTAAGATTGAAAAGTAGTGGCATTCCGGAATATAAGCTGGTTTACAAAAGGTGATTAAAGTTTTCTTTTGAGTTTTTATCCAAAAAATACCTTTAAAATCAAGGTTACATTATAAGAACATAAGAAATTTACAAACGAGAGGAGGCCATTCGACCCATCAAGCTTGTTTGGGGAGAACTTATCCAATAGCTCAGAGTTGTTAAAATGTTATCTAGCTCTGATTTAAAGGAACCCAGGGTTTTAGCTTGTGCTACACTAGTATTATTATTATCCAGCAACACGTGACTTGAAAAACATTTTAAACACACCAAATACTACAGTTCTTAAATATACATTAAAAACACAATATAACCCATACTAACATATGGCACTATTTACACAATTATCATAAGTGAGATTCAGATTCCTCTCCTGGAGCTGATACCTTATCGTGGTGGAAGGGTTTGTGTGTTCCAATGATCCCAGGAGCTAAGTTGCCCAGGGCTTTATGCCTCTGGTAGGGTCACCCAAGGCAAACAGGTCCTGGGTGAGGAGCCAGACGAAGTGCAGCTCACCAGACCCCTTATGATGAGTAAAAACATAGATCCACGTTTCCCCTCACCCGGACATGGGTCACTGAGGCCCCCCCCTGGAGCCAGGCCTGGGGGTGGGGCTCGATGGCGAGCGCCTGGTGGCCAGACCTGCACCCATGGGGCCTGGTCGGGCACAGCCCAAAGAAGACACATGGTTCCCCTCTCCAATGGGCTTACCACCTGTAGGACGGGCCAAAGGGGTTGGTTGCAGTGTGAGTTGGGCGGTAGCTGAAGGCGGGGACCTTGGCGGTCAAATCCTCCGCTGCAGAAGCTGGCTCTAGGGACATGGATGGATGAAGTTTCAGATGGACAAGCTAATATATATTTGTATAAGAAATATTTGCCCAACATTTTTTTGAATTTCAAGTCAATTTTTAACATCATTAATATTAAAAGACTTGAGTCAAATTAATAGCAGCTTCTTATAATTTTGAAGTTAAATACACTTGAAGGTAAATGGTGGCATACTGTAGGAGAGGTACGTCTGACCTAATTCACATTAATTAGGAGAAGCGTAAGTGTGATGATAATTACAAAGGCTCTTTTTACAATGTACATAGAATGACTTATTTTATAATTCTGATAATGAGCCCTTTTATCCTGTTCAAAATTCAAATTTATGAGGCCACAGCTTTGTAAACTAAACTATCCCAGGCATCTATTCATTACAGAGAACATTCATCATATTCGTCATATATCAACCAAATATATATAGTATCTGAAATATTAATGCAATTTTATTCATATACATTTTTATTATTAATTGTGAAAGTTGTTGATCATTAACATGATACAACATATCAACATGATGTAATGAGAGACACATTAATATCGATTTTAACAAGCTGAAAATGCAATTTAGGCAGCAAGGACTTGTAACCTGCCACTACAGTAGACCTTGGGATATCATTTTATAATACTTTTACTTATCTAAGTTTAATTTAGAAAATCACTGCAAAAACAGTAAAAACAGGACTGCTGCCTATTTTGCATCAATATCAAACTTCCCCTCCCCGGCTATAACAGTGTATCCTGTACTGCACCTTCAGCCTTCTCATGTACCTTCAAGATGACAAAGTTTCCTTCAGATCTGCGGCCCTGACAGCATGATCTCTTTCACAGGGACTCCCTGACATTTCTTCTGATAATATTCTGACATTGCACCTCCCTCTGAAGGTAACAAAGGGACTTTGTTCTTGCTATTAAACAACATGATTGTAGTTTATACAGGTATGTTAACAATAAGAACTTATCGCCGTTGCCTTTGACGTCTGAAAAGGCACAGCCTGTCATACGTCAATACAATGATTTGTAGTTTGGTAGTTAAAGATTATTATATTTTATTATATATATTATATATATATTTTGATAGCAAATAAAAAATATTTTCTTTTGAGATAAAATAATAATAATAATTTGTGTAGGGTGGGGGTCGTGTTTGGGTTCAAAAGTGAATCACCCAGCAGTAGGAAATGATTTTATAAGACAACGACTCCATCATCCATACTGTACAGGGTACAGAGCGTGAGATTTCAAAGTATCTCTAATTAACATCAGTCTTTTTGACTAGAATATGACAGAGAGATGGATAGAATGACACAGGTAAAGAGATGGTGGACAGTGGAAGAGGAGATGAATGTACCAAGCTTTCATTCTGCCTTCCACTACCGCCCCGAGCAAACCTCGTGCTTTAAGCAGATGTAACATTTTGGGTTAATAATAAAAAGCACTACATAAGATCTTATTTATATCCATTTCCTCATTTCATATTCCTGTCAAGCACAAATAGATCATGCTGATAAACAGTAAATGAATAGAAAAAGTGACAAGCAGATAAACTAAATGTATGCATGCACAAATCTGTTTATCATCACCTTGATTTTTTTTTTATCCAAATTATTAAAGTACTTGGATTTTTAAAAGAGTCTTTTATTCATGGCGGAATATTTTATTGTTTAACTAGAAGCAGCCATCACTTCTGGTGCTGAGCCAGGAGGTGATATACGCTACATGTCATCAGTTGGTTTCGTTTCCAGTGAGTATGGCAGCATGAGGCAAACCTGGCTGGAAACCCAGAAGAGGAGACACTGAAAAACGTTCTCAGCATGTGTGGGGAGCCGCTTTGCCAGTAACATCCTAATCAGATAAGCATGTTCAAACCGCACAGTAGGCCACCTACAGGCTTGAGAAAACACAGCGCCTCTGACGTGGGCGGTGGGCGGGTGGCTCACGGGCGGCTGGTAGACGGCTGGGCAGCGGACTGGTGGCTGGGCAGCGGGTGAGTGGCTGGCAGGCGGCTGGTAGGCAGCTGGGCAGCGGATGGCTGGCTGGCAGACGGCTGGGCAGCGAACTGGCGGCTGGGCAGCGGACTGGCGGCTGGTAGGCGGCTGGGCAGCGGACTGGTGGCTGGGCAGCGGATGGCTGGCTGGCAGGCGGCTGGGCAGCGGACTGGCGGCTGGTAGTCGGCTGGGCAGTGGATTGGTGGCTGGGCAGCGGGTGGCCGGCTGGCAGACGGGAGGCAGCGAGCGCCTAGGCAGCAGACCGTGGATGGGCAGCTTGAGGGTGGGCAGGTGACTGGGCAGTGGGTGTTGGATGGGTAGCTGGGTGGCCGGTGGATGGATGGCGGGTGGTTGGGCAGCGGGCGATGGATAGGCAGCTGGCGGTAGGAGGGCAATTAGGGGACGGCAGCTGGCAGAGGATGGGCAGCTGGGCAGTGGAAAGGCGGTTGGAGGTTGGGCAAGTGGCTGGACAGTGGGTGGGTGGCTGGGCAACGGACTGGCGGCTGGGCAGCGGACTGGCGGCTGGGCAGCGGGTGGGTGGCTGGACAGCGGGTGGGTGGCTGGTAGGTGGCTGGGCAGCGGGTGGGTGGCTGGGCAACGGACTGGGGGCTGGTAGGCGGCTGGGCAGCGGACTGGCGGCTGGGCAGCGGACTGGCGGCTGGGCAGTGGGTGGGTGGCTGGGCAGCGGGTGGGTGGCTGGTAGGTGGCTGGGCAGTGGGTGGGTGGCTGGGCTGCGGGTGGGTGGCTGGTAGGCGGCTGGGCAGTGGGTGTTGGATGGGTAGCTGGGCGGCCGGTGGATGGATGGCGGGTGGTTGCTCAGCGGGCGATGGATAGGCGGCTGGCAGTAGGAGGGCAACTATGGGGTGGCAGCTGGCAGAGGATGGGCAGCTGGGCAGTGGAAAGGCGGCTGGAGGTTGGGCAAGTGGCTGGACAGTGGGCAGTAGGCGGCTAAGCAGCAGACTGTGGATAGGCGGCTTGCGGGTGGGCAGATGGCTGGGCAGTGGGCGGCGGATGGCTGGCTGGGCGGCCAGTGGATGGCTGGTGGGTGGCTGGGCAGCGGGTGATGGATAGGTGGCTGGCGGCGGGAGGGCAGCTAGAGGGTGGGCAGCTGGCAGCAGACGGGTGGCTGGGCAGAGGAAGGGCGACTGGTGGTTGGACAGGCAGCTGGGCAGCGGGCGGGCAGCTGGTGACCAGGCCAACAGGTGGGTAGGCAACTAGGGATGATGGCAATGTTTGATTCCTTATACCAAGCCTTCATCAAGGGTCACAGGAGACCCAGTGCAAATACGTACCAGTCAGGATCAATCAGGTCAGAAACGTTAAATTATCTTGCTTTAACGCCCTAAGTCCAACTTTTCCTCTACAAATCATTGTGGATGATATCAGCGACACACTTATAACATTCTGCCGTTCGTTTAGCGACATCAGGTTCCCCAGCGGCCCAGCGGGCTGGTGCCTGTCAGGGGCTCCATAGTGTCACCCGTCTTCTCTGTGTGTTTCGGCACTAACTGGGAGCACAATTTCAACTCCAGGCAACGTCTACTGAGCAGCATTGAAACAAAGAAGGGCCCTAACTATGTACCGCGTTTCTGCAGCTGCCTTTTTCTTGTACTGCCCAGTTCTTCAGTGTGCTGTGCAGCTTGCGCATGTGCAGCACAGCTGTTGTAATGCGTGTCTCTCCTCACCATCGTCCCAGACATGCAGGCAGCATGCGCGACTGGCCACACTGCTAACCTCAGAATACCTCTGACTTTCTACATCCTTTATTTTGTTTTGTTTCCTTTAACTCACCCCCATCCCTTGAAAATGTGTGGCTCCCTCAGCCCCCACCCCGACAGACTCTCCATGGAGTACATTTCTGTTTACAGTAAAGCAGCCATTTACATAAATATATTCCGAAGGAAGAAAAAAGCAAAAAACGCGTGTCGGTGTGCAGGAGGTAGCCTGAGCGCATGCTAATCCCCCGCAAGGCGGCCTCCCTTCGTGCGTGTCTGCACCTCTGCTTTCATGTTAAATTCATGGCCCTGGAACGCGCCCCAGCCAACACCTCCTATCCTCTGCGGTGGACGTCTCTTGCCGTGCCACTGCCCCTGAATCACTTATGATTTAATAAGGGGAAAATTAAAAATCCATACACTTCCCCCTCCCTGCACACCCCTGATTAGGACCAGATAAAGAGTTTCACAGACCCACGGTAGATTTTACACCAAAAAACATACACATCTCCTACCACTCAGCTCAGAAGTCAGAAGCTCAAAACACATCTTTGGATTCCTTTAACTAAAAGACCTGATCTCACAGAAACATCACAGAACACAGGAGCTAAATAAGGCTGGGAAAAAACTGAGTCTATGGTTTGCCGGGACATGAAGAAGGACATGAAAATGTGATGGCCAGATGCAGTACAGTAACATTAACCAGTGTGGCCATGGAAGCCATTGATCTCAGAGAAACGTGAGCAGTGAGGTTCTCTGCAGCTCGCTGGTCCAGTCCATCCGCATACAGGCCTCAAGCACAGATTCCAGAATTGGCAGCATCATCAACAAAAACACAGCAATCATGGCCTAAACATGCCAAGAGTCTGAGAAGGACACATTGAGGATAAACATGCACGTCTCCTTCTATTGACTGAATATTTTTCTTGGTTTTTTAAGTATTATTACTTCGCTATTCCATTTTTTGCTTGATTAAAGATCTTCTGACCACATTGGATATGTCTCACATTTGTGAAAAATGCATGAATTACTAATTAATGAGATTTTCTGGCAGCATTTACATATTCATGGGGGTGTGGCTGAGTAATTGGGACATGCTTGAGAGGTTTGAGGTTTGAGAGGATGACACATCCCTAAAAGCCACCTTTTATTTTGTTAGTTGTTAGTTTAGTTTGATTCTTCAAAACATCCAAATAGTCAGGGTGTCCTTAAATGTCCATTACATACTCACTCATCCCAAGTGGAACGCAGCCAAATTCTGCGACAAATAAGTACATGACAGAAATCCAATGAAGTGAGACAATATATAAAATTACATTTTTAAAAATAATATCCTAAGTGCATTAGTTAAATATTTATTTTGCAATCCTGCAAACTCATTACTACTCACTAGTTCATAGACTGCAGAATTCTGTACATAAATTGGGAGCAAGTTTGGCATAACTAACAGGGAGACACACATACATTAAAATGTAAAAGCTTGATTATGAAACTTTGCAGCAAAGTACCCCAAGTTTCAAAGCAGTAGATGTGCTTGATGTGTTAACCAAGTTGTGCCTCATCGTTCAAGCCACTGAATGAAGAAAAAAATAAAACAGCCACATTTAGCAGAACTGTTTATTAGTTTCATTGAGACATTATTTCTCACAATTGGAAAATAAATGAATTAAGTGACTCCAATAACAACCAAACACAGTGTTTTGGAGACCAGGTTTGGACCTATGCATACGATACTAATTTAAAAATTTAATATTTTGAATATGACCTAAGAATTTCATTTAAATATCTGCATATAGATATAATAATAAAAAGTGAAAACACTTCTAAGTATACACAATTGTAATTATAAACTTAAGCACAACAGTTTATACAACAATATGTTCACTCACCAAAATACTTTTTTTAACATAGTTGCAAAATAAGCATCAACACTTACCAGACCTTTCAGAGAAATGTTTATGTAGAAATCAGCCAACTTGGCCTGCACTGCACTGCACTGCACTGCATGGATGTTTTAAAGCAAAAAAAGGCTTCATGATTCTCTAAACTCATTGATCATTTATTGAAAATTTCAAGAATTAGAGGGTGGCCATAATATCGCAATGGTTCTTTTTTCTTTTTTTAAAACGGCAATTTATTTCAGGGGAGAAGACAAATTAAATTAACACAAACAATAAATTGCCACTGAATTCATTCGGTCATGGTAAACAAGATAAGTTTTATTACAAAGAAATGTACTTTTAAAAAGCTGTAGGCAATTCCATGCAATGGGACATTTACACGGGACCTGAAATTAAAATATCAGATGTGTAGCATTAGTAGCCAAGGTACAGAAAGGTATGCTGGAAAAGAAAATTCAGCCCAACAGAAAAGCGGCCAGCACTTGGAATGAAGTTTTAATTTAACCTTGCGAGACTTTTTTGAAGGTACTTCCTCATCCCGGCAAATAGAGTTGGCAGAGGACCGGTGAGCCTGGGGGGGCCCACACATCTAAGAGATCTGATACTCTGCGCTAATCTGTTTTAAACCATCTGTGAAAGTAGCACGATTCCTTAAACCCTTCACCTCCACGGATTAAAATATTGCCCTGGGCCGAAGCCAGCTTTAATCGCGGACGCAGTACATGTTCAATATGCAAAGCTGCCACCGGTACACGATTGCGAGACTCAGGTTTCAGGAGAAATTAGCTCGACTTTGACATGACACCCTTTGATGTTTTGAACGTTGGCACATGCATCTCTTCCCTTTGAGTAAAGAAACAAAATTTTCCCTTGTATCTTAAATAACTTTAAATTGTGCTAATAGAAGCGATAAGAATTGTTATTTTCTGCCCATAATCATATATTTCAGAACGTTGATTGGATGCTCTGGAACACATTTTTTATTTAACATTCTTGCACCTTTATGAAATATTTCACTGTCCTGTTTCGGATAAGCAGTTGAAATATGAATGGACATTACATTTTTTTGGTCATTGAAAGTTAATATTTTATTGTTTAATCAACAGGTTATGTGTGTGCAGGTATGCATTTGTTGACTACGGCTGCTGTCGTTTAATTTATAGGTCTAATACTAGCAGAAAAATACAAATATGAGTAACTGAGAAGCGTTTCATTTTTGCTATACTTCGGAAACACCGTTCGGTTCTGTACAGAATCACTTCTTGACTGCCTGCCATAAATATCGCACAATAACCTAAAGTGCAATGAGGAAATCAGCAAAACTAGCATTATTTGATTCTGGCAGAGCCGTCGGGTCCTTATTTAGTGGAATCATGTCGCAGGTCATATTACACAATGTAGGTTATACAGAATACATCGCACAACACGATATGCATTTTAACTGAGCTCCGGCTCAAATACCGCGACATCACCAGGGTAAAAAGAGAAAAACAGAGTTCAGTTTTGCTGAATGCACACGGTGACGACACACGTGTTATTCTTCGCTCACATGCGCACCTTCGTCCGGCTACCCGGGCCGCGTAAACAAGCAGTAAACTCGGTAAACTTATCCACGCCTGCTCTTGATGATGCTGGGCTTTGTGAATTACAATAAGATTTATTGTGCAGCGGTACACGTCTAATTTTCCATCCACCACAGGGATCTTGCAGCTGGATGGAGCTAACATAGGCGCCTGTTATATATACCGCAGTTAAAATGTGGGTTTTTTTACGCGCTCTGGGGGGAAAGGGGCTTACAGAAAATCTTGGCAAAAGACGACAAATGATTAATGAAAATAGCAAAAGACGCGTTTAAATGGCTTTCCAGAATGGTTCGGGAATCCCTTTCCAGAAGAGCGACCCTCCCGCGTGTGCTAAACAAGCGGGCCGAGAGGAAAAGTCTGCCTTGTTTTTTTAGGGCTATTTTACTGACTTCAGACAGTTCAGCTATTTCCAGGATTATAGAACCAGAAAGTAATTAGGATCATGTACCGTCCAACAGAATGGAAGCTGTTCAAATGAGCTCTGTTCCACATAATTAAGATAGCGCTTTTCTTTTTACCCATCATCATTATTATTATTATTATTATTATTATTATTATTATTATTATTATTACATTGAAAAGAAATATTGACGCCCTCCAAAATGTATTATATATACGATAAATATATGGTGACTATTCTTTCTTGCATGCGTGTATACTACCAATAAATACAAAGCAACAACTAACACCTCTGTAGGCAAATACTGAGCATATACACGAATAAAGTATATCAGGAATAAATGTCCAAGACACTTCAACCGCATTTAGCGCGTCTAGAGGACTTAGCGGCTGTAGAAAAGTCTAACAGCCCTATCCCTGAATCACGTAACCCATAATGAAAGGCATATTAGAAATGCTGCTTACAAACACCCAACCGTGAGTTAACTGAAGTTGCGAGCTGTGCCGGTACAGGCGCAGGCAGAGAAGGCAGAGAAGGCAGGGGCACCGAACAAACGGGGTGTTTTCCAGGTGAGGGTACCAGGTGGTTCGAAGCAAGGCAAAGGAAAACGTTAAAAATACAGCTGGTAACTAATCAGATAAGGGGGACTTTTTACAGAAGTGATAGAACTATAAAATAATGCTAATGAGAATTTCCTAATAATAATAATGATAATAATAATAATAATAATAATGAAGTTGTTCATTGTAGGCCTACTGTATACTTTATTTCTCAAAAAGCATCAATTAACGATTTTTTTTAATTAATTTACAGGGAGACAGGTGTAATTTTCCCAGCCTTGCTTCATTTAAATTAATTTAAATGTGTTGTTAAATGCGGTGCTCTCTCCACTGGGGAAACGCCGCAGCCAGAGCCTGGGCTCTCGGTGTCTGGGAAATAAGTCACGGTGCATTTTCTCTGAGGCCCAGAGCGATATTTTAAAAGCCACTCATCAAACCGAAACAAACTGCACCCAAAAGACCAAAACAGGCGGATATCTATTTTTCACCTGCCCCCTTTACCACCATTCTGCCCAGCATTAAATTCCTTTACACCATGAGAAATAGCACATTTACATAATTTATTTAGCTGTTTTATATACATTTAGTTTATCTGTGTTTCAGATTTTTTTTAGTGTACTGGTAGCTGATAACCACTATACTGGTTTGGTGTGTTTTCTTGTCTGGAAAAATGCTGGTGGAGTTACTCGTACTGGAATAAGGTTGCGGTTATATGATTGATTGGCAGAACCTAATGCTAATCAAATGGGGTTCTGTAGGTAGCATTTCATGGACAGTTAAGGGTTCAAAGGACAAGACCACAGACTCACAGATTTTAAAACAAAATGTCTCTTTAATTTGTGTCAACAGCAGTACAAAAGATGGAGTGATGGTGATGTAAGACTTTTTCGTTGTATGTTTGCGTGTGTGTTTGTTTTTAGGAAAGGAGGAAACCTTTGAGGTAAATGAGTTTAAACAGGCAGTCACACGCCCTCCTACGCGCGATACTCCACATCGCTTAATGTCACATAAACATTAGGTATATAAAGGCGCTGTTACATAACAATATGTAAAAAACACACCCTGTGGGAGGGAAGAAGACCTACGAATCTGTACACATAGCTAAGGTGCCTATTGATGCCAGCATCAGTCGTAAACTGGCTTGGCATCTGCTGATGAATTAATACTGCAGATAGAGGAGACAGCTCTCTGTAGGTACCGATGTAGAGTAATTTCACCTTGAGTTTACCTCACGTCACATGGAAACGAATGACTGGCTGCGTTACATTTTCAAGCCAAGCAAAACACATTTTAGTACCATTTTCTGTTTAAAACAATAATCCTTAGCTGTCTTTTGCGGTATAAAGGAGAACGTGAAGGCAAATGTGACGGCAACCTGTATGAGTTCAATTAAAAACTTTACACTGGACTGTACAAGATATTTCCATAAACTATTTACATTTTTGACTTAAAACATTTTTTTTTTCAAAGCAGCAACATAGACCATTTCATCTCTAGTATCTCCAACAAAATCTGCCATTGGCCGGGGTACCTGCTGAGAAGGGGATTTAATTTTTTTTTTTTATTTAATTTTTATTACATAGAGAACTTGCTTATCCTAGAGAAGATTTTAGAGCCATACAGCTCAGCAACAGAAGGGCCACAACATTGCTAAAGGACGGGAAATTATAGATATAAAAAGTTAAGCTAAATACCACTGACAAAAAATAAACAAATAAATATTTGCACGCCTCTAATCTAACCTCATCAGAAATAAA
Organism: Brienomyrus brachyistius; assembly: GCF_023856365.1. Classification (NCBI taxonomy): domain Eukaryota; kingdom Metazoa; phylum Chordata; class Actinopteri; order Osteoglossiformes; family Mormyridae; genus Brienomyrus; species Brienomyrus brachyistius. Next base: position 26,884,933 of record NC_064543.1, read on the forward strand.
AATGAACAATAAACCATGCATGCGCATCTGCATTTAAAACTGTCACATTTTTTTGTGTGTTTTTCTGTATTTATCCCCCTTTACAAAATTTGGCACAATCATCCAACCTCTGGTGGATTAATTTTTTTTAACTGCTGCTTGAAGTCGACAAGTACATAATGGGAAAACCTCAGTTTGAAATGTGTAAACTTAAGTGCTCAATGCGGGTACCAGCCAATGCTAAGGGATTCTGAACACTGTCCTCATGAAAGATGTGAAACAGGCTTTGCGTTGCTTTACGTGGGATTGCACTGAATTGCTCTGACGGATGCCGGTTACTTGAAATATTTTAGCATTTGTACAATTCTTACGTACCAGAATCTCACTTATTTTTTCTTCAGCAGAAGATCAACACATATAACCAACAGGTTACTTGAAACGCACAGAAGTGAGGTACCTCACAAACCCATGTTCAGCTTGAATACTGCTATCTTTCACGATGGTTTTTAATTCAGCATCTACATGAGGTACAGTGGCTTGTCAGCTTTTTAATGACATCGACTGACATACACTGATGTGTAAAAAAAGGATTAAAAGTCAAATACATAACTTACACTTCACTAATTATTCATGAATAAAAATATAATTCTATTTTCCTATATTTACAATTTAAAAATCTATGATGAGCTGGAAAATTAAAAAAAAAAACAAAACTTTGTTTTGAGCTCCAGTTCAATTATGAATTTAATTGTATTTTTTTCTGATTGTCTTGTTATATCATACAAATTGACAGCCAACACAGGCCAATACATCCAATGAAATGTCTATGTAGTAGACAGCGTATTGTAGGTCAGCTTCCAATGAACGAACATCTCTCCCAGATTCTCATTCCCATTTAGGAAACACTGGAGCCAAAACAAAGTCCTTATTTGTAAGACACACATTTGCATAAATAAATGGAACAAATAAAGTGGAAAAAAATGACTCAAATCCAGCAACTGTGAGGCACACTCACATGAGTCAGAACTGCTTTTTGTTATTTTTTTGTTTTTCTTTCTGTACAACAGTTTCACATTAGTCAGAACGGATTTAAAAAATCATCTATATCCAGTGCATCCTTATAACACTTATGAAATATTATCTCTGCATGACTTTATGATTTTTTCCCCCTATATTGTGTAAGTGTAATCAAGTTTCAACCCTAAGAACAGTCCTATATTCATTGATACCCTTCAGGATTTAAGTTATGACTGCGAGAAATGCAGAGTTCAGGTACAAAATAACTAGCAAACAGAACACAACCTAAAAATCCCTACCTAGGTCTCTTGGGGGGGGAGGCGGGGGGGGGGGGGGGGGCAAATTGAATTTTGACTGAGAGAACAGAAAAATGTCATTTTACTACATTAAAGCACTAAGAAAGGGTTAAACTGAACAACTTTAAATACCTTTAACCTAAATGTATATGTTCCTTAAAAAGGAGGAAATAAACAACTCAAGACTGTAGTGGTGGAGAAACAGGAAAAACCACGCAGGCCCTCTGAAGAAGCCCTGAAAGAAGGAGAGTGAGCAAGAATCGCAGCCATCAGAGGTACAGAGACCGGAATGTTTCCGTGAAATCGACTGTTTACTAATGAAGTCGACCGATTCAAGGGCATACGGAAACGAGCAGGACCTGAGCATTAATAATGCTACGTTTGAGATGAAACTGAGTCGTCAGTCATTTTAATAATCCCCCACAGCTTGATGTACCGGTTCCATCTGCTCGCCCACCGTCTTGTGGCCCGGCCGGGAGCTCCCTCGCTAGAGCCCATTGATAAATCGCACAATAAACAGCACGATGGATTTCCCCTTTGTCCTCCCCTTGCTGACGTTCCCTACCTCGCGGGGCCAGATGGCACCCCCCTTTTAGGGCGCCCCCCCCATATGGGAGTGGAAGCGCGATGGGCACAGGGAGCAGGAGCTGTGTCCACCTACCCTGCAGCAGGTGGAGGCAGCCACTGGGCCAGATGCGGACCGCTGGCCCTCACTCAGCCCAACAAACTAGGGGGGCGTCGAACTGCAAAAGTGACCCCATGACCTTGAGGGACGCAGCGTGGTCTGCATGCGCATTTTTCTATGGCTGCTTTAAAGTGTCAAGTACATGCAACCCTCTGCCCATCACTACTGATTACACACACCTTTAATTACTCTGCAGATCAGACCTATCGTTTCAACATCCTACACAAGTTACAGCTTACACAGAATTCTTAAGATAAATTAACTAAAAAAAAACAAACAAACATGACAAAGGTTACCTTCCAGCCTGCCCTTGAGAACTGTTTTTCCAGCTAAGTAGTGCTACTCTGTGCCACTCCAGTTCCACTGGAGGGACCCAACTGCCAGCATTTCCTTTAAGATTCAGAGCTGATGTCCCCCCACCCCAGGAGAGCTTAAGACTTGCGTCCATTAAGACTAACACGTAGGGGGGGCTGCCTGGCACCGAGACCGGAGTCTGATTGGAAGGGAGTTGGCCCCAAAGCAGGATGATCAGGAAATTAAGACGGAACAGAAAGACAGAAGAGATGTCATCCAGGGTGCCATCCTGTATAGCATCAGGTCTCATCAGGTGTAAGTAATGGATTTGGTGGGAAGGGAGGGGTCGGTCACTGTTTGGCCTTCCTGTATGACTGTCACCCCCGCTGCCATGACAGCAGTAGCGCCAAGCGCTCGGTGGAAACCACATACATAAGAGCATTCTGTCGCCAAGTTCCTGAGAACATCACTATGGTGGTTAAAAAAGAAAAAAAGAAATCACCAGTAGGTAAAGGTGTTTTACACCACTTCATAAAGAGGGCTAAGGATTGTCTAAGACTTGCAGTGTCTCCCTTAAGACTTTGAAAATTGAAGATATAAGTGATAAGTAAAATATTTCGGGGAAGGTTTGGCACGCTTGGGTTTGGACCTCAACATGACCTGTGCTAACAGCCTGATGGCGATTACACTAGCGATGATCAGAGAGCTTGCTGTTTCCTCCTCTGTGCTCGATGACACACCTGTGGGCTGGTTCTGCACTTGTCTCGATATGAAATCTACACATCTTCCACCTTTCTCATTAAATAGTTCAGTTTAAAAACACATTCACAAGCTGTTGGCTGGCACAGCATACCTGAGTGAGATAGATAACCCCAATCACAAACAGTAACTCAAGCTACTAAACAGCATTCCAAAAAAAAAAAACCCCAAAATAATAACGTAAAAGATATTTCCATATGACGAAGTAACACTGTGAGCTATGGATTTATATTAAATGTTAATTTTCAAGTCCTGACATCCAATATTTCATACGCAAGAACCTAACTTTGTAAAAACATCCATGGATAAAAGAAAAAATTAGAAACCATGAATAAAATAAAACAAACAAACAAAAAACAAACAGCTTCTGCTTCACACAAACAAAGAAACACTTAAAACAGATAATCTGTCCGGTAAGCGGGAGCCACACATGCATGCCGGCTCCTGAAGGTGTCCAGAGGTGAGCTCCACTTCTCCTGCTAAGCTTTCCCGGATCTCCTCCCAGGTTCACGCATGGGGTTTCCTGCTGGCTTGGCCATGAGGCCCCTCAGTTTGCGCTCACTGCCTCCTGTGTCTCATTGTCGCTGCTGTAGTCCGATTTGGGCTCCTCCTCAAAGTCTTCGTACATGTCCATCTCATCCTCGCCATTGATGGTCTCCCCGCCAAGTGTGACACCGGGCTCTGACTTCATGACGTAGGTGCTCTGAATGACTGGGATGGCAGGCTCGGGGCTGGCTGATGCGCTGGAGCAGTCCGACGTCATCTGCGGGGAGGGCGTGGTGGCTGCCAGGCCCATAGCCCCGGGATAGACCAGCCCTCCACTGGTGCTAATGGGGATCTGGGACCCCTGCCTGGGTAGCCACATGACACAAGGGTAGCAGAGTTAATACCATGGCCAAACATCACGGCCCCCTCATTAGCATACACTCCTTATATGGGCACACTATCACAGGACTAGAATACACACCTCAAAACTCTGGCAGCATGAAAATGGACTAGCTTCTGCTCAGCTATCTTGGATTTTATGGTTAAAAAAACAAGCCAAGTAGAGTATCATCACGGGTATACTAAACTCAGTTTTACACTTTACTGCACAGTTTTTTTAAAAATATGCTTTTATATTTAAAAGGACGACAGAAAAGAAACACGTATTATTAGTTATTTCACTGACAACTGCTCTTGTTTGTGTGCCACAGTCTGTATGTAAACAATTCCTCGGCCGGCTAAGTAACATTCTTCTTCATTGTGTAGTATATTTTATTATACCAAAACGCATCTCCCACACACACTTGCAGTCCTTGTTGGTAAAATCTTGGATAATCCTTACTGATAAAAATACATTATGGTGAAAAAATTCAGTTGTTTCCCTCTAAGCCATTTACGGTATCCACACTTGTGTTTTATATGCCACAATAATGTCTGTGTTCAATTTCACAGCTTCCAGGCTGCCTTTGTCATGATTCAGTAAATTACAAGGCCATGAAAATTGAATTATATTTGGGTGGAGAATTCATTTTAATGCCACAGAAGTCTTTTTTTAATTAAACTATCACAACTGTTTTTATCAGTACTTTCAAAATGCAGCAGCTTATGAGAGACGGTGATCGGTTATTAGGTAGCAGACTGTCGATTATGGGCTTGCGAGTGGGCAGGCATCATACCAGACATGGCTTAATGAGCTGCCATATTAACGAAGGCGAGGTCGTGCCCTAGTACAGGAGATGCCTACTGAGGCATAAGCATAACCCATACTGCACCATACGTTTGGCTGAGCTACATCAAACACTGCTTTGACAGCATGATAAAATAACGCGAACAGAACCAAAGGAATGAAAACGGATAAAAAACAAAAAAAAGTGAAGTCATTTAATAATTCAGATGGAACCATTGTTTTATGGTGTTAAACCTTCTTCATCCTCTTAGGTTAAGCAAATAATTCCCTTGTCCTCCACAGAAAGAAGGGCTTCATCGATCAAACTCAAACTGAACCAGATCATAAATTTTTGTCTCGACAGCGACAACCATCAATTAAATTTCAACAAACAGAACACAAATTAATGGTCCCTCGCCCCCTCAGCATCATTAGTTGTGCCTGGGTTCCTATGACTGCGCATGCCCCCCCCCCACATACCCCACAGTGAAGAACTGCCTCATCTCCTGTCTCCGCGAACGCATCAGCTGCTTGTACTCGCCGATGCGCAGCTTCTTGCCGTCGATGATGCAGGTGCGCTTGGGCCGTGGTTTGTACTTGTAGTTGGGATACTTCTCCAGGTGGATCTTGCTGAGCCGCGCCTGCTCCTCGTAGTACGGCTGCTTCTCCTGGTTGGTCATGGACTTCCAGCGTGAGCCTGTGAGGAGAGCATGTAGACATGCAGATGACTGCCCTGATTTTTCACAAACATGGTAACAGTCTCAATCAATCAATGCGCTCGCTCCATTTTTGTTAAGGAATAAAAGGTAAATAAATAAAATGGCACAGAAGTCATGGAAAAAAGATACAACAATAATTATAATATTATTTATTTGTTTATTTTCAGCAAATGTATTATATTGCTGTAGTGAAATGGGAATGAATATCTTGGAAGGGGGGGGGATAAGCTTAACATTGTTAAATCTGTCTCATTTTAATCTGGGCTAGGATACTGTACATACATAAATACATACACAAATCCATCTTCCAAGCACTTACCCCCAACCAGAAAGAGTGGCTGGGAGATGGACAGATGCATTATTGTAGTTAAATTATAACTGGCCAAAAATGTTAAATGGTGCTATTTAAATAGCTGTTATTAAAATTCCAAAAGTCAACCTTCTGCTGTATTAACTCAATATATGGGCATATTAATTTAGAAGTACGAAACTCTACCATGTTCTTCACAGAATCTGCTGACTTTTTGAGGGAATCTGCTGACTGTTATGCCTAAAGCTGGATAGTAATCCTGAGAGTAATCTGTGTAATGCTGCATTATAAATAATACTCAGAGAATGGGCAGTAAATCCATCAGAGTGTGACTGAGTCTGCCTGACGTAATCCACTGTAATACACTGTAATACACTGTATTCCAAGCAAAGTCTTAGCACCCGTTTATACACACAGAATACACAAAAATCCAAATCAGATAAAATTAATCCGATTTAAAGTAATTCAGACAACAAAGTAATACATTTTCTTGAATGCAGATACGCAGTTGATATGATTAACATTTTGTGCATTAATGCGCTACATTCTCTGTTAGTTTTTATGCGCAAAATGTCATTTAATGACATTTTTCGTGAGATTTTTTTTAAATTATAAATTAGATTTAATTTTTCTTGCTGGTACTTTAGTCTCCACCTCTGGTTAAAACAAGAATGTCACTTTTACTTAGGTTCCATTATTTTCATTTTTTATTTGAGTAAAATATTACACTTTATAATTTAAATGTCAGTGTCAATGTATAAGTTATGCATAAAAATAATAACATGAGCTAATGTTTACAAAACATATAAATGATAGATTTTAATAAATTATTTATTTAAAAAAATATATATTTATTTATTTACTACATATTACTAGTTGCTAAGGTAAAGCTTTTTGTTGTAGGTTTTTAATGCTGTTGTTGCCAAACATTGATCATATTTACTATATTTTCAGACTTCAGAATGGCTGAAAGTGTTTCTGTAATGAGTGCCATGATTGTTACGGCTCTCCATAGCTACTGGAAAACCTGTGTGTGATCACCGTCACCATTGCATTTCATCACCATCTTGGCTCTACTAGCTTTTCTGTCTGTCCATGCTAGCCTTATACAAACCTCAACGGAAGACTGTGGCTCTCATCTCACCAACTAGCTAGACTTTTGTGCATGAAAGGGTCAGCTGTTCTACACACAATAAAAGGAGGCTAAGAGGTAACAGAGAGACGGGGCATCATTAGCATAATACCCAGACCACACAGCTGCTCTTAGGTCATTCTGAGGCCCTGTTACCATCCTGCTGATGGGCGTAGGGAAGGCCATCTTACCCAGGATTTTGCTGATGTTGGAGTTGTGCATGTCCGGAAAGGCCTGGAGGATCTTCCTCCTCTCGTCCTTCGCCCAGACCATGAAGGCGTTCATGGGCCGCTTGATGTGGGGCTCGTTGTTGTTCCTGCCCCGGGTCTCCCTGTAGACCCGTGCCTCCGCTGTGCTGCTGCCTCCTGCCAGTCACCAACAGTACTGATATTAATCCACATAGTCTTTTAATTCTCTGAAACCACAGAGAGGGACCAGGAAAAAAAGGACCACAGAAGCCAATGAAACTAAAATCCTCCCCTAACTTATATCTTGTATAACCTGATTTTAGAACTTAAAACTTTTTGGTGAAAATAAATCATAGGAGTGAATTGGTTAAACCAATTGCTGTAGTTAAAATCACAAGGTTAACATTTAGCCTGCAGGTTTCGTTCTTAGATTTGAGTACAGAACAAGGTTGTATTGAGTGAGATTCAATGAGTTGCCTGCCAAGAACCTGAATTAAAGGAACACCTTGAGTAAGATCACTGGCATGTATAAGCAGCCATTCATATAGATTCTTGACTTTATACCATAAGGCACACAACACCCTTGGCCAAAATGGGAGAAATTGTGCTAAGGGCATTCATGCGTTTTAGAGAAAAAATTTGAAGGAATGAGAGCTGGCCAAAATTCCTTACACAACATTCTCCCTTTTAAGGAGAAACTGAACAGAGTTAGTAACTGGGAGCTGTGTAGCCCAGTATTTGTGCCCTGTGTCAATCAAGCCATTCATGGTCCAGATGTTGGTGCTGCTCGGATCATGAGCTGCAGGGGAAAATATGATTCATTTTTTTCTCGAAGATTTGCTTCATTTCATGTGCACATTTCCTTTAAGATGGATATTAATTACATAAATCAGTAAATGTGTCACAATATGTTCAGATAGCTTTTCAAGCAAAACATTTACTTTAATATGTTTTAGTCTCTGCCTTTGTTTTCACAAATTATATTGTGGTTTATATTTTTAAAAGCATCAAAAGCGATAGAATTGATTAATGTGCATGAATGCTCTGATATGATTTTATATGAAATTAGCATTATTTATGATGGATGCATTAAAGCATGATTACTTTGCGATCAATAGACACCCATTCAGTGTGTCCCCTACTCAGCACTTGATGGGCTTGGATTCAGATCCACTGCAACCTTGTAATGGAAAATAGATGGATGGATGGATGGATGGATGGATGAAGATGATAAAAACAGAACTGTCAGATTTAAACGGGATGTACTTGGGAAGTATGACTCTCTCACTTTCTTGGGTCCCTGAATTGGCCCTGGGTGGCTTGCAGGAGGTGAAGCAATAAGCCAGCTTTCATTCACTTCCTGTTCCACCTCCCTGCCTATGTTTATGACCCGTAAAGGAGGAGAGCGGTGCACTCTGTTTAGCCGTGGCATAATAGCACATCTGGCTGGGCTTCAGGGCCTTCACAGGCATCCGGGCGAAGCGAATGCCCTTCCTTTTGCACCTGCTGGTGGATGGACGGGACCACGGATGGCCCAGTGCAGCCTGTACACCTGCCCCATACTTACTAAGCTGGTAGTGAGATTATCCTACATTAACCCACTGGGTATCTGCCAGGGCACGGAATACATCATCACTAGACATATTATATCCATCAATGCAAACCAAATATGGCAGCAGGATGTCAGGGCTCTTCCCAGTCATTGATTCCGGGCAGTCAGGTCCCTGCAAACAAAAGAGACCCACCGATTTCCGGGGATAATACCCACCCACGCACCCCAATAGCCTTTCATTTCCTTTAACCTGCAGAGACTGTATAGAAGTGACAGTCATGTTTACCGCATGTCGGAACGGCAGTACGGGCCGATCCATTTCATGGCACGATAAACAGCCCCTGCCTGCTGCTGAGCATGGTTCTGAGTTATGGCACCCCAGCCAAGCAGCATCACTGACTGGGCTGTTTATGTACTGGCATCTTCCAGCTGGAGGTTCCCCCACCTCAGGCTCACTGGATAGTTAATGTCTCACTTGAGCTTCCAGGACTCTATCAGCTATCTGCTTCATGCTCATCTTAAGACATATATTTTGTATTATACTCCTCTACAGAGACAAAACTTGGGAGGGGGGGAGAACAGAAATATATATCAATGCTTTTATAATTGTACCCTGTCTACATACTCATGCATCCTCTCTGTTGTGGCAACTAAATGGATCCAGGCTCTGCGTTCAGTCAAACACTCGGATGAGCCACAAAGCAGGGCAGAACTGCCGTCGCCACGGGGACATGAGCACGAGCCAAGTACATGTGGCCATTGGCCACTCCCAAGGGTGGGTGGTCAAGCACTTAGCGTCCTGGCCAATGGGAAGGCCCCCCTGTGCCGCAAGGGCCCGCCTTATTCGAAACCATCCAAAGGGCTGTGAATTCAGATGGCAAGCACAACACTGTCCTGATGTGCCAGCATAAATGTCTGCCTTAGCTCTGCTTTCCTGGGCAAGACATTCTGATCACTAGTCCCTACTGAGTCCCTAGACGTTTTATTGTTAGGCATTCGATTACATAAAAAAGTTCAGATATTGACCAGACTTGGGCAAAAATGCTCCTGGGTTACGTTTGGGGTGAATTTGGGCCGGAGGCTCTTATATGGTATATTCTGATTTATGAGACCAGGAGAACAATTTGGCAGTGTGAAAGGGTAATCTCTAATTTCTACAACTCTGTGTTTCAGCAGGAAAGCAAAAGGGGTCTGGGGGAGGTCCAGAGAGACACCAAAGGCACGTCCTCACACAGGCTAATATATGTGACCCTGAAATCTCCGATTCATTCCAATTCCCCACGCATCTCAAATCCCTCTGTGCATAAAGATTGAATACACTATGACAGAGTTGTTTCGTTCTTTGTTTCATGTCAAGTTTCTTGTTTCATTCTCCTTTTGTCAGTCTTATAGCTAAACTTCAGCCAACAACTTTAATTAGAAAGATCATATTTAATAGCTGCTTACATTACATTACAAACCCCTTTTCCCCCTTTACCTTAAAACATAAACAACATATTGCAGCTCAGTTCAGTTTTGTCTGAAAAATTGTATCCTTTTAAACCATCGAACAGCTGGGATCCCATCCAGGGTGTACCACAACCTGGTGGCTTGTGATAGCCTGCCATCCCATCCAGGGTGTAACAGAGCCTTGTGGCCTGTGTTGCAGGGATGGGCCTTAGACCTCCACGACTCTGATCAGGATAAGTAATTGGATGTTGGGTGAAGTATAGAATACAGAACACAGTAAAAATATCCATCCAGCATATGAAAAGACAACAATTCGTTCACACGGACAAAGAAATAATAAAAAAAAAAATCTCATTCACACATTCTCCTAATCTAGCAACAGCCAGAAGGAATGAATGAAAGTGATGAGCCAATCTATTCCATTGCCCTCCCGTACATACAGTCCATTTGAATGATGCAGCCTGATCTATACTGGCTCTTTAAACTCCTTTGATACTGTTGCGGGCCTCGCTTGGGTCCTCGGAGCTGCCTGAGGCACCCTGTGTGCAGGACCCTGTTGGACGCCGGCACTTTAAATGAGCGCGTCCCAAGCGACGGGCGAGTTAGAGGCGGCCATATGTGAATGTACAAAGGACCCATGTTAAATCTTTTTGTGGTATCCGCTAATGTTTTTTATCTGAGCCTAAAGACCTAATGACTCTACAGTGGGGTGATGCATGTGGTTCGTGGCTTCAAGAAATGAAGGAAATTCTATCCGCTTCCATACCCAGATTGTATTTTCCAGTGCCCCCCACCTCCGTCACAGCATTGGCAGCTTGTTAATTCGGTTGCTTGCAACCCTTGCAAATATTAGTCTAAGAAACTGAAACGGCTCTGATGACAGGGTGACGTCCTGCTATCGGTCTCCGCAATGCCTTATTTCTGTTTAACTCTCCCTGAATCTGCACTGAAAAGTCTTCATTCATTAGCCGGCTGACAAAACACAGTTAAAAGTCTGAGCCCTACGTAGGCGTTTTACACAAATTTCCATTTAAAGTCTTCAATCTTGCTTACTGCTCACCTTGTGATTAAAGTAATGTTTTTAAGCATTTAAGCCTGGACAAGATCACATGTACGCACATGGATATATTGACAGTTTCATTTGGTAGATTTTTGGTTTATGTTTAATACAATTATTGATGATTACTACTGAGTAGTTATTTTAATTTATACTTATAGTATGCTTCATGATATGATGTATACTTTTTATTTTAATGGGCTGTATTTTAATTGATCCTTATATAATGCTTCAAATAGTGTTCCAGTGCTGTGTTATTTTGGAAGCTGAAACAATCTGGCTACAGAATCACTTTTCCTTTGGTGGAATTCCCAGGGATTATAGCCCTCGTAATTAATTTTACTGATGCCATCGTTGAAACTGGCATACGCCTGGGTGATGAAATGGGGACTGTGTTAATCAGCTGTTCCTGTCGCCTTGGCGCCCAGCCATACTCTATTCCATCACCCCCCTACGCCCCTACATAGGCCCAGTGCTAAGCCACAGCATGCTGTGAAACCTGTCTGAGGTCTGTCTGGCTCAATGTTGTCTTCATTGTTTAAAAAATGGGATGGGTTGCTGTCTCTGTTCCTGGTCACGTCTTCACACCATCCCACAGAAAAGGTGACCTGCAGCACATCTGTCCAGAGCCTTTGGTTGGATGCGAGAACCTCTAGTGAAACCTCAGCTGTAAAGCAGGGCCTTTAGTGGGAAGGTACAGCCTCTAGTAAAAAGGCAGAGCCTTCAGTAGGAAGGGAGAGCCTTTATAAGGAAGAGTGTTTAACGGGAAAGCAGAGCCTTTAGTGGGACTAAGCAGATTAGTTGACAAGATTCCAGTTCCAAACCCGCCATAAGGTACAGATCTTCAGTAAGATCCTTCAGTTCTATGGTTTTACATATCAGGATATAAAAGAAAAATCACCAGGTTCTAAAATTGCTTAAATCCAACCGCAGGTGTACACACAACAGAATCCACTGTGTCATTAATTATTTAACAAAAATGAAGCCAAAATGGAGATGCCATGTGTGAAAAACTAAGTACACCCCCTGATTCAATAGCTTTAAGAGCCACCTTCAGCAGCAATAACTTGAAGTAATCGTTTTTATGACTTTATCAGTCTCTCACAAGGTTGTGGCAGAATTTTGGCCACTGATCTTTACGGCGTTGCTTCGGTTCACAGAGGTTTGTGGGCACTCAGTTACGCACAGCTCACTTATGGTCGCACCAGAGCATTACAATCGGGTTGCAGTCTGGACTTTATTTGGCCCATGTAACACCTTGATTCTTTTCTCTTTCAGCCATTCTATTGTAGATTTGCTGGTGTACGTGGGGTCATTGTCCGGTTGCGTTACCTAATTTTGGCCAACCTCTGGCTGTGGAAAAGATGGCCTCATATTTAACTCTACAATACTTTGGTATACTGAGGAGTTCATGGTTAACTCAATGAGTGCAAGATGCCTAGGTTCTGTGACTGCAAAACAAGCCCAAAAAAATCACCCCTCCACCACTGTGCTTGACAGCTGGTATTTGTGTTAATATGCTGTGTTTGGTTTTCACCAAACATGCAAAAATAGTTGTACATTAGACCAAAGGACATTGTTCCAGAAGTCTTGTGATTTGTTCAGATGCAACTTTGCAAACCTAAGCCATGCTGTCATGTTATTTTTAGAGAGAAGAGGCTTTCTCCTGACAAGACTTCCAAACAAGTCACACTTGTTCAGTCTTTTTCTAACTGTACTGTAATGAACTTTAACATGCTAAGTCAGGCCTGTAGAGTCTGAGATGTAACTCTTGGGTTTTTTGCAATTTCTCTGAGCACTGTACAGTCCGACCTTGGCGTGAATTTGCTGGGACGTCCACTCCTGGGAAATTTGGCAACTGTCTTGAATGTTTCCCACTTGTGAATAATCTTTGTCACTGTAGAATGATGGACTTCAAATTGTTTGGAAATGGCCTTATAACTCATTACTAGACTGATGGGCAGGAACAATTGCTTCTCTAAGATAACTACTTCTCTAAGATGATTGCTGATGTCATTGCTGATTATTGCTGATGTCATTGCTGATTATTGCTGATGTCATTGTCAGTCACACACCTGACTGCTCCAGACCAGCAAACTGCCAAAACTTCTGCTTTTATAGAGGTGCTCACTCTTATTGATGATCAATTAATCAAGTGCATTTGACTAGCAGCACCTGGTTCTCAATTCCTATGGAAGCAACAAGGGTGCACTTCATTTATCCACACACTGCTTCTGCATTTTGGCTTAATGTATTGTTCTTCATCTGAGGTTTCATTTACCTAATTTTAAGACCTGCTAAAGACCAGGGGCCGCTTGCACAAAATATCTTAAATTACTCCCTTAAATATGACACAAAAGGTTTAATTTCTCCTTAGCTGAGGGATTTATTTATGGGTGTTGCACAGAATCCCTTAAAAAGTTTCCTTAGTTCTTAAGGGATTTAATGCTTTGAAAGATATTTTACAGCAGTAAAATTGTATAGTTTCCATGGAGACCATTTGTTTGCTTTCCCTCAAGCCTGCTTGTGATGCCTGCTATCACCTCCAGTGTTAATTTCGTTGACGAGAATATAGCCTGGCAAAGGTTTTTTCGCAGGATGATAATTAAAAGAAAAATATGATTTAAATATGCTTCAAATTACAATGACAAAATGAAACATATTATTCGTCTGACAAATATAAACAAAAATTTTAAAGCCAGATTTCCCCACTGCATCCTTATCTATTGAATATGTGGACAGTTCTCCCTGCTGTACTGTGTTCACTATGAGTAGGTACTTTTTGCTTGGCTAACAACAACAGATTGGAACATATAATGATTAGCTGATGACAAGCACCAACATCTTTAAGGGTTAATTGGTTCCTTAAGTATAATACAAAGGTAAGGGGAAAAATTTAAATACTTAAGTTAACATTTTAAGGAAATCTTAAGGAGAAGACTTAAGGGTGTTTTGTGTAACCGACTTTACTTTAAGGAAACTTTAACTCGGACTTCAAGCAAAAGTTGTTTTATGCAACTGGCACCAGACCATTTTTTAAGTCCTGATGTGTAAAACTTTAGACTTGAAAGGGGACACACTTTCGTTTTTACATGATTGTATGCTCTAATAACGTGCAAATGTAGGTAGCTGACTTTATTTTAAGGAAGAATGTTTTCAGAGTGTTTCTTTTTTCCTTTTATTGATTTAATTAATTTAATTGTAATTAAAAAATGCATAAAGGTTTACAAGAGAGTCTTGTTTCTCTTTAGCTCTGTTGTTTTATGGGGCCAGAAACAAACATTTACTCAGGTAAATAACTGACTTCCAGAAGCACCTATTTCCTTTATCTATGTGCCAGGCCCACAGAGATGAGATTTTGCTATGTGAGAGCGACTGGGACGGCCCTGATCTGCTCCGGAACCCCGAGGAGCAGCTCACTGTCGCATCTATCTCTATAACCGAACTAACTTTGTCTTGTGTCGCTACTCCAGCAGCCCAAGATCGGCGGCATCAGAAGCCTTCAAATGGTATATAGTCTAATGTGCATCTGAAGTTATAGACACAACTACAGAAAGTACAACTACCACAGAAACTACAGGAATTGCATCACCTCTGAAGCCTCAGCTCAGGCTACAGCTTACACTAGACGAGTACGCGTTTTCCACAAAACAGAGTCAAAGGCAATATGCATTTTCAGACATCTGAGACCTTACCGTCCAGATCTTCCGGCCGGGTTAGGTCAATGACCCGGCGGCCCATCTTCGCCTCATCACTCAGCTTGCCCAGGTGGTGCCCGAGACTCTCGTAGTGCGCTCTCTCCTGATGGACACAGGATGGTAACCAGTCACTCCCCCGTGCAGAAACCCACCCCCATCGCTCTGTAAAGATGCTCTCCCAGCCTCACCACTTGAGAGGGTGGGCACTATCGGCCCAATGTTTACCTGTTGCCCATGCTTGGGGCCGCGGTCTGTTTTGGGCATCATTAATTCAGGGTGTGCAGCCCTCAGTGGACCCCCCACCCCTTTTGATGCCAAGCTTTGTGCTCAGCTCAAACGGTGCATGGAAACTACAATGAAACCCCATCATCTGAGATTCAATATCAACACTGAATGTCGCATGTGAGCAACATCTACATGTAAAGGGCAGCTTGTTGGGAGGGGGGGGGTACATGCAACACATTACATTTAATGCATTATGTAGTAGATAAGTGTTGACTGCGGTCCACTCCGATGTTAAATGAACCAGGTCGGTTGCAAACGCACCCGGACTACAGGGGCTGTGGGGGGGGGGGGGGGGGGGCTCCAACTCCTACCAATGCAAACAATCTCCCCCCTTTGGATGTCGGCTGAGAGACTCTGACAGCAGACATGATTTGCCGCATTCCGGGTAGGAGTGTTTGCCTGGGTCCTGGGGTGAGGATCCAATCTCTGACAAAAGGTTCACTGGCCTTTTCTCTCTCCCCTCCCAACCTCTACCTTTAAGTGGGTCCATCTCACAGTGTGAATAAAACCCTCAGGTGGGCCCTCTTCAAAACACTATTAGCACCCCACCCCCGGGCAAGCACATACCCTCCGGTCCACACCAACTTGGTCACTGAATCAATTGGCCCCCTCTGGAAGAAGCCATTGCCTGGTCTACAGGTTGTTCTTCCCACTGTGGAGGTTTGCTTTTGGATCTTACATGCTGAAGGTTATTATTCTTCACTGTTCCATTAACGAAGATGACAAATTATTTTTAAAATAAAAGCTTTCAGCATTTTTTGCATAACACTGACTTTAAACCTGATGGGAAGAATGACTGCAAAAAAAACAAAACAAAAGGAAACTTTCTTCTTAAAAGAATCTCTATAGAAATATGCAAAGCACCTTGTTATCTCTTTATTCCCAGTTTTAGTAAAAAAAATATTCCACTGAGATATTTCTTCCATTTACTTATAACACTTCTTTCTCTAAAAAAAGAAAGGAATACTTTTTCCCCTTGTCTTCCAAATAAATCTTGATGCCCACCACCTGTCCAAGGGCATTAAAGGTAGCTTTTAAGATCCCCCCCCCCCCCCCCCCCCCCATGGAGCACAGTGCTTCCTATGCGGCATTTTGAGCCGCTGTGTCCGTCTCCTGCGACAGAGTGTGGTTAATGAAGGAAGCGCCTGGTGACACACAGGGTGGGGGAGCGTGGAGTCGGGTGGGAAAGCCTGTCCACCCAGTGCGCTGGGGAAGCCCCCCACCTGGGGATATCGCTCACAAATTAGCCATGCTCCTTTCCCCCTGAGGTGTCCAGTCTGTCCTGATCAATCAGCCCCATTTACAAACTTGCGATAATTACCCACCATGTTAGACTGGGAGGAGAGAGAGGTAATTGGCTTCATCATAACCCACTTCTCCTCTTTCCCTGCCACACATTGGAATCATCCCTTCAGTCAGCTGAGATCAATAGAAACACATTTAATTTCAGTCTTTCCAGTCTCCTGTTTTGCCTAAACGTGATAAAATATTAGCATTAGTGTGACGAACTGTAGGGAACAATGTTGATTTACTTGACCATTATTTTATATGTATTTTAAACTGTAGTTCTATGAAGATCAAGTGTGATTGAAACTTATTTTGGTCACATTATATACGGTCAATTTATCAGCTTATTTACGATATGTGGAATCATACTATATACTGTATCTAAATGGTGGAATCATACTATACACTGTATCTCAATGGTGGAATCATACTATACACTGTATCTTAATGGTGGAATCATACTATACACTGTATCTCAATGGTGGAAGGCAAATGGGAACACACAACTATCCTAGCAAGTGGTTTGGAGGCAACAATGGGTCTGACCCAGTTCTGTTTGCTATCTGGGTGAACCTAGCAAAATGGCGGCCGATTCAATTTTTTGGCTTGGAAATATTACTTAGCAGGCCCTGCCTCTAGACCTGCTATAAATGAATGGCACTTTTACTATTTCATGGCACCATCAAACTTTGAGCGATGACTTGGTCCCAGAGTGGAAAACACACACCACCTGGTTTTCCCGCAAGCTACAGTACAGGTCCTTAAAAACCACATTTATAATACGCATCATGGTGTTAGGGGCTTCTCAGCGCACTACCGCCGGGAGGGGCATGGGAAAATCCTGTGGGGGGGGGGGGGAGGGGTGGCTAGCTAAAAAGAGAATATTTAAGATGCAGTATTACTCACTGGCCATTTCCCTCAAAGAAATCCAGCAGGCACACCAGTGACATGCTCCAAATGTGGTGGTGGGGGGGTTTACCACTCCCTGCTCCTCATTGCCATGCCCCCTCACCACCCCCCCACCACACACATAAAATGTGTGCTTCCTCCTAACTATGAGGTTCAAATCAATGACATTTACATACAAAGTGACTCAGTGCATTAATATTACCCACTGAGAACTAATACAACGCAGTGTATTTTTATTTAATCCTGTGTCATTAAGTGACCAAGACTCGGGAGTGAGTCAAGTAATATGTGAAGGGTGTCATGGATTTGTCCCAGTGCGGTCGCCATGGAGACCTGGGACCGAGGGCCCGGGGAGCTGCAGCTGTGCTACCGCAGAAGGACCACAGTACTGGAGGGGGGATCACATGTGGCCCGGGGGCCTGTGGCAGGCTTCTGGGAGTTCACTCCCTGCCAAATATAGGCAAGGCAGAAAGCGCACTCCGCTCTCCACCCCCCCACTGTTATTTATATATCACCATATGCCCAGCTGCTGCAGTTCTGAGGGTTTGGCCATAAGCACATCCCATTGCTCAGCTCCCTTTTAACATGCCCTGCAGCATCCCCCACCCCCCACTGTGCAGCCATGAACGCACCAACCACACAGTTCACCCCCATGTCCACTATATCTGGGCCGTTGCGACTCCACTCGAGTGAAAGGCCATGTGCTCCCGACAGCTTACTTCAATTACGCTCTTAGAGCGTGCAAACACACTAGGTGTGTCATTTCTGGGCACACTGCCAGTCTGGTAGCTAGGCTGCTCACAGTATTATACACCATATAATAGCATATAATACACAGTGTATATTGTATTAACCAGACTCAAACAGACCAAATATTAAGTTACAGATGTATTATTCATTTGGAAAAAATCTAAACCAAATGAACATCTCAAAACAAAACAAATCTTATCTGATCTGTTCTAAAAAAGGCATTTTTGTGGTTACCTCTGCAGTTTGAGCTTGACTGTGGGGGCGTGTTCCTTCTGTGACTATGCTCTTTATGGGGGCAAGTTGTAAATGACCCCGAGCTGTTCACTGCGCCCCGCCAGGAACAGTTAAACATGACTGCCGTCTCCTCTGTGCTGATAATGCGGGGAGACGGGGGGACACAAGGCGCCTGGCTTTGCCTCGGAGTCTTGGGATGCTTGACGGAAGCAGGAAAACTTTCCCGGCCACTTCTGGGGATTCTATCATGGAAATTAAATGCTGCGGTTCTATCTCTCTCTCTCTCTCTCTCTCTCTCTCTCTCTCTCTCTCTCTCTCGCTCTCAATCTTTCTCACCCACACACACCCGCAAACACTCTCTTTTACATGCACACATGCAGACACATGTGCACAAACACTCAGCAGACATGCACACACGTGTAAACCCTACTGGACCAGCTCAGACCCACTGTGACCCATTCTGACCCACTGCACTGCTTCGCTAATTTGTGATTTTACACGCTGACAGCGGATAAATCCACAGCTCGTTCGGCCCACTCAACAGACCCAAGGATTAAACCTCAAAGATCACTGGCATCAATTTAGGGCCCCGGTCCAGGACATGGAATGCACACACACACATGTGCACACACCATGTAATATAAACATTATCCGTGCGCGCCTGCACACACAAACACACACACACACACAAGCACACGCATGCAGGAACCTCCCCGTACGGCTGCAGCGGCTATTTTTACGCCTTTGGCAAACGCAGACAATTGGAGAGGGATGAATGTAAGCGAGCTGAACAATGCCACTGGCTGGCTGTGGTGCGCTGTCTGAGAGCACACCATAATCATATTTGGACAGGCGGAGCACAACGCATGCCAGGATTTACGCTGTGGCTAAAGAGCGTAGCTTGGCCATTTCAAGCACAGCGGTACTGAAAGAGCAGATAATTGCTTTCAGGGCTAAAGACCAGACTAGATTATACCCAGGTTTTCATGAGGGTCTGGCGCGTACAGAGGCCCCCGCTCATGCACCGCAGGGGGAGGTGAGTCACCACCACATCCACAGCCATGGAAACCTGGTTTCCGTTATTTATTTTTTTCCTTTCTACGACTTCCCTAGAACGCCTGCCCGGTCCAAGCGGCTGATCGCATGGATGGGCCGTTAATAAGGTCAACACAGGGTTAAAGGGGGACAGATCGATAGGTTAATATTTAAGGCCTTTACCCTTTGATTCTGACTGGACAGACACCATGGGAGTAACAGTCAATCCAAGCAAAGCCTCCACCAGAATGTTCTGTACAAGCCAAGAGTGATCGCCAGACCAGCTGCAATGGATCTTATATTCATCTAAAGTTTATAGCAGTGATTATACTGCTGAATCCCCAGGCCGGAAGATCAGGGCTCGTAAAGAGACAGGAACAATACATAGTAAGTGATGATTCACATTGCTGCTTAAATAATCTATGGGAAATTACATCCATCCATCCATCCATCCATCCATCCATCCATCCATCTTCCAATCATCTAGTCAGGGCCAGAGGAATCCTGAAACTCACCCCAAGACAGGGGACACCCTGGACTATGGGTATCCTTCAGAATTTAATGGTACTGCTACTCTTACGGTTACTAGTTATCGATCCGGTACTTTGATCATACTTTTATGTGTACTTTATATTTAAGAGAAAAGAAACAAATTCAAGGGGCGGCATGGTGGTGCAGTGGTTAGCACTGTCGCCTCACACCTCTGGGACCCGGGTTCGAGTCTCCGCCTGGATCACATGTGTGCGGAGTTTGCATGTTCTCCCCGTGTCGTCGTGGGGTTTCCTCCGGGTACTCCGGTTTCCCCCCACGGTCCAAAAACATGCTGAGCCTAATTGGAGTTGCTGAATTGCCCGTAGGTGTGCATGTGTGAGTGAATGGTGTGTGAGTGTGCCCTGCGATGGGCTGGCCCCCCATCCTGGGTTGTTCCCTGCCTCGTGCCCATTGATTCCGGGATAGGCTCCAGACCCCCCGTGACCCAATAGGATAAGCGGTTTGGAAAATGGATGGATGGATGGAAACAAATTCAGAACAGAATTAATATTGCTTTATTTTCTCATACATCAACATTTTTGAGTTGCAAACTGCAGCAACATCGTTTTGAACAAGTCACTATTATAAATTATGATGTGATTAACTTACTCCACAAAGAGCAAGTTGAGGGAGGCGTAAAGATCATTTCCCTACAGGGGATCAATAAAGTATCAATAAAGTATCAATTATTATATAAAAGCAAAATAAATTTTTATAGCAAAAGAAACAGCAATGTTTTGAATAATCTGCCATTATAGACTACATTTGTGATAATGTAAATGTAAAACAAATGTAATAAGCAATGTTCACTTTTAAGGGAATAACTGAATGCAGGACTTTTTCCTTGATGGTAATTTTATGGTGTGGTAACCTTAGTTTGTCCAAATCACTAAATCCGTGATCTGAAACTGAAACGGTGAATTTCAGAATGATATATCATTTCAGACTGAATTTATGAACACACCATTATAACAATTAATGGAGATCTCTCTCTTCTGGATTAAGAATAGCAAAAATGCAAACAGAAACGAAGCTGGTGAGATGAAGTGTGCAAGAAAACTGTTATGCAGCAATAATAAATCGCTATATAATAAATAGTTCTTAATTACCACATGCAAGCTTATTGATACTATGGTCTTTAATATTTCCG
Organism: Brienomyrus brachyistius; assembly: GCF_023856365.1. NCBI lineage: Eukaryota > Metazoa > Chordata > Actinopteri > Osteoglossiformes > Mormyridae > Brienomyrus > Brienomyrus brachyistius. The sequence goes on from NC_064543.1 coordinate 26,905,900, forward strand.
CCCCTGGGCCCTGTTTAATACTGGGGCTTTGCTTCCCATCCCATCCCATCCCTGGACAGGATGTCAGTCCATCATAGGGCACGATCAATCTATCACACACTCCAGGATAGTAGGAGACACAAGTTCATCTGACTACACATCTTAAGCTGCTGGGAAGTAACTAAAATACCCAGAGGAAACCCATAAAACTCAGAGAGCAGATGAGAACTACACTGGGATTCATCCTCCCAGTCCTGGAGTACTATCTTCAGGAGACCTCATATGTACTAATATGTGTAATATCTATGTATAAAGGGCAAAGAGGGCATAAAACAGGGGCCTGTATCACAAAGCTGAATGTCTTGCTTAGTCGGATAATTGATTGGATTTAAGGTAGTTTGGGCTAAATGTAAGTGAACAAAGATATAGTCCATTTAAACTGGGGTACCTTAAATCCAGCATGTTATCTGACTAAGCAAGTAATCCTGCTTTGTTATGCAGGCCACAGGTGAAATAAACATATGACAGAGAATGTCAATGTACCTGAACATGAAACACAGAGACAAAAGACCTCAAACCACATAGTAATTCCAAACACCAATCAGTACATCCTTAAGCAGCACTTCAGCCCCTCTCTCCAAGTCAAATCAGTATTTAATTCTCTCACCAGTGGTCCATGCCAAATTGGATTAACCCCATATATGCTGCCTTTCCGGAATGCTCCGTGACCATTCATCGTGTCCATACACAGGGGTAGTTCGTGGTTCTGAAAGTTAGGACTTTGTGCATCAGTTTAAATACTGTGGTTGGCAGTATAATATCACAAGATATACCCAGTAACTTCGGACAAAAACATTTGCTAAATAAAAAAAAAATGTAAATGACAAAGGCTCCAAAACCACAACATGGTGTCAGTCTGTGGAAAGAATCCAGCAGGTGACGAGATTCCTGAAACATCCATATTGTAAAACTTTCTAAAGGAAGAGCTCTTATGGGAATGTAGTTCCAGTACATAAAAGAAGATATTTATCTAAAGCCGGGTTTGTCAAATTATCAATATACAACTGTAAAAAAGTAATTTATGCAATTCAACTTCGATATGAGTATCTTAAAAATAAATATACCATGACATTATGTTAAATCTGGCTACCTTCCTTAGCCACTGTGAAGCCTACTGGTCTCCTCTGAAATGTCTTTCACTAAAGCTGTCGCAGGCAGGTTTTGGTCTTACATAATAGTTCATCTACATGCCACAGTAATTGTGTGATTTTAGATCGTTTTCGTGCTTCGAAACAAAAAGGAAAGAAAAGTCTCCTGCGACACGAATCGCTTGACATGCAGTGAAAGGCTGGTGCTGCCTGCTCCATGGTAATGCAAACAGACAACAGAAACATGCACAGGCCGCCAAAGCGGGTCTTTGTCTCGAGCTTCCTGACATACCCGACATGTCCTGTCAAGCCAAGCTGACCATAGGCTCACCCAGCACAGTAACTTTTGGGTTCCAAACCCAGCAATGGCAGCTGCGAGTATGGGACAGTACTCAGCCACCCACAAATGTTTTAATTCCACTTGCCAAAACCATCCAGGCGGACAATTTCATTAACCAATCAAAGTACTCCAAAAATTGTCTCATGTTTGTTAAGTGTTGAAGTGATACAAAACTCCCAGATCTGCAGAAGTGCCCAATACTTTTTGGCTGCAGAAATCACTCTGAAGAAGGTTTAGCACTCGAAAGGTATAGAGTGAGGCATTTCGGAAGAACACTGAAAGCCTGATAGCAAATTAAAAACCAATCCAAAATAGTTGCTCCTGCAAATATTTGTGTATACACACACACACACAGGTTTGTAATTATGTCTTTGTGGGGACTCTCCATTAATTTCTATGGAGAAAAATCTAATCCCAACATGACGAACTTAACCTCCACTAACCATAACTATAAATAACCAAACAAAATATGAGACTTTTGGCATTTTTAGTTTTTTGATTGCATTCACAGATCTTTGTGTGGACCTGAAAAATACTACCCACTATAGTCAAAATAACAGGTTTTTATCACATTGTGGGCAAAATTTGGTCCCCACAATATAATATAAACATAATCCACACACACACACACACACACACACACACACACACACACGCACACACACACACACACACACACAGTATATGACCCACTTGAGTAAGCTAGTTAAAAGCATCAGGTGCTGAAATATTAATGCTCTGTTCTCTCGGCTCATGCCTGCTCCTCACAGCCAACTGGCCGAGTGGCACCATTCGGAAGGGTGATGAAATATATTTATTTATTCCACGATTGACTGATCAATTGAAGATATTTTTAAATGAACCCCCCATGAGCTTAAGAGCTGTGGGTACAAAGCGGACACATCCCGCACAGGGACCCCCCTGAAAAAAAGTTGTTTAATTAGGCAGGGCCGTCGCGAATCGACTTGCCCCATGCCATGATTCCTGGCCATGTCCTCTTCTCCCCCCCCCAGGTATCAATCAGAGTCACTTCATGGGCACTCAAAACACCCTTCCGGTGCTGGAAGAAAACTCAGTGGAGCTCGGGGGGTGTTTAATAAGAGCCCCTCACAATCACCAAACACGGTCTCTGAGAGAAAACAGGGCTGTGACAACAGTGTGAGTGAGTGTAAATGCAAGAGGCTGAACACCCTAAGGAGGAAGAGACCTTCTTTTAAATGCAGCATGAATAAATCAGCACTTCCACTGTGTCCCTGGAGAAATAACTGAGAGCCTGGCACAGGCAACGCACCTTGTCCCCCCTGCCATTGTTGAGTCCCATGCCAAGGCCCGAAAGCTTGCCCTCCATGACCTGGGGGTGCTGCAATTGCTCCCTCTGGATCTGCTCCCGGATCTTGCGGGCCTCTTGGATGGCCTTCATCACAGCATCCTGGTCCGCAAACAGTGCCGTGGAGTTCAGGCTGGACAGGATATCTGCGGGTGAGCAGACGGACTCGTGTTTTGATTCAGCCACTCCATCCGTTCGCCCTTTTTGGGGGAGTTTTTTTTTTGCAATATGTTTTTTTTTTTTTTTTTTGCTTAGCTATATGGTGCAATTTTTTATTGTTTAAAAAAATGATAACATGAAGAAACACGTCTGACACGTATTATCAGATCAGACAGAGGTGCAGCCAGGTGACAGATTAAAACAGGGAGATAAAATGAAATCCAACATGTTTCTCTTTCTGAAAGGCATGAAGAAATGCAGGAATGTAGACTAACTCACTCACTCTTTTTCTAGGCTAAGATATTGTCCCATAAACAGACCCTAGGGGCTGCATAAAATGCCTAAACGCAGCAGTAAAACACAGGGTGTCTTTAACTGCCATTATATGAATAAAACGTACACATAAATCACAGATGATGAAATCAACACAAAAGGTTTAATGATATAATAGGGGGGGACATGCAGGCTCCACATCGCAAATCTGTCATTAGGGCGCTGCGTGAGAGAGTGACTCACTGGACACCGCTAAGTCCCAGTAGAGCTTAAAGGTTTTCAGCGAATCATGGATGAGGGATCAGAGGGTGCTGAGTATCCTGAATTAGTTAGTGAAAAGGGCTACAGCTCCCAATAACTTACACAGTGCACGTGGAGGTGTCTGTGTGCATAGGTGTAAACATTTTGTGTGGCATTAAGAGCGGATCTGATTAATACACCCTATGTGCATCAATGAGTCTGTGTGTTTCTATGTGTGAGGCAGACTCTTACCCAGGGAGGAACCCCGGCTCAGAGTCCCCCCAATGGGGCTGGGGATGCCGCTCTTAGCCGAGAGGCTGGTGGGGCTGCCTTTGCTGCCTGCAAACAGGTGGTGCGTTGGGGACATCGGTGACTTGATTGACTCGGCTGTCTTGGGCCTGGAGGAGAGGTTTAGGGGCTGCGTTCCCTCGTCCTGCAGGGATTGGAGGGCAGACATGAATGAAGGCAATTAACATGACAGCCTGCCTCCCGTTGCAGTGGTCCCACACCTTCCAGGCCACACAATGTGGCCTGCAGACAGCACTCAGCAGGCTAATTACACTCTCACAGCGCGGCTGCGTGCTCACCTACACCAGCATGCTGCGCGCAGCACAAAAATACAATCGTTTCTTTGTTTAAAACAGATGCCACTTTATTTATCTCCCCGATTATGTGACAATGTGTTTTTAACAAGTCAATGTAATACAATATAAACAAACCCATCTAATTACTTGTTCATCGCTAATTAAAAATATTAACCTATCACTTAAATTACTTTCTAGTCGGTAAACATAGTTAGTTTCGCAGCATTTTATAGGTTTAAAATATATGTATATTGCAGGATGGTGGATATTCTGCAGAAAAGAATAGAAAACAAAAGAAAAACATGGAATTGCAAGAATTCTGTTTCAACATAGATGTTATTATAAGTGATTTCAGTTGGAATGACACGTCTGGCATGAGGAGAGACCTTTTGGTCATTCAGCAGTGTGTGTATGAGGTGTGTTTACACTTGACCGGTTTGGTCTTCTCATCAGAACTGGGCAAGTGCAGTGCAGCAAGGCGTTATTAATCCTGATGGTATATGAAGTGTGTGTCCCTCAAGGCCCCACACTGGGAACTGTGAGGATGGGGAAGAGGGCGGGATTCTCTGTCTAGAGGAACTAAAAAGGAGGCAACTTATGAATTGCAATGAATTACACTGCTGACGGGATGCTGGAGTCGGCTTAACAAGAACTTCTTCCAATCGAGTGCCTCTGGTCTGGAGTGACCATGAGCGCAGCGGATAAAAAAAAAAAAAAGAGATACCCGTTTATCGTATATCAGGGGGGCGACCAGAGTACATAATTGAATAAAACCATGAAGAAGAAATTTATACAACGTAATGTACTCAAAAAAACATATCAACCGTAAGTGGTTTGTTGATATCTTCACGTATTTTGCGGTCTTTCTTTTCAGAAAGCGCGTGATTCTCCCTCGAGGTATGTAAGCCGGTTACATTACTGTACCTGCTTTACCGGGCAATCCTCAAATTTCAGTAAAATTCACATGCAATAATTAATACACACATTATGTCTCTTGCTGCATTTTATATTTTGTGTATACTTTGAAGTTTATTGTCATAATAGGCTTCTGAACAACTCTTTCATTCTTAATCGGTGTTCGTTACAGTGCCTTTAAACACACATAAATTTAAAACACACATAAGAGTACATAAGCATAATCGTAACTTATGCCTTTCTATTTCGATCTGTTTTCACAGAAGTAGCTGCTTGAAAATCGCGAATTGCTGGTCTAACTGAATCTGAGAGAGACTAACAGTTACACTGATATGGCTGATCAATGCCGTAAGCTCTCACATAATTTATACTCTTGTGGGCAGCTAATGGTACCCAATAGTCTACATGTAAAATGTAAAATGCTCCTCAGATTAGGGCTGGAAACCTCAATTGCTTTCAACTATTTAATATAATATACATAATTTTATAATTGTGTTTAGACCAAATATGAATCATTTTCAGAATAAAGCTTGTTATGGGATGAGGTGTGTGCCTCATCATTTATATATCAGCATGCCTCAGTATGTTTCAGGAAATTGGAGTTTATTGAGTTTTAATACCCCTTTGTCAGCTATTTTTAAAAAACATTTTCATGTTTGATTCGCTATCAAAAGGTCATATTAAAAGCACCCAGCCCACCGTGCATGTGGAAAACGCAAATGTGCTGTGCAAGCGTGAGACAGTGTGCCAACAACCAATCATTAAGCAATATTGTTTGGCCCATATGTGAAATTATTATACTTACAATTATTTTTAGTCATATTCAGTAGCTGGTTAAATGAAATTTTTTGCCCCCTGTACATAGCAGCATGGGGGCGGCATGGTGGTGCAGTGGTTAGCACTGTCGCCTCACACCTCTGGGACCCGGGTTCGAGTCTCCGCCTGGGTCACATGTGTGCGGAGTTTGCATGTTCTCCCCGTGTCGTCGTGGGGTTTCCTCCGGGTACTCCGGTTTCCCCCCACAGTCCAAAGACATGCTGAGGCTAATTGGAGTTGCTGAATTGCCCGTAGGTGTGCATGTGTGAGTGAATGGTGTGTGAGTGTGCCCTGCGATGGGCTGGCCCCCCATCCTGGGTTGTTCCCTGCCTCGTGCCCATTGATTCCGGGATAGGCTCCGGACCCCCCGTGACCCAATAGGATAAGCGGTTTGGAAAATGGATGGATGGATGGACATAGCAGCATTACAAACAATACTAAAGAGTGTCAGATTCACCCCCAGCCCCCTTAGCAAATTATGTGGCCCACCCAACATTTCAGTGCTGGTGCTGGGCATGTTTAAAATGTGGCCAGTATCATGCAGTATGAAGGGATTACTGTATATTACAGACAATGGGGCCCCATCACAGGGGCCACGGGGACATACCAGCAGTGAGAATAACTTCCCGCTACTGGTTATTGACCCTTTTTATTTTCCGTTATTTTACGTTCACATGACTATCTATAAACGCATATCACAGTATCAAGACCTAAAGAAACAATTAGCATTGTTAGGGAGACTAGTTCTATACCATGGTAAAGGTCTTGAATGGATTTAAAGGCTTTTACCTTAATAAAAAATTTACAGGGATAGAATAGTTAGAGCATAACTGCATGTGGAATGGAGTGAGCTTTCCTGATATGGTGTTATTAACATACCTTGACTTGTGTTATAGGAGTGGAGGACCTTTTCTCACTTTTCAGGCCAGTGGGCGAGACAGGCCCCGATGAGTTGGGAGGCTGTGGGAGCGATGGCATCTTGGCTCCTGGGGAGACCTGCATGTTGGCCAACTGGGCAGCGTACAACTGCTGTAAGTAAGAAAAACAATGAAGAGTTAGCATCAAGGCCTTGCTAGTTTGCTATGTCACTAAAAAGCACAAATAGGAGATCATCAATATGGACAACTGAAGACATAGTATTTAACATTTACATAAAAGCTGAAAGTGTATATTAAGTAATTTATCCTCAGAATTATTACTTTAGTTACAAGACAGTGTTGCTGTGAAAAGAGTCTAGACAGCAGTAATCAAGCTGCAGTGAAGGCAACACATAAAGACCTGGAACATAAACGAGGGGAAGCAGAATGTTCTGCTCATCTCAAGCGTTTAATTTACAAATTGCAAGGGGGTTAGCACTGTTGCCTCACACCTCTGGGACCCAGGTTCGAGTCTCCGCTTGGGTTACATGTGTGTGGAGTTTGCATGTTCTCCCCATGTCGTCGTGGGGTTTCCTCTGGGTACTCCGGTTTCCCCCCACAGTCCAAAAACATGCTGAGGCTAATTGGACTTGACCGTAGGAGTCCATGTGTACATGAATGGTGTGTGAGTGTGCCCTGCGATGGGCTGGCCCCCAATCCTGGGTTGTTCCCGGCCTCGTGCCCATTGCTTCCGGGATAGGCTCTGGACCCCCCGCGACCCAGTAGGATAAGCGGTATGGAAACTGGATGGATGGATGGATGGAAATGGCTAGGCATAAGCACACCTGAACAACAGAGTCAAGCAATATTCTTTTGTACAGGAGATAAAAAGCCTACAGTACTGTTACCCCCCCATAACTTACTTATCAGTACTAGTTGTTTTGATTGCTCTGCACAATGTTACCCGGGGTGGTGAATTTTCAAGGTGGCTTACAAAAAAGTACGATGATGTTTTGCTTTTTTCTGCCACCTCTGGGAGGGAGAAGGGTCCCATAGACTGGCTGTACTTCTTTAAGCTTTTGGTGGTTATTTATTGGTAAGCTAAAAAGTGGTTAAGAAGGATATTCCACCTACTTGAGAAGCAGCAGGCATTAGAATCTGCGAGCTGCCATTCATGTCATTTTCTGTGAGCAGGCTCCGAATGCTGCTTTTATAAAAAGTGATGTCTGCAGAATATGCCCGTTGTCTGCTTAGTGAGTGTTCTCTCTACTTAACTACTTGTAGTAGGTTAGTTAGTTGGACAGAGCAGTTATTTTTAGTAGGAATCTCAGATAATGTGGACAGCCAGGCAAATCCTGTAAACGAATTAGAGTTTTTTCAGTGAGGTTTTTATTATCTTTTCTGTCAGGGTAATGCGGGCTGCAATTGTATAAGATCTATATTTATCCTGACTTGTTATTTCTGCTTTTGGAATATATAACTCAATTCGATACATTTTTAATGCAACAACGCAAGATGTCATCCTTATCGTGGCAGAGGTAGGGAGGGAAGAATCAGCAGACCACACTTTGCTGTCCCCGAGATGGTGTTTTGTGAATAGCAGTCCCGTGATGTAAACATGCATTTCTGCACTGTGAAACTTTATCTCCCTCCCATTAGCACTGCACAAAAGCACCATTCTTGTGAGAGACCTGGAGCGACCTAAGGGCCATCAGCAGTGGAAACAACAGGCCGATTAGGTTCCCACAGCGATAACTGAGGGCCTCTGAGATCATACAGATGCCCATTTGTTATGGGACGAGCAGGCAAAAATAAGGCGGAATTACTTGTAGAGATCTGGAAGGTACAGAAATCGTTTGTGAATGTAGAAAAGGGAAATATTTGAGGGTTACTTGTGAGCATGCAAAAACATCCTTACGTTCCTCCAAGCTACTTGTGAGGGATAGTCTGTTGGACAGATGTTTGTTGAAGTCACTATGGATGGGTGAGAAGGCTGACCTCGTGTGGGGAGAACTTTATTGTTCCGGAAGAACTGAATAAATGAGCTTCGGTCCAAATTAGAGACTATGAGCCAGTCTGTTGTGAAGAATAGTTAATGGGTCACAGCTTAGGAAGAATCACTTAGCCTCAGTGGCTCATTACAGCCAGCCGCAAAAAAGGAAAGAGTGTTATTATGCACACAGAGTTCCTTACTGTTCTGCCACACAGTGTTCCTTACACTCCCATTATACGGTGTTCCTTACACTCCCATTATACGGTGTTCCTTACACTCCCATTGTACGGTGCTCCTTACACTCCCGTTATACGGTATTCCTTACACTCCCATTGTACGGTGTTCCTTACACTCCCGTTATACGGTGTTCCTTATACTCCCATTGTACGGTGTTCCTTACACTCCCATTATACGGTGTTCCTTATACTCCCATTGTACGGTGTTCCTTACACTCCCGTTATACGGTGTTCCTTATACTCCCATTGTACGGTGTTCCTTACACTCCCGTTATACGGTGTTCCTTATACTCCCGTTTTACGGTGTTCCTTACACTCCCGTTATACGGTGTTCCTTATACTCCCATTGTACGGTGTTCCTTACACTCCCGTTATACGGTGTTCCTTATACTCCCATTGTACGGTGTTCCTTACACTCCCATTATACGGTGTTCCTTACACTCCCGTTTTACGGTGTTCCTTACACTCCCGTTATACGGTGTTCCTTACACTCCCATTATACGGTGTTCCTTATACTCCCATTGTACGGTGTTCCTTACACTCCCATTATACGGTGTTCCTTATACTCCCATTGTACGGTGCTCCTTACACTCCCGTTATACGGTATTCCTTACACTCCCATTATACGGTGTTCCTTACACTCCCGTTTTACGGTGTTCCTTACACTCCCGTTTTACGGTGTTCCTTACACTCCCGTTATACGGTGTTCCTTACACTCCCATTGTACGGTGCTCCTTACACTCCCATTATACGGTGTTCCTTACACTCCCGTTATACGGTGTTCCTTATACTCCCATTGTACGGTGCTCCTTACACTCCCGTTATACGGTGTTCCTTACACTCCCATTGTACGGTGTTCCTTACTGTCCCATCATGCAGTTTTATCTCAGCATCCAACATTCCTTACTGTCCAGCCATGCGATGTTCCTTACTCTAGCGTCATCCAATGTTCATTACTGTCCCAAGCAGAGATGCAGCAATGCAAAGGCTGTTGCTATGGCACCGCAGCTACAATTCAGTTGTGCTGCCAGAGCTCAGCTGGGGGAGGTGACCACAGAGGAACTATACACTAATGGTCATAATGAATAAGTTTAAGTCTCTGAGCCTCGGAATACCTGTAGATCCTTACTGGATGATGTCTGCCAGCTTCACAGCAGCTGTACCCTGCCCCCCCACAGACCATCAACCCACCTCTGAAGGAACCCCACTCTGTGCTCCACCATTGTTTAAGGCCTCTGCAAATAGAGGTAACAAAGGTAATCACGGTAATGCTGAAGGTGAGCTAGCTAAATGAGAACAAGGACGAGCTGAGCTCCGTGTCTCCTGTCCAAAAGGCCTCTCCCTCTCTTCCGTGTCTGACAGCCTGAAATTCAACCAATTTGAAGAAGGACACGTTACAGGGGTTCTGCACGAAGCTCAAAGGAGTTCAAAGAAGAACAGAACTAAAATGAGACCTGAAACCTGAAAGGAGAGGCTTTCCCAGTGAATGCATATGTGTGTGTTTTCTAGTCTGAAGAACCACATAAACATCAGAATTGCACCCTTTTAACTACAGGCTATGATTTAACTAGCCATTTTTTTCTGAAATAAATCATCTGAGAAAGCAAAAAGTCACCTTCCATTTTGACCTGCTTCACTTGACTCAATGAAATCACAAAATGACCTACCCCCCCCCCCACCGGATCCCTGGGGACTGGGCTCTTTCAGCCGGATCACAGGGTCACCAACCGAAAGCTATCACAGGACAGACACAGTGATTCCGACACAGTTAAAGCTAAACCTCACTCAACACACACGGGCGCAGACACACATACAAACACCTAGACACAGACACACAAATCACACAAAGCACACGTAGCTACTCTACAACTCAGCCTCCTCCCTCACTACTCGTATGCATGCAGTGCTGGGGCCCTATAGACCCTCCCCAGAAGAATGGGTCACTTCTCTAATCCCTTTCTGTTTTAGGCACAAAAATCAGGTGCAGTGGTAACACCACTGTCTACTTGAGCACTAAGTGACTTGCTGTGACAGTGCTCAGCTAGGCAGAAAAAGAGAGGTGTTCTCTTGTCATATCTGCAGCAGACCCCCACCCTCAACACAAACACACACACACACACACACACATACACACACACGAGTTTGTATTTATGTCTCTCTATTTATTTCTATGGGGAAAACTCTAATCCCAACATGACGACCTTAACCCCTACCCAGCTCTAACCTTAACAATAAGTAAGCACTTTAGGCATTTTTTTGTTTTTTGATTGCATTCACAGATTTTTGTGGGGACCTGGAAAATGTTCCCCACAATGTCAAAATATTTTTTTTATTACATTGTGGGGGACATTTGGTCCCCACAACATAATATAAACATAATCCACACACAGAAACCAGTACCCATAAGGGAAAAAAACGGGTATTTATCACGTTATGGGGACATTGTGTCCTCATAAGGATAGGTATACTCACTCACTCACACACACACACACAAACACACACACACAGACCATTATCTATCACGGTGAACCCAGCCCCTCCATCCTGCTCCTAGCTATGTGATCACCGCAGGCTTCATAACAGCAGGGCTTGGTCTCAGGTCAGCCCGTTAGCCTCTGCTAATTAAAAGCAACCCCTCTGGAGGCAGCAAAGGTAAAACCAGAAAGTTCAGTATTCTGTCTCTGATGACGTTCTTCCGGAATTACGCCCTCCAGTCACAACATGCTCACGGGACACTTCGCTCAATGAGACAGGCAGCACACGACGCGCCGAAAACAGCAAATTTTCATGTGCAATTTTTCCAAACATATTGTTGCTGGGGTAAACACCATACAGTCAGTGCTGTAAAATAAATGCAGAAGCCCTCAGGAAGACGGCCTCTTGGGGAGTGTTTTTTTTCATCGCATTTTGTTCAAAGGGCGCCTCACTGTTATGTGGTCTCACAGATGTTTAGCTGGCAACTCAGGGGGAAGTCCATGTGCGTTGAAAGCGGGCTGTCTCCGGGAGCCCCTAACCATTCGTCACATGGCAGTGGAGATGGCTCTGCTCTCTGTGTCAGGCTGGCAGGAAAACCAAACATCAAATTCTCCAAGAAAAAGGAGTGATTCCAGCATCTTATTTGTTCATCGAAGGGTGAGAGGACAGATGTTGCAAAATACAACAACAGATTTGGTAGAGCATATGGACAGTCTTTCTGCTTCCAGCCATAACAGCACCCCCCCCCCCCCCCCCCCACCGCCATCCTCAATGGAAACTAGAGTCTCAACCTTATTGATTGTCCTGCTGGGTCCGGTTAGCACCAGACCCAAACAAGACAGGGTCTAACCTGGTGATGGAAGAGTTCAGAGCCCCCCCCCCCCCCCCCCCCCCGCCTCCAAGGTCACCACCACCTCAAAGATGCTGACATTAACTTTTCTTTTGTTTGGCTTGTTCAGTGGAGCCATCCTGCTCGTGCCACAGGCAGGCCCAGATGCCAGGAGAGGCATGCTTATACATCAAGCTCATTATCCTGGTACTGCCCAGCTCAGTCTCGTCTGCTTCATCTGCTGGCGCCTTCCCGTGCACCAAAACCCTTTTCCCCCGGACAGCGTGCTCTCCTGCCAGCCGCTCACTGCTCAGGACAGATGGATTCTGGGTCATCAGAGGGGGGATAGGTACCGCACCCCCTGAAAGACATCTGGGCTGAGCACTCCACCCGGGCCAGTCGTCCTGGCTCGACCCGGTGGCCGAGCCATACTTCACTGCCGTGCCAGACAGCACGCGTGTGGCGTGAGGCCTCCCCTTCCCGTGTACCTGGGCCTCCGTCCATCTGTCCCTCAGCTCGCTCCACGCACAGACCATCCGTACAGCTGCCTGCCTAAATACCCATCTGTCCGCTTCATTATTTGCTGTAAATGATCTGCCGGCGGAGCTGGGGGCGGCTCGTACCGCCGCCTGGCTGCAGAGAAGCCGAAACCTGCCGCTTCCTCTTGCGCTGCCCAGCATTGCAAACATCTGCTCTGCCGCTTTTCATCTCTTTATAGCTCAGAAGTCATGGTACTGAATTTGCCAGTAAAAGTGGAAACCCCAAACGCCCACGTATCCGGGGTTTAAAGAAAGAAAATAAAACAGAAATGGCAGACAATGACAACGTAAGGTCACCTTGGGTCCCTGTCTGAGGCAGAGGACTTCCTCTCACTGAAGCTCCTCTCTCCCTCCTCCTCTTCCTCCTCAATCATACAGAAGCATTTTTCGGAGAGTCCCTCCAGAGGGTCTGCCAGTGCCCACGTCACCTGTTTATCACGCTGAAGCTGGACGAGCTTAATCGCGACCTCTGAGAGTCGCCATTGGTAGAATGATGGGCAGTAATTGCGACCTGGCAATTCGGTCAAGCAATTTCGCCGAGAGTAAGCAGCCGGCGGGTCTCAATGTGCTTCTGCTTGGCATGTTACTGCTGGGGCGGCGGGGGGGCACAGATGTTCTGGTTTATTCAATGACTCTTACTTAAAAAAACGTCCGTCTGATTATTAAAAGCAGACATTTCTCAAAGTTTTGTTTACGTTTCGTATAGCGCTCGAGTGCCTAACGGGCCAGCCATCCACGAGGACCACAGTGATGCCGAAAGAAGATGGGTCACATGATCGAAGTACATACACCGCCTCGTAAAATACTTTTATTTAATTACTGTAAACGGACTGCGCCGTTGCTTTACTCTTATTAGATTAAATGATTCACAATGTGTCATTCCCAATCTGGGACATAATGCTTGGTGTCACTGGGTACAGCAGCCAGGCCAATTTTCCCGACAGTTTGGCCATGGCTGCGCAGTCCGATGGAGATGGAGTGGTTTCAGATGACGATATCGTCTCCCGCCCGGGTTGGCTTATCCCAGCCTGGCGTGAGAGCTAATGAAGAGAGGCATTCTGGTCTTTTTTTTTTTTTTTTTTTGCTCATGGCTCGGGGGCTGGGAACAATTTGTCAGGGAGACGCTGAGTGGAATTACTCTCAGCGCGGAACTGCCAGCAAAAGCCGGCAAGAACCACCAAGGACCCACAATGACGGGCAAATTACACTCAGCTCCAACACACTGCCTGTCCAGCGTCACTTCAAGCAGTCAGGTCAGAATCTTTTATCACTTTTTTTTCCAAGGTACAAGTGAAAATATTGTGCATCTATTCCAGATTATCATGGAAACAAGAAAAGCATTGTGGGTAATCAATCCATCTTCCAATCACTTATCCTAGGCACACCGTCATATAACACAGGCAGAGAGGCCATGCCTTCAGACTGTTGAAGGTAACCCATGTGACACAGGGATAACATACTAACTCCACAAACTAGGAGCACAAGTGGTTTTCAAAACCCAAATCTAGACAACGTGAGACACCCATACACAAAACAAGTGTAGCTATTATCCTATGAAGGCCTGCTATCAAAGGGCAGTATAACTGACTGACGCAGTTTCCTCTTGAACTAAACTGTAGAATCTTGCAGAATTATGACAGGAGAGGCCAAATTTCCTTTGAAACATTTGCAGGGAACTGCATGATGTAAAAGAATTCATATATAATATATATACACATATATATGTGGCTTCAGAGTGGAAAAGATATGTTTTTCTTTCTGGTAAGAGATGAAATGAAGGCACAGGCAGATGTGATATAAACCCTGGCACAGGACTCACAAAAGGGTGACGTCTGTCAGCAAACATCAGAATTTTCACACGTAGTCATCAATCACCGGTCTTCACTTTCACTTAAGCTCTTTTTCACCTTTTTCCCATATTTCTTTCTGACTTTTCTGACACACGTCAGGAAACAATGGCAGACATTATTATTTTATTATTGATGTTCCCAACAAGGTGAACATATCCATCACCCATCTCCATAACCCAGCTAAGGCTTGCACTGCACCTGCAGCCAAATCAAACAAGGACTCATCCTGCTTCTGAGGGCTGCGGAGCAAATACTGAGTGGGCTTTTAAACCCCCTCCTCCCACCTAGTCTCCACAGGGACAAAAACCAAACCCCTTAACCTACGTCAAGTTTTTCGGGAGCCTTCCTACTTCGTGACTCCGGCGGCAAGATTTCCATTCCTCCACGGACACGCAGGGACACGTCGCGTCCCTCCCATGCCTTCGCATGGCCGCACAGTAATGGAGACCCTCCTGGCATCAGCCATGGGCACTGCTTGGACTTGCCAAGACTCATTAATGCCGATGGCGATAAGCTCTGCAGGACAAATTGTGCAAATGTATTGGTGAGGAGAAAAACGCAGAAGTCTAGCATTCCGTTGCCAGCACTCAGCTTTGTTTAGCAACAATTGCAGCTATCAGAGAGTTTGCTATCGACGACTCGTCGCTGCTGTTGACAAAACAGGCCCCTCCACTGAAAGAGGGCCCGCCCAGATATTTTCCCCCTCACTCATCTTCTACCCTCTTTTGTTTCAAAAGGAGGGAGAGTCAAGGGTCCGATGGCTCGCATTTGGAATTCTTCTTCAAGTAGTTTCCAAGAAGCTTAAATATTTATGATTGGGCAGTTTCAAAAGACACTATCCATCTTCCGGCTATGCAGGACCCGCAGGCCACATTGATAATTTCCCAGGCAGGCGGGCGGGCAGGAGTAATAACATTAGTGTAATTGCACAGAGGCTTTAGCCTCCCGTTCCCGTTTTGCATATTTGTTATGTAAATACAACTTGATGACAGTAACTGGGGAATGCTTATCGCCTATTTCTGAACAAAGACCGGGCAAATGCTTGCAGAGAGCTTAATAACAGCCATAATTATGATGATAACAAGATGGGTGGGGGAAGAAATGTAGATAATCAGTTTTATTAGATATTTCCACTTGAAGTTCATGATGTACCCAGTACTGATTTCTGGCTGGCAAAGTTTTGTCTCTGAATAAGCGCTCAAACACATTTAAAATCTGCCTACATATATCTTCATGCTCCCTTCATATCCTGCTTATCACCATCAATATCCCAATGAGTGGAAAAATGATCTCAGGTGTCCAGATAACTTCCCTAAGCTTAAACCAAACAAAAACACCATAGATAAGGAAGCTGACAGGTGATTTAATCCCTATAACTTAATAAACAGCAGTGTTTAGAGGGGTTGCTAACATTACATTATAAATTGTTACAGTTGTCATTATTTTGAATTACTGTGTTGCAGGATAATTTAGTTGAATTCTAGAGGCATACTGTGTTTTACGGGCATTATGGCTATTAGAAAAGGTTTTAAAGGGGAAGTTAGCTTGGCGCGCAGTTATCAGCTGGAGGTTAACGGTGTCCTGGGTCCCGCTCATACCTGCAGCTGGAGTGGGTTCAGTCCAGATGCAGCGGCTGCCATCGATGACGGGATGAACTGCACAGGGTAGTTCTCACCTGTGGGGGTGGGAAGGGGGGGGGGGGTGCGAGAACAATGCACACAGGTTGAGACAATGAGCAGCCCAACAGGCATGCAGGCGAGTGCAAACATGGGACGCCAGTCTGCCCCCAAAATGCCTGCCCAGCTCAGCTTGCAGCTTGCACTTTTGCGCTTGTGGAGGGGTGCAGCCTGGATCTCCTTCACTGATCTGTTCCCCAGAATCTGGCATTCAATGCTCTCAACCACCGAGCCCCATCTTATCTTTCTGAACTGTTTCTCTCCTACTAGCCTCCCCGCAGTCTTAGATCCTGCCCTTCTGGGGCTCTGCTCATCCCCTCTTCCGATCTCCATAGCTATGGTGACCGCGCATTTTCCCACTTTGGAACTTCCTCCCCTGTGATATTTGTCTGTCAGTCTCTGTCTCAGATTTCAAACGGAAGTTAAAAACATTTTTGTTTACTCAAGCCTATGACATTCCCTATCCATAACATGCTCTGTTGTTTTGTTATCTGTTTACTTTCTTCCTTGCAATCACCTTTGAGATTCTGAAAAGTGCTATATAAATAAAATGTATTATTATTATTATTATTATTATTATTATTATTATTATTATTATTATTATTATTATTATTATTATGTACACAGACCAAGCAGGAGGTGTTGACTAACGTTAAACACCTCCTGACCAATTTACCAGTGTTGATGGACTATAGTATGAGAGCTTGTTATGGGGGGGGGGCAAGCTAGAGTCCACACTTTACAAGATGGATAATGTATATCCCGTGATACTGAGTGACATGTTCTCTCTGTGTTAAGTGGCATTTATATGGGAGTGTGCATCCCTGTCTGCCACTAAGAATACAGGTGGATATCTGGGGTGGAGTGCGTGAAAAGCTGCCTCCTCTGCCTGTTTAATAAAGGTAACCTCAACCAACTGGAAGGCTGCACTGCAGTGACAAGACATTTGTAATGTCACTGCTCCATGAGGTGGAATGACTGAATCCCAAGATCTGGTGATCCGGGAGGCCGGTCAGTGTTTACAGAGATCTTGTGGTGTATCTTAGCTGAATGAACCTAGACAATAAAGCCATGGCATCCACTTTGCAACCCCCTGCCTTATAATTTCAAGTGTTGCATGTCAAAACATGAATACTTTTCTTAGTTAAAGACTAAGCTCAACAAGAAAGAGTGTGGCTTTAAAAATCATCAAATACAGTTTCTCCTGCACCTTCATAAAAGCACAGAAAAAAGGCACAGAAAATAAAACCACAAGGGCTACCCTCCTGTTAAGGGCAGAAAACAAATGTCCCCTAACCAGGGTAGGTGTCTCTGTGAGCAGGGTGAGGAGCTTCTGTCACTGACAAGCCTCTTCATCTGTCCAGGACATCACAGCATCCCTAACTCAGGGTGGGAAACTGCTACAACTGAACCTCAAAAAAATCACTGCAGACAAAGAAGTTTTGTGCTAAATCATCCATTTAGCAATTATTTAATCAGTTTTTCAACTTATTTATCATTTACTGATTTAGTTGTTTTTTTATCAGATGATCCAACTCCAAACCCAGTTGACGTTGTAAAGTTCCCCAACAGAGATGCTACAATCATGGCTAAGTATGAAAATGCTGCAGTGTAGCTTTCAGCCTAGTAGGAGGTCTATGACAATCTGGTCATCGGGGGGGCATGACAATGGGGCAAAGGGTCGTTTTATAGCCGTTGGGACCATGGCAGCCCCATCGAGCCATCATCTCCGGGCATGTGTTTGTTTGCACTACAGCAGGCAGACCATTGGGCACAGCATGGGCAGGGGCGAACAGCCTCGTCTCAGCACTATGGGGGTGCGTGGCCTGATGGCGCAGGAGCAGATGCCTGGCCGCTCTTCAGCACGTGTCACCAGGAGGCGCCATTTCATACATAGGCTAGCTGAAGTGGGGGGGGCACACAAAATAAGGAGTGTGAAAGTGCCGCAGTGAAGGCCATGAATTGCTTAAGGCAGGGCTCCCCCTCTCTGACTTCCCTCTCCCCGCGAGCTCATGAATAATGCATGCTCTCCTCGCTGGGGGGTTCATAAAAGCCCTCTTATTTGTATTAGGCATATGACTTACAGAAGGATCGCCGTGTTCCGGGCCCTCACTCCAACGCACTCATCCAAACGGCCGCGTCCTCCCTCGCATTCATTCGTTAGCTTAGCTGCCACTCAGTTCCACCCTATGTGGCCATGGCTCCTGGCCCCACCCCTTTTTGACTTCTCCCATGCCTTCCTTCTAGCTTCCTGTGAGCTTCTCAAAGCACTAAGACTAAAGACTTGGTACATGCCTGGTATTTCCTCTAATTTAGACATCATCACATCCCTGTTCTTTAACAAGGTATCACCTGTGTGGGCATTGTTTTGGTGAACAAACTCCAGAATGGGAGGGGGGAATACTTTATTCCGCTTTTTCTGATGAGCGCTCTGGGGCGGGAATCTGCTATGATTTTTAATTACAGAAAGCTAAGCGGGACACCTCTCTAATTCCTCTCAAGAATAAGGGATCTTGATCAAGGCTTTGGGCTGTGGGCCTGGCAGGGAGTCAATAAGCATGTTATAGCAATTATTTATTTTTTTTTCTCTCAGATTTGTTCGCTTGCGTGAGGAGCCTGTCTGCTCATACCGGCACGGAGGCCAGCAGCGTGCTGTGACAGGCGCAGTGAGGTGGGTGGGCAGCGAGGGGGCAGGCGGCCCACGTAGCCAGGCTGCCACACGCCGCATACGACACCCATACCCGTGCATCCGTAGCCGTGGATCATGGCACCAAACAGAAACAATTTGGACCGATTCTGAAAACATTACCATATATTTCCATACTCAAATATCCCTTTGGACTGAAAATATCTGTCTGACTCGGAAATCATAGAGCATGATTCCTTTCTCGCGGAGATCTCTAGGGGGCGGGAATTGTTGTGTTCAAATGGCTTGTCAGAGCAGCTGGTTTAATATATAATATACACTGCCTGACCAAAAAAAAAGTCGCACAGTTTCATATTTTGTTGGGCCGCCATTAACTCTGATCTTTTCGTTGATGCATCGTTTCCATGTGCTTATCCAGCATCTCAATATTCATATTTGCATTAATTTCTCTTCAAGATCTTGTTATTGACGACAGGTGAGTTGAGCTGCTCCGTAAAGGCTTCTCCAGCACATCTCAAAGACTTTCAATGGGGTGAAGGTCACCACTCTGTGCCGCCCAATTTACGTGCGAAAACAATTCCTCACGCTCCCTAAACTACTCTTTGACTGTATGAGCCCAAGGAATCTTGGCATTATCATCCCGGAATATGCCCATGTTTTTGGGTAAAAAAAATCCATTGATGGGATAACCTGGCATTCAGTAGATTCAGGTATTCAGCTGACTTCACCTTATTGCTGCATAACGTTGCTAAGCTTTAATAAAGATGCTATCATTGGCTTTTAAGTACCAGCTGTATGTAACATATGTAATATATGTAACAGCACGAAAAAAATAAAAAAACAGGAGCACACAGACCAAGTGGACACCATTCTGGGAAAAACGCAAGCCATCAGAAGACAGGGAAGCCTGTAATCCTGTGTGCCTTGTGCTCTTGCTCTGTGTTGCGTACACGGTGACATGATGGCACAACCAGCCCAGGATTTCTCAGCTTTAATTGCTGAATTCATAGGAAAGAAAAGAAACTCCGCCAGTGAGTGAATCAGCTCCTCTGATGGGGGGGAGGTGCAAAGGAGGCCGAGGAGAGCGCAACACGAAAAGTTAAAGGTTCCCAGTGCGGGAACCTATCCATGTCACACCCCCTGCCCTCTACCACTATTCCTCAGATCCACAGAAATGGGAAGCTTAGAGAAACACATTTAACCCTGTTACACCTGCATGCTGTCACCAGTAGCCATATTAATGCATCAGGTCTCCTGAGATTAGCTGAGACCGGCCTGAAGTTTAGTGTAGCTTAGTCAGCCTGGCTGGAGCTGCCCTCCGGCTCAAACCCAGACAGGGATTCTGAAAGCTCCCCTGACACCACGACATGGAGATCTGCTGAAGGAAGGGATGCTGGGGCAGGGAGAGAATCAAAACGCTGCAAGTTCAGGCTCTATACTTTAGGCAAAAGTGCTTAATATACGTCCAGCGTCATGAGACAACAGGGTGTAAAGAGACAGTGTGGCAGCTATTCAGCATGAAACCAAACCCTGAAGCATGATGTAATGATAAGGTGACAGAGATAAAGAAGAGAGGAAAGTTAGAGGCTACCTGGCTTATAGGTGATTCCAGGAGGGAAAAGGAATCCTTGCTGGGCTGCTGCCGCCGCAGCCAGGGTGCGCTGATCGTGCGGGAAAAAGGGGATCATGAGTGGAGGCATGTGACCCTGGACCTGCCAATGACAAGAGAGTAGATATTAAAGACGGGCCAAATGCATGCATCCCAGCCCGCTCCATCCCAAACTCCCCGATGATCCTGTATCATCACATCAAAGAGGGCGTCCATCGTTGCTTATCCACTGCGCCTGAAGGCAGCAGCAGTCA
The DNA here is from genome assembly GCF_023856365.1 of Brienomyrus brachyistius. NCBI lineage: Eukaryota > Metazoa > Chordata > Actinopteri > Osteoglossiformes > Mormyridae > Brienomyrus > Brienomyrus brachyistius. The sequence goes on from NC_064543.1 coordinate 26,926,646, forward strand.
CACCCTGAGCAAAAGATCTGGTGACATCAGTGGACCTTAAAAGTCTGAGGAACGGCCCAGGTCTCTGAAGGCCAGCAGAGCAAACAACATTTTCTGAAGTAAATGGAGCTCTCGTCCTCTCTGATGTTCTTTGCGAGAAGGTAGCAACCCGGAGATGACGATGACACTAAACTGGTCTAAAAGCGCGGACATGGTGGACCGTGAGCGGCAGTTAAACCAAAAAATTCTCCAGATGCTTGTGCTCTCAGGAACCTGAAGGAGGGTGTTGCTGTTAATCAAAATGAATAATCACTGGCATACAAACACATTGTTGTACCACCCACCTAGAAAACAAATTCAGCCAATGGGGCCGCACTGTTCCGATTCTCTGTCCTGAAACCGAGAATAAATTCACACAGCTTCCTATGACAATACGGGGGCCGAACCTGGGTGACATACGGACTGAGTGATGACGTGGCGCGGGAGGGGGGGGTCCGGATGGAGTAGGGAGTTTAGAAGGACGTCTGTAATGCCGACTGACAGATATAGGCCGGTTTAGAATTCAGATCTCTGTTTAATATTTTTCGAAGATCATTTATGAAGATAATAAAAAGGCAGGCCAGCCAGTGATTTACAGCACCTGTTTCCAGCAGAGCGAAAACTGGAAGGAACCCAGAGGACCTCGTCCATTTCAGATATTTCATTTTAACATCCTCTGCCATACCACACAGACGGCGCCCCATATATTAGCCCTAAAACTGTCTCTGCGTTACCCGGCTGGCATGCTTAACCTTCAGCTTAAAGCTGCTTCTGCTGTTCTAGTGCAGTGTTACGAGAACCTTCAGCATTAAGACCAGCTCACCAGACGGAAAAGACATCTCACTATATTTTTGTGTGACATACGTGCCAGTTAGGCGGTGGGGGGGGGGGGGGGGGGGGGGGACTCGAAAAGGGTACCAACTGAATCTGAGCCCTGGCTTACTCACGAGTTAAAGCAGGTCCCAGCTCAGTTAAAACATTGTTTGACAGGGTCCAGAAATGCTGCCATGTAATCTGTTCACCAGCTGGGGGGCAGGGGGGGGGGGGGGTTCTGCTCAGAAAAAGGGTTAATAAAGGTCATTTTCAAAAATAAACACTTTACAGTACGTACCTTCATTCATTCCTTGGTGACACAGAGCCTATGCAATTATTACTGCGGCATCGGGGCATGAAATCAAGTCCGTCTCACTCCCCATTATAGCTGAGGTAAGCCAGCTCATAATATCTGTCTTCTGCCCCCCCACTTCACACAGGCAGAACAGCTCGACCGGTCTAATCCCCCTCTGCATACAAACCCCAAAGACCACTCTATTGACTAGTCCAGAGGTGAACTCCAGGGAAACACCTACTTCTCCTCTCGATTTTTCACCCTCCAAGCTTTTAAAGACACAGACAGCTATTTTGTAACCGAAGCCTGGTAGCTTCCGTGACGTTTCTGCTAAGATCTGAGCGGATGGCGGGAAGCGTTTGGGACTCGGTAGCACTGTGCTGTGATCTGTCCTGGGCAATCGATCACAGAATATTATAAAAATTATGAAAGAAATAAAACTAGCCCAGGAGCGCATTTTTAGATAATTTGAAAATTGTCTTCTAAATAAATTCATTAAATCTGAGCAAGAACTGAAAAGGTGCCAGCAATGACAGTCACTCTATTGAATGTGCAAGGAGAAGAAATAAATAAATATATTTTTTGACTAAGAAGCGCTGCAGTGTGCGTTGTGAGGAAATGAACAGCATTCACGCCGCACGCCTGAGATTTGCAGTAATGAACCCTCCACATTAAACTTTAATCGACGCCACTAATGTCAGTGAAAGGGAAATCAAATGCACAGATGCTTCAAAGCACTAGCTAACAGTCAGAGTTAGGATCCTGGGCTCTCCTTCCAGCAGCCAATGAAATGTGAGTGAGCCTGTGGCCTCCGGGGAAGCAGCAGAAAGTCAGACGACGACTCGGGATAAAGAGGCGTTCTGTCAGCACCCATGCATGTGAAAGGAGGATCTCATTCTGGACAAAAAGCGACCCGAGCAACCTCACCCCACCCCCCTCGCTGCCACCCCCCCCTCCTCAGCCCGTCTCTCGGTGCCCAGCCCGTGTGCCAACCAGCTGGGTGCCCGGAATATTTTAACAGGCAGGATGATCTTCAGGAGTCAGTGGAGGGAGCTGAGAGTAGCAGATGTGAGCACGACCCCCATGCCTCCCCCCCCCGACTCCGGTGTAACTGTGGCCGCATTGTTGCGCAGCCCCACCTCCCCTTTGTCTTAGCACCACTCCTCACCATCTGCCCCCGTGCTTCATTAAAAATACATGAAGAGGCTAACTGGCCTGCTAACTTACGAGAAACAGGTGCCATCGCTCATCCCATAAGACCTGCGTCCAGGATCCGGCTCCCCACACTCGAGATGGAGCATCTGCAGCAATCAGTCAAAGTGAAACCCTGCATGGCGGGGTGGGGCAGGGGGGTGACGAAGCAGGCCCTTCATGTACCGCTCACCCCCCACTCTGAAATATATCAGCCATGCATCCGACCTGGGTGTCCTCTGCCTTCCCCTGCATATACGCGGAACATGTTGTGGATAGTTTTTTTTTGGTTATAACACCAGGAAACATACTTTCAGTTGTCATGATAGAGGGTTTTCTCAAAAAAAGAAGGAAAAAAAGGGGATTTTTTTTTTTTTTTAAATATAGTACTTAATGTCTTATGAGTTCACATTAGCAGTAATGGCCTGTAATATGAGCAGTAAAGGGATAAACATGGCAGGTGGTAACATTGAGGACTGGATTCTGGCAGAAGAGAGAGAGGCTGCCATGACGATTCCACTGCATCACTGTACCTGGGCCCTGTCAGCACCCATGCAGCCCAGGGTGCACCCCCCCCCCCCCCCCCATTTAACATTTATCTGCAAATTAAGTTTGGTCTGCCTTGTCACACTATTTTTCTTTCCATAAGCATTGGGAATTGTTTAAACATGTCCGATTAACACACAGCCTCATCCGAACTGAACATCTGTTGATTCAGGACCAATATGCATGATTGGCTGGTGTGCGGTGCGGGAAGATGGTTTCAGAAGAATAAAACAGCCAGTCGGCCAGCGATGCACGTGTGCAATCAGAAGACAGAACTTTCTTAAGATAGTGGTCTGTCTGTACACCTTGCTTTGCCCACATTTCTGAGAATAGAAGCTGGGTGGATCTAATTTTACACAGGGGATTGGCAGCGACAGCTCGACTGCAGAGAAGCACTCTGGGAGATCGATACTCGGCATACGCACTCTGCAACAGCTGGCACAGTCGATCCATAAGGACGGAAAATAAGCTTAAAATCAGACGGGTGCGCCAATTAAACAACCGCTGCTGTGTTGCATGCATGGAACATTCCAGAAAAAAGCACTGAATGAGATGGTCCTCTGAGCCCTGCAGTCTTTGCACTGCATGGATGATTCATAAAACAGCCTGTCCCACAGGACATGTTAATTGTGTATTGCGAGTCATTTGCAGGTTAACCGCACTCCTCCGTGTTGAAACCGCGAGGAAGCGGTTATCCTACCCAGCAGGCTGCTGTGGTGCTGCCATCAAAGCCCGGAATATTCCACCTGCCTCAGTGTGGCCTCAGGCTGCGATCAATACATCCCTTACAGTACATGACCTGTACCTGAATTCCATCCTCTCTACCCCTCAGTTACCATTGTTCTTGCAAAAGGACAGCAGGGAATAGCCAGCGGTGGGGGTCGATCATCCTTAGTACACCAGGTGCCCAACAAAGGCTCTTTGTCTAGTCGTAGCTTTGACAAAACCAGCATTTTGCCAGTCCCATCCAGGCCATCCCTCCTCCCCCACCGACACGCTACCTCCTGGGTTTATTGGTTTCAGGAAATAGCTGTTTTAACTGACAGGTGAGAGATTAACATCTGCGGCCCTAGGAACACAATCTCCATTATGTCAGATAGGTGTTTGTGCAGCGAGTCCTGGCACTCACATCACTTGTAAACGCTGCATCTAAGACCTTTGACTAAAGGGACTATCTGAAATAGACATGTGGCACAAACCTATTTAATGTGCGTGGGCCAGGAAATCAGACCTACCTGAGAATCTAAGCTCCTCGAAAAGAAATAGCTAACAGACGGCTTCTTCTTTTGCTAATTTATCACATGGTAAAGCCAGTTGTTTTGCAGGACAGCCATTGCAATGTGTTTATATTAGATGTCTAAAGATCTGAAGACTGCCTCCTGTCCCTCAACTGAGAAGGAGCTACTGAATGTGCATACAGCACATTATACCCCCAAATGTCACTCAGGGAACTTCCAACACCATTGCACCTTGTAGGTTGTGCTGTGAAACCTATTACAGGAGCAAGTATGAGACGGCAGGGCTACAGGGATGACTTCTGTATCATCAAAGACCAATGAGTGGACAAGAAGTGAACAAATGCTGCTGGTTTGCAGAAAATTATTAAATCTATAGTAAAAATGGAAGGATGACAACCATCTCCCACTGAACAGAAATCAGCTATATCGGTGAAGAAGTTAGGGATGACTGTGGTTCAGTCACAAACACACAAAGTGTTATTTAAGTTAGCAAATATCTGAAGCGATTAGGTTTCTGGAAACTCTGAAATATCAAAGTTAAGCCTCAGGCTCTTCTCTCTTTGAGCATTTTATTTACATGATCCATATCTTTTCCTTTAGGTCCTACTACAATCAATCCTGCACTTTCTCTGATTACTGTTCTTTCCTTTTGAGCTTGACCAATGCTGCTTTGATTATTATCAGAATTTTGAGTGTTATATTTGCTGGAATTATAGCAAAGGGTTAGCACAGGAGTTGCTGTTTGGGAGAATTTCTTAAAAATCACAGGCAGGCAAAGCCTGGTCATAAAATTAAAATGGTTTGCAGTAAACTGGTGAAATCTACTGGGACTATCTCAAACAGCATTGGTAATGAGGGGGGGGGGAGAAGAGACATAAACAAACCCAGAAGAGAGTTGGGGACCAGCATCGTTAATGCGAGATATATGCCCCTGCTGGATGGAGGTGCAATGAGCCTCCAGTCCACAGGACAGGGAAGGGGTGATGGACACATGGTGAGGGGGGAAGGGCCTCTACTATAAAGTGCTGCCCATGTCTTATGGTTTAAATTGACCTCGTGGAACTGCTTTAGTGTGTGTGTGTGTGTGTGTGTGTGTGTGTGTGTGTGTGTGTGTGTGTGTGTGTGTGTGTGTGTGTTCTAATTGACCTAGAATATTCATGAATGTTAGCTAAAATAATGTATCCATCTATCCATTTTTGAAATGTTTAACCTGCTCAGAATCAGCCTACATCAATATGAGCTGTTTCTGTTTATTTTATTGATTTAATCTGGCTTGAAAGTACTGCACTGTAAGAAAAGAATTAGAGCTGACCGGAAGCTTAACCGGTTTGAGCCCAGGCCTTGGCAGAATAGTCACATGTCCGTGAGCTCTTGAGCGAGGCCCTTAACCCCCCTGCACCAGGGGTGGCTGAACCTGCGCTGTGACCCCAAGCTTCCTCTCATGCAGAGCAAGGTGGGGTAGGTATAAGGAGAATGAGAATGAATGAAACCTGGGAAAGCAGCTGTTGTATGTACACAAAAAGACTGTTTGTAAAAGTCCCCAAAATGTTTATGGGGACCTTGTGCGTCAGCAATGTAATGGGATGATGGGATGATGGCATGTTCTGCCCAGCGCGCTTGAGGATCCAGGCCAGTCGGCTGTGATTGCCTCCCGGCTGCAGGGCCCTGACAGAACAACACAGCCCACTCTGTTTGTCCAGCAGAGTGGGGTGGGGTGTTTACTGCGGGCACATGAGTGCATTGGGACTCCAAAACGCACTCAGATGTCATGTGCACACCCGGTGACGAGCAAGAATAATTATGGAAGGAAAGAGTAAAAAGAAAAACAGAAAATGCTGTCTTTGAAAAAAGGCGCAGGACAAAACGGCCCTTTCTTTGTGTTCCACGGGGAATGCCCAGGTTTCCCTTCGGCCGCTCGAACAAAAAGCTCCTTTTATTCTTTTCCGGTGGCGATCGGGGGCCCTGCGTCATGGGTTGAATGCTTTACTTTGCCACCCGAGCCCTAAGAAAACACAGGCCCCCTCCGTGAGCGGCTGGCCAGTGGCCTTCGAGTCGGCACTGCAGTGTCACCCCCGTATGGAGGCCAGGGAAGAGGCCAGGGAGGAGGCGGGGAAAACAAGGAGCTGCCCCACTGCAGGGGGGGCTGCCCATTCCTATTCGCTGACCCCTCTGACATGACAGGATCTGAGCTGGGCCTCCTTGCTTTGATCTGAGCCCCCCCCAAGGCCTTGTATAATGTGCTGGGTCGGGACCTAAGGGTGAGCTCTTAATTAAGATCTCTCACCATAACTATATTACATTCTTCTATCGCATTGTGACCATCCCCGCAACATGGATGGACTGTCAGTCAGACGTATCAAGCTTCACGTGCAGATATCTCCACCTTGTACGTGCGCGTGCAGCTGCTCCGGAGTGCCTCTAGGGGGGCGTGCCCTGAAGCAGTGTACCCCAGTTGTCTTACACGAGGCTGCCACCTCCAACACTGCAGAGGTCTCACTGTTGGCTGAACTGTGAAAGTGTTTGCTTTGATTAAAATTGCAAGCAAATGAACAATTCGTTCGATGAAGTAAAACACTCCCGTTCCCCGTAAACTCAGAACACTGCATCATTTGTACATCCAAAGGGGTCCACTGAAAATATCGCTAGCAGCACTCCCTACAGTCTGAGACAGGCTACGGCACAAATCCACACTCATGGCCCCGCTGTTTGCCTTTGTAATTCAAGAATTAGTTTCAATCAAGCCGGCTGCACCGACAGCTTCCCATTCATCCACTTAGTTTAATTTCAAAACCATCACTCCCATCTCCGAGGTTGTACCTATTAAGCCTTTTTTTTTTTTTTTGCATCATTAACTTTTAGATGGGGGGTAGCTTTACTGTTCACACCGACTTTACTTAATGTCAGCAGTTCTTCTGGCTCCTGACAAGAACTCGCATTTCATAACTAATTAAATTGACTAACCCCCCCTCCACAAAAAAACTACTAACCAGAATGACTTGCACCCTGAGTGTCGATATATTAAATCAAAGGGGGGAAGATTCCCTGTGTTCTTTCCAACTTGGGTCTCTCCTGGCTGGGCGTCTGGGCTGGTTCTGGTTCTGGTTCTGCCAGTGCTGCCTGGTAAAGGTCACCCTCGGTGCCATGGGTGAACACACGAGTCCCTCTCACTTCCCTCATTCCCATCGCTATTTAAACACAAGTGATAATTGGCTGCCTGCATCTCGTCATTAACAGGCTCTATTTTCGGCCTTACTGTGGTATATTAAAATCTTGCATTTAAAGACAATTTGCAGGTATAAAAGCCATGGGAGCCTCCGGCAAAACACAAAAGAAGCGCAACCATTCTTTAGTCAGCCACCACAATTCACGTGCATCACGCTAATTATTTAATCATTCACCATAAGGCTGCTGTTGTGTGCGCATACACCCATCCTGTGCCGTACAGCAACAAACAAAGCAGAGGATTTAATTACAGCCGAGGTGATTAAAACGGCACGGGCAGCCGGCGGCGGAGCCGGGGCCAGGCCTGAGCCGCCAGCCGTGCCCTCGCTTTTCCGCCTCATAATTGCGTAATAAATTGTTGTAAGTAATGAGGAAATCAATTAGGGTGGGAGACTGGAGGATGGGGGGGGGGAGGGGGGGTCTTCGAATGCCCACCGGGACGGGGGCCGTGAAGGTCAGGCGGGGACACAGTATGACAGCAAACAAGCCCCCCCCTTTCAGGGATGTGTCAGATGATAGAAAGTGGAACCAAGATTCTGTGTCAGTCATGGTAGACGCCTTTGAGATCTGCCGCTAGTTTAATATATTAACACAAGTAGGAAGGGCTGTTACTCTCCTATAAAAGTAAATATGTCTGTAAAAAAAGCATCTGTACTTAATTTGCGTGGGGGTAAAGGCACACAAAGTTCTGTTTGTCATAACGTGTCAATTCCATCGCTGTTTGGCAATACGGATGCAGACAAACAGATCTGAAAGGCCTAGTGCCAATAACATGGTCACTACTGACTGTTAAAACTCAGCAAGACTCGTAAACGGATCTGTGTTAAGGTGCTGATATTTTTACAAGGCTGCACCAAATACAGCAGCTGACATGTCATCATATGCCACATATATATATTTCCACCATGAAACTGAATGACACATCTTTTAATATTCATTATTCATGGTAGTAGCTACTTATTTAACTTATTCCATTAATTTTGTTCAGTTATCCACATTTTGAATCCACTGCAGTGTAATGCATAGTACTCAAAAATGCTGACTATTACAGATTTGATCTGCATTTTTTTTAAATAACCTGCCAAGCTCTCCTGTGTCACCTATGTCAGGCTTCTGTGGGAATACTTAAGGACACAGACCCTGAGATGAGGTGGTTAAGCATTCCTTTTAGCATAGTGGCAGTCCAGGTACATCCAGCACTGGGACTGTGGAACCAGCAGTCTGTATGGGGCTTGGAAAGAATAATGAGATTCCTGCGGAGCACAGCCAGTGGAGGCTTCTTCTCCAGGCACGACTGTGTCCCAGAGACAGCCAGGCTTCATTAACAGGAGTCACATGTGCTAATTTGTTTACAGGTCTCAATACCTGCGATGCTGCATTAACCCTAAATTAATTAACTCCTTAAGTACTTTGTTAAGAAGGAAATGTTCCTTTTCATTCCAGCCTTCGCCCCATCCTTCAGCCACTGAAAGCACGCGATGTAGCATCTGCATGTGCTGTGTGATACTCAGTCCCTGTATAAATCATGCCTTTAATCTGACAATTGTCAGCAGGAATCACATAAGAGCGAGACGCCCCCTTTACTGTCCCTGGGAGCCATTACTAACCACAGCAATCTCACTGTGCACTGTGCACTGACAGTATTTCCATCTTGTTTAAATTAAGTTGCACCACATATAAATAGCGGTTATATAATATAGCAGTGAGTGTGTATATATGGTATAATATAGGTTTATATACACACGCATGCACGCACATATGTCTGGTATTACATTTCTGTACGTGTCTGTGTATCCATGTGATGCTGATTAAGTGCAGGCTTCCCTCCTTAAACGCAGAACAATTCTAGCCCCTCGCAGTCACTCACTTAACCCTGCAGAAGAAATTTACTTCCGAAAGTCCAGGTTAATCATTGCTCCCGGCTGACCTTGCATAGGAAAAACAGAACAACAGAACCCTCTGTGGTTCCCCTCCCACCAGTTCAGTGCTGCCTAGGACAGAGACTACAGATCTTCCCCCCTGAGGGGCCAAATGTGATGAGTGGCGGCTGAGCCTATGCCCCCATGTTTCTGCCGGAGATATGGGGCAGGCTGCAGAGGCACGCAGGGCCCTGTCTGGCACACAAGGCAGAAGAAAAGCAGATCTGGGCTTGATAAGTAGAACCAGACCTGTCCAGTGGGTATTTTACGCCACTCAGTTAAAATAAAACACAAACAGCCAACCAGCCAGTGGCTCCACGTCCATCAACAGTCAATCAAAAGGCAGCTTTTACCATTTGGAAGAGTTTATCACTAATATAAATCTTTCTGCCCTGATCATTTTAACTTGGTAAAAGGGTGCATAAGCTGTGTCTTAAATCAGTACATTCCAGCAATCCCAGAATCTGTAAACCTCAAACTATAGGATATCTATGGAGAAAAGATATTTAACCTGACAAAGAATACAGGGAAGGTGACTATCAGTACTGAGGACTCCAGTCTTGACACGGTAACGTAAGACGTAGAGCAGCAGCAAGAGGCCTCGATCCCACAGAAAGCGCATTCTTGCGATGCGAGCCGCTATCTCCTTTCTCCGGTGTCATCAGGCATGCATCCCGGGAATGATGGGATGTCTCTGGATTCACTTGACTTTCCAGCTGCTGCGGAGGTCTCAGAGGCCTGTAGGGGGCACTATGCCTTCTGAATGAGAGCACCGCCTTGGTTCCCCTCAGCTCAAGATGACGCTTCAATATATGCATGCCGTTGGCCTGCCGTAAACTGATCCTGAATTACAAACAGCATCGACAAACCACTCTATAAAGATCTGACACGCAAGATACATCTTTACTCCCGTGAAATGTAAATTCCTTGATGGCTTGAAGCCGCACTGCAGTGATGGAAGCAGCAGGCAGGCAGTGAGTTCACTGCACCAGTAACCTGTGAACCGGGGACCAGCTTCGTTAGGCTAATTTCCATTTATCTCTCTCACAGTCGCTGCTGCCAAAGTACAACGGTGTTGAAATATCACTCTCCGAAACACATGGGCTAACATTTGGCTAACAGCACAGGATCGTTTTATTAACTTACAGTTCATTTCATAGACTGCTGCTCATGTTGCTAACATATGCTGTCCTACCATTTACTCCTCTATAATTAGAAGAGCCATATGAAAGGGTCAGCTTCCAGGCAAATGCTAAAATAATCCTGATTTGCAGGGTCGGGGGAGAGACTAGGGGGGAAACAAGGGGCGCCGTCATTCAGGGTAAGGATATGACTTAAAGGGGCAGAGGGGAGTGATTAGTTGTCATTGTTGACACACCATGTCACAACAACAAAATGAGTCCTCTGCATTTAACCTGTACAGGACAGGCTAATTCAGAACAGGGGGCAGCTAATTCAACACCTGGGCTGGCAGTACCTTACTTAGTGTACCTCAGTGGTACTTTGCTAGTCAGGGATTCAAACCAGCAATCTTTCAATTACAATTAGCTGAGCTGAATCTCTTCAGCCTCGAGCAAAGGAGATTAAGGGGGGACATGATCCAGGTGTATAAGATTCTAACAGGTCTGGATGCTGTTCAGCCAAATGGTTATTTCAATATTAGTTTAAATACTGGAACTCGAGGCTATGACTGGTAATTAGCGGGAGAACATTTTAAAACAAATTTGAGGAATCGCCTCTTTACACAGCGTGTAGTTAGAGTATGGAATAGTCTTCCTGCTAGTGTAGCACAAGCTAAAACCCTGGGTTCCTTTAAATCAGAGCTAGATAAGATTTTAACAACTCTGAGCTATAAGTTAAGTTCTCCCCAAACAAGCTTGATGGGCCGAATGGCCACCTCTCGTTTGAAAATTTGTTATGTTCTTAAATGCATATCCCTAACCATTATGCCACCACTGCCAGTGTCCCTAACCCTTACGCCACCACTGCCACTGTCCCTAACCATTACCCCACCACTAACACTGTACCTAACCATTACGCCACCACTGCCACTGTCCCTAACCATTACACAACCATTGCCACTGTCCCTAACCATTATGCCACCACTGCCACTGTACCTAACCATTACACCACCATTGCCACTGTCCCTAACCATTACACCGCCACTGCAACTGTCCCTAACCATTACACCACCATTGCCACTGTCCCTAACCATTACGCCACCACTGCCAGTGTCCCTAGCCATTATGCCACCACTGCCACTGTCCCTAACCATTATGCCACCACTGTCACTGTCCCTAATCATTACGCCACCACTGCCACTGTCCCTAACCATTACACCACCACTGCCACTGTCCCTAACCATTACACCACCACTGCCACTGTCCCTAACTATTACCCCACCACTGCTACTGTCCCTAACCATTATGCCACCACTGCCACTGTCCATAACTATTAGGCCACCACTGTTTAAACAGTGCAGTCTATGTGGTTGGGGCTGCGTTGTTCCAACCAGCAGTAAAAGCACAGACCTGGAGTTTGTATTATGAAGCCGGATTCCTTGCTTAGCCAGATAACTTGTCAGAGTTCAGTTACCCCAATTTTAATTTAAATAGCCTTTATCTTCATTCATGTACATTTAGGCCAGACTGCCTTAAATCTGACAAGTTATCCGGCTAAGCAAGAAATTCATGATACTGGCTCTAGATCTGCTCTTCTGAACATGCCCTGCTTTAGCCTGAGTGGGACATGTCCTTCCTGATTAAATATTTATTTATTGGTCTGGTTCAGACATTCCCCGCTTACTTTTTTATTTAAGTCCTCTGCAGCCGACATGAGACGTGGGCTCTGTAGACCCACACTGAATCGTACAATAGTGATCTTCTCCCCAAACGGGATCAGCCAGATACAGTGTGAACGTCAACAAGAAGCAGCGGCAGACAAAGATAGAAAGAGACCTTGATTTTAAACTCCAGATAAATCCCGACTCGGCCATCAACACATCTGGTGTCTTAAAAAAACCACATCATTGTAATCCCAAAAGAAGGAAGATTCGATCTCCCTGTCCCCACACTGCATAAATCAGCCGGGATGAAAAGAGTGCCTTTAAATTTGGTGATGATGTGTCTCAGATCCTTCTAGTGTTTTCAGACCCTGCCCCCCCGCCTTCTCTTATTCTCTTATAGAAGAACTAAAAGCATGTAGCTCAGCAGGGGGTGTGGTCAGTCTGTCCTGGTTATAGAAGAAATGGATGTGATCAGTTAAAGCACAACAGGACGAGTGGGAGTGTGGATCGCACCTCAAACTGAAGGAGAAGGATTTTAGCACCTTTTCTGGGGTTGCTGTCAAGAACACAACCTGGCAACCCAGTTCTGACATTAATGGATGAATGGATGGATGGATGGATGGATGGATGGATGGATGGATATTAATGCGGTGCTGTGTATTAGAACAGCTGCAGGTCACAATAAATCAAATTGGGCAAAACAAATAAAGGACTAACACAGGAATTTTATGTATCCTGTTTTTGAGAATTAACTGAAAGTGAAGATGTAAAACTAGGTCATAACTAAAGAATAAGTCATGAAAACAGGAAGTTGACTTCTTCTTGACGTGGGCTTCTGTTGGCTAGTTAGTGTCAGTCCCTGGGGGCCGTACTGAAAAACATGGGGTGGCTGATGAAAACGAGATATATCAAATCAAAAGCAGCAGATGGAGGGAACATGTTTTGTTTTCTCTTTGATCGTAAGGGTTTCATTCTTATAACTAGGCAGAGTATCAGTGTGAATCAGGCACAGCAGCTTTGACTGGAAGCTGGTTTGCTCCCCTGCTGAGATCGAAAGAGCCACAGGTCAACAGGCCTAAAAGAAGAAAGGGGCGAATCTGATTTGAATGACCGTCACAACTGACATGGAAGTCAGTCAGACATGTTTTACTTCCTGTCACATGACTATGGGGAAAGAGATGGAGGCAGATTTGGTACCTGCCTCCTCCAGGCAGCTTAGGAGGGAGGAGGCTCCGAGCCTCTTCTGCTCATCATTCTGTGCAGCAGCTCTGGCAGCGGGGACCGGCGCGCTGGGTGGTCTCAGGCCAACACCCCCCCTCGGAGCCGCACATGCCAGCTTTCACCAAAAACGTTCCGAAAGCAGCTGTCTTCTCACAGCACTCACCCGGTTTTAGAGATCTCCATTTGCTTTTATAATTTCAAAATTACTTGAAGGCCAGAGCCCCACACTGAAAGTTTTCAACAGGCCTACGTGTGTCAACAGTCGCTGCACGTTTTGTTTCTCAGATTAGAATAAAGAGACATTTCATAAGCTTGGGAAAACAACAATATCCATTTTAACAGCCTGGGACATAATAAATATTTGTAAGTCATCATATTTATTTAATTTATGTATGTCTCCAGACTACGGTCTGTTGATTGGAACCATTGAGCCCTATTACATTTTTTCAGAAGCTACTTGAAAAGCAGATCATTGTCATTCAGCTGGGACGCCATCATTTCAGGGACATTACTGTCTCCAGATATTTTTACACAAAAATGCAAATATGACTGGCTAAGTGTCATTTTGTGAGTGTTTTTTTACATTAATTAGAATGTGCTAATTATTCTCATCAATTTTTCTCCTGCCGTTTACAAATAGCCAATTACAAAGCAACGCGAACGACACCCGACAAGACGAGAGAGCATTTAAATTTTTGGAATTTTGAGTATCACAAGAAGGAATTTCAAAAGCAATTGATTAAAATGCCGGATAACCGCATATCAGCATGTTGAAACGTATCACTGAAAAAGTGCCTAGTATTCTAACAGAAGTATTTACTCCCCTTAAGTAAACAGATGCAATTTGAGGTGATAAAACAACATTGCAGATTGCCTGTGGTCACAGTGCGGCGCAGAGTGGGCACAGCCAGAACTGCCCAGGTACTATGGGGGTTAATGAGGGCTCTGGGTCTCCACTGTACTGACCTGGATCTGCTGCTGGAGGAGGTTGATTTTGTGCTGCTGCTGTAGAAGTTGCTGCTGTTGTCTTGCAATCTGCAGATGGCACAGAGGGAGGGTGTGAGACACTCCATCAGACACAGGAAGCTCAGGTCGGCTGCCGCTAACAGCCCACGTCCTCACCTGCCCCAGATCCATAGCCGTCAACCTGCCGCGTGGGTCCACGTGGCGGTAATTAGCCACTAAGTAGAATGGCCTCATTTGAGCCTTTTAATCAATGTGTTAGGCTGGTCACGGGCTGCAATGGTACATGCTTACCACGGCGTGATTAGTGCGCGAGGCGGGCGTGCGGAGCCAGAGCCACCAATCACAGAGACGTTACAGGAGAAAAAGACAGGGCAGGAGGCAAATCTAACAGCAATACAGACAGAGGATAAAATGGGACAAAACCCACATTAATTAACACCCAGAGGAGACATCTTTACCTACTGAAGGATGCCGCCTGCACTTTATCTGTGCTCATCTTCACTTATGGCATATTTGGGAGAAACACACACCTCCTCATCTATAGGAGAAACACAAACCTACTCGTCTAGGACAAATGCACACCTAACCCTTTATAATTGAAACACACCTCCTCCTTGAGAGGAGAAACACACACCTCCTCATCTATAGGAGAACACACACCTACTCATCTAGGAGAAACGCACACCACCTTTATAATTGAAACACACCTCCTCCTTGAGAGGAGAAACATACACCTCCTCATCTAGGGGAAATGCACACCTCCACCTTAATAAGAGACACACACCTCCTCCTTGAGGGGAAAAACACACACCCCCTCATCTATAAGAGAAACACACACCTCCTCATCTAGGGGAAACACACACCTCCGCCTTTATAAGAGAAACACACCTCCTCCTTGAGGGGAGAAACACACACCTCCTCATCTATAGGAGAAACACACAGCTCCTCATCCATAAGAGAAACAGACACCTCCTCATCTAGGGGAAATGGAAGCTAGAAGGCCAGAGTGTCTCTACAAAGCAAAGCCCTGGGGGGCATCAGTCAGTGGTGAATCCCTGAGGAGGAACAAGGGGAGCAATAGTCAACGGTGAATTCTCAAGGGGGGTCAGTGGGGCATTAGTCAGCAATGAATCCCTGAGAGGGGGGGGGGGGCAGGAGGGCACTAGTCAGTGGCAAATCTGTGAGGGGGGGTCAGGCGGGCATCAGTTTGTGCCGAATCTTCAAGGGGGGGCCTGAGAGGCATCAGTCAGCTTTGAATCTGGGGGGCATGAGTCAGTGGCATATCTCCAAAGGGTGCTGGGGGATATTAGTCAGCAGTGAGGCGGACGGGGGAGAGAGTCGCTCAGTGGCGAATCCCTGAGGGGGGGCCAGGAGGGCATTAACTAGTGGTGAATCCCCTATGGGGGGGGGGGGGGGTGGGAGGGGCACCAATCAGTAGCTAATGTCCAAATGGGGGGCAGGGGGACATCAGTCAGTGGGAAATCCCTAAGGGGGCTGGACATCGGTCAGTGGTGAATCCCCGAGGGGGGCAGAGGTGCATCAGTCAGTGGTGAATCGTCAACGGCGGGGGTATCAGTCAACGGTGAATTCCTAGGGGGAGGGCAGGGGGGCATCAGTTAGTGGAAGGGGGGGGTGGCAGGGCAGCATCAGCCAGCGGAGAATCCCTAAGGGGGGGGGGGGGGGCAGAGGGGCATCTGTCAGTGGTCGGTGAATCCCTGAGGGGGGAGCAATGCTCTATCACTCCAACACCCCAAACCATGAACCCACTTCACCGAGCATGACAACCTAGTTCTAAGTGTCAATTCATTTTCATTTTCAAATATAATTACAAAGTGTTCACTGTGAGGTATCACTCATCCGCAAATGTGTCAGGATTAATTTGAGCTGCCTTCTTCACGAGTGCCAACAGTTAATTACTGTGTCGTGTCGATCGTTAAACTGACATCCTGACTTGAAGCTGCATTGTGTGTCTGTGTGTGTGTGTGTGTGTGTGTGCATTTCCACATTATCCTCTCTCCACTCTGATTAAGACTTAAAACTATAAACTCAGACATACATGTGGGTAAACATTAAAGCATGTTAAATGTGTGGCATTATAAAAATAACATTATGCGCTCTTTAAATTTTCCATTAAAAATGTACAAATTAGGCTTTCAAATGTCAAAAACTATGCTTTAACTGCATGCATGTTATCTATTTTTTAGGATCTATAGGATAGATATATTTGCTACTCTTCCATCCTTTCATCCACCATCCATCCATCCATCCATCAGATCCTCTTCCAGCCGCTTCACCTGCACGTCATCATTCTTTTTAGTGAAAAATGTGACTTTTACCCTCCATTGACTATCTTTTTCAAACAATAATGATTTGCTTCTTTCCTTGTTACAGTTGGAGATTTGGCACATTGGAGATCTGCAGTAGCAAAGAATCAGCCGCTAACTGTTGCTGGGGTGAGTGACATAAATGAAAGTATGTGTGTATGGGGGGCGAGGTGGCAGGCATTTGTCAGACAAGAAGATTAAATGAAAGGCTAGTGTGGAGGCCGCAGTCATAGAAGGATGGAGGATTTAAGCAGTTTTGGCTTATAGATGGACAGACAGATGGACAGATAGACAGGCAGGTGGATGGTTGGGCAGACGGACAAGCAGGTACATGGTTTGACAGACAGATGGGCAGACGGACAGGCAGGTGGGCAGACAGACAGGCGGGTGGACAGAGAGGTGGGCAAACAGACAGGCGGGTGGACAGGCAGGTGGGCAGACAGACAGGTGGTGGACAGGCAGGTGGGCAGACAGACAGGTGGTGGACATACAGGTGGGCAGACAGACAGGCGGGTGGACGGGTGGGCTGATGGGCGGGTAGACAGACAGGCCCTCACCTGCTCCTGCTGCTGCCTGGCCAGCTCCATCTGCTGCCGCTGCTTGTCCATTTGTGAGGCAGCCAGCCTCTTCTGCTCATCATGGGCGGTCAGGAGCTGCTCCCGCAGGCCTATCAGCTGGGTGATCATGGTGGAGAGCTGCCGCTCCTTCTCTGCCAGGCTCTCGGGGGTACCTGTGGGGGAAGGGCGGGGTCAAAGGTCATGGTATGAGGGTGCAGGTGGGCGCAGGGTGGGAGGGTCTGACGGCCGCAGTGAGGCATTTACATGAGACTGAGCTTAAAGATCTGATAAAATATATTTTATTAGCATCAGTTACCCTGTAATAACCTTATTAATGTTACAATAGATGCCCACTAATCTTTGAAAAGTGGGGATGCCTCTGTATGTAAGTGTGTCTTGGCGGGATCTGCAGGTCAGCCAACATCTCGCTTTCGCCTCCTTTCACTCTTAATATAACCAGAAAAATCATTATTATTATAATCATCATGCTGGGTCACTGGATATAGCAAAGGCCAGCCCAGGATGTGCTTGGCTACCCTGCCTCATGGTCAGAGGCACTGGGGGAAGCAGGCGAGCGTGCAGCAGTGACTGCCCGAGAAGCGTGCCCCGATCCCTGTACTCCTCAGGCTGCGCTATGCCTCTGATGCCTGGATAGCGCACAGTGTCCCCCACGGCCATCAGGATGGCGCAACACATGCAGCTGGCACTGCCTGCGCGCCGCCTTCATTAGCAGTGTGAAGGTTGCAGCCTCGCCACTCGCCACATCAGATTTTATCTTCCTTGGTTATTCTCACAGCTTTTCTACAGAAGCGGGGGATTGTTCCCACTAAACAGAGGAACTCTGAGAGGTGGCAGATTGCTGATATATATATATATATATGTTATACAGTGGGGCTTTTTTGACGATCATCACACCTGCTAACTTCATCGGGCTGTGGCACCTGCTGTAATGACAGCTCAGCATCTCATTAAGGGGGCGAGAGACACAGACGTCTGTGGTAACCCCCCCCCCCCCACACACACACACCCGCTGTCCCACCACCCCGGCAGGGGGTCAGGGCGCAGTGTGCCCAAGGAACACAATAGATCACATCACTGATCACTGCCAACATGACTGCGCTGTGGATGACAAAGCAAAAGCAAAATGCAACCTGAGTAGGGATAACTGGAAAAATAATAAACATAAAAAAATATCAAAATAACTATAAAAATGATCATTTTAATGTTCATTTTATCTGTAAATACCCAATAACAAACCATAAGGAATAAAAAAGACATAAGTAAAGAAGGTGGCGTACAATGAGGCAGAGCAGCACATTGACGACGCCCCTGTGTGAACGGCCCGCGAGCGAGGGGGGGGCAGCTCTGAGCCACAGTGGGCGGCTCCCTTTCAGATCAGCTGCTGCAGAAGCCGCGGGGCAGCCTACCCTGGGGGGGTCCTTTGTGCACACCTGCACAGACATACAGCATGCCATGCCCTCTCACCTGCGACCAGCCGTGCTCCATCCGGCTGCTGCGGGCGTCTTTCTGCACCCCCTCCCCCACCCATCCAGGCACATCTGTCCCCCCCCTACCCGGGGCCTGCTCCACTCAGACCGCTCTAATTTGACTAAACAACTGATTCATGTTATCTCTGCGACGAGGATGGCAGTTTGTCTTAATAGGGCCTGTCAACCTCCAGCCCCATTCAGGCAATTTACTGGCAGCCCCATCACCGCAGCGATGGAAGAGAGCTGCAATTCTCCATTTATCCTCCCAAGAAAAAGAAAGAAAAAAAAATCACCTGAAAGCTTCCTTTCACTTTGGCCTCATGTGGTTCCCTGAGGCCTGAAATGACTCCTTATTCATGGGGCTCCGCCTGCCTTGAATAGCTTATCTGTAACAGCGATACACTCCATGGCGATTTTATTAACCTTTAGCCCGCCCGTGGACAGCCGCCACTCACGAGGTTCCAGCTAGCTGTGCTCACTGACACGGCGGGGCTAGCATGTGCGCTGTCCTCCCGGTTGTAGGCGGTGGAGAGCAGGGGGAGGACGAAGTGGGCGGGACTTTGGGACACTGAGTCTTGAGCCCCTCCCAAACAGGAAAGGTAACAGCAGAAGGGAAACATTAAGCCTACCTGTCCCTCAGCAATGTTTAAGACAGAAGAGAACTGTCCCCAGAACGTCAGAACGTAACAGCCCACTGTGAGAGTGACATGGAACCCAAGGCATTCGGGGGGGGGGGGGGGGGGGGGGGGGGTTTTGGCAGCTGTGTGCTGGAGGGTTTGGTGAGGACCAGGCATCAACCTGGTGGAATATTAACAGAGGCCTCATTGTCCTGGGGTGGGTGGCATTTCAGGGCAGCGAGAAGGACAGAGAAAGCCACCCACCCTCAGTCGCCAGCCCCCACTCTAGCTGGGACCCATACGCCAACGCTAGCTATACGGCTCGCTCAATTTATGGCATGGTGGGGGTGGGGGGGGGTAGGTACGCGAGGATACGACTCACGTTAAAGTGATGTATGCTTCTGACACCTTAGAAAGTTATTGAATATACTCTGACTGAGCATATATTCACTGTCTCCCAGCCAATTCGAGCCACATCAAATAAATTCAGACAGTATACAATAAACGCATTAAAGTACAGACAGGATGGGCTGTTTCTTTAGTTCTGACATAGAATGCACACAAAATGGTGAACGAGGTCGTAGCTGCTTTGCTATGTCAAATCGAGGATCTACTCGCAGGAAGAAGAGTCTGGGTACGGAAAGGAATCTCATAGAGCGGCAATGAGCCACAAAAGGACAGATTTATGGACAGCCAAGGCAGGGAAAGGACTTGATGACAGAAAAACGTAACAGATTTGGTTCACAAAAGGCAACCTCCAAATGAGTGAGTCAGGAAGCAAACATAGTGGTTTTGGATCTCAGAGCAATTGAAAAACTGGGACCCACCTCACTGGTGGGGACAGTGAACAGAACAAACGCCAGCACAACAAAGCTAAGATGGCAGCCCCCCGCCCCCCTACAAGCAGGTCAAATTACGAAATATGCACAAGGGAGGAGAGACACACGTTCCCTCCAACCCAAAGGCTGACCCCAGGAGGGGGCCCTGAGGTACACCTTTGGAGGTACACCCTAGGTAACTTTGGATGGTCCAAGTCTTCTGGCAGACCAACAAAACTAGATTGTCTGGCACCCCTTACAGCCCTCCTACCCCATCCTCTATCTCGATCACCAGGGCAGCTGTTTGAACATGAAGGCACAGGAAGGGATAAGCCAGAACCAGCACCTCTGGGATTCTGCGAGTGCAGAAGATGTTCCTGTGCTCTGTGCTCATCAGGAAAACATGGGTGACATGGAAAAGCAAAACAGGCCTGTGCAGGATAGAAGGTGCCTTGTGGGGGTGTTATTTGTTTGGTTCAATCAAACCCCCACCCCCTACCCCCCCCCCCCCCCACCATGCCCATTCCCCTAATCAAGCAGCGTCTAATTCGATTCCAAGTCCAGCACAGGAGGAGAGATGGCAGCTTGTTACTTTGAAGAGTCCCAAGTGAATAACGCAGATAAAAGATTCAGCACAAAAAAGGAAGGGGGGGGGGGGGGGGGGGTGGTAAAAGGAGAGAATCACAAAGCGGCCCATTCTCTTCCTGCCTTTGGCAAAGACAGCTGAACCATTATAGACGAGATCTGAATGACTTTTTTAACACTGGGACACTGGAATGTCTTTGTGTCTGCATCAGCCGGCCATTGTGCACAAGGCTGTGTGCGCTGCCATGCCCCCCCCCCCCCCCTAAGTAAATTAAGAGCTCTCTAAATGTGGCGATTGTGTGAGGGGCCCTTTGTATGGACACGCCCACCCCAGACCCCGAGCTCGACTTCCTCACGTCGACAAGGTGACCACGGTGGCCTTCAACTCCAGGCATCTTTCTCTGGCTCATCCACCCTGTGTGTTCAGTGCTCACTGCTCTCCTATTCAGCCTTTGTTCATCCATACATACATCCATCGTCAGACTGTGTCACCAGTACAGGATCACAAGGATACCTGAGCCAATCTCAGGTAGCACTGGGCACGAAGCTGGGGAAAAAGCTGGACATCACAGGGCACACACACATGTCTGTATTCATATCTTTAGGATACCGTCCATTCATTTCTATGGGGAAAACCCTAATCCCAACATGACGACCTTAACCCCTACCCAGTCCTAACCTTAACAATAACTAACAAAATACATGACTTTTGCCATTTTTAGTTTTTTGATTGCAGTCACAGATTTTTTTTAAACTAAGTTTCCCCTCGTGGGGACCAAAAAAATGGTCCCCACAACATAAAAATAAGAGGTTTATCAGAGACGCCAATTAAAACAACTGCGTGTTTTTGGATTGTAGGAGGGAAACTAAGCACCGAAATAAAACTACCTACACACAGTGCAGGGGTGGGATTCAAACCCACAACCCTGAGCCACCATGCCGCTCTGTATTCAAGTCCAGCCCACCAAACACTGGAGTGGAACAGTTGTTTTGGCAACTATCATCCAATATCCAGTGAAATTATGCCCATCTACATGGAAATCACCAGGATTTATTTCTCTACTCATTACAACATGTAGTAAAGAACCTTTAAAAAGCCACATTCCTGTCCAAGCAAGATTCTGCCACCTCTGTGCCAAAAGAATGGAAAATTCATGCCTGTGACCAGTGTTGAGCTTGCAGAGAAACACAAAGTGGAAAGCAGGAATTCAAGGACACTAAGAAGGGCTTCCAAAACACAGTGTTCTCATGGCATTGGCTGGATAGCCTGCTAGATTCCTAGGCATTCTGTGCAAAGCAGTAGGCATTTTATTAATTATTACATTAAAAAGAAAAAAAGCAAACTGACAAACAAAACTTGAACTGTTTCCGTAAGCGCTAATTCACCCATTGAAATGGCATTTGTTTTGCCCCTTGAGGGCCACCGTAGTGCCCTGGCCCCGTTGCCATGACAATATGAACAACAGCTGCTTCACCTGGCCCTTTCCTGGCATAAGCCCTGTTAATCCTGCCAATCAGACGCATTAACAAACACGGACACGGTCCCCACAGAAAGACAGCTATCACTGCTACAAGTGCTGTGTCAGAAACAGCAATGGGAAGTAAATACCTCCCTTCAAGCAGCGCCTTGCTAAATGGTAAATGGATTGCATTTAAATTACGCTTTTCGACTCCTACGAGTACTCAAAGCACGTTACATTTTTTTATGCCTCACATTCACCCATCCACATTCATGCACCGGAGGCTGCCATACAAGGCGCCAACCTGCTCACCAGGAGCAATTTGGGGTTCAGTGTCTTGCTCAAGGACACTTCGATGGGGTCAGGAGGAACCAGGGCTCGAACCTGCAACCCTCCGGTTGCCAAACGATAGCACCACCTCCGGCGCCACCATCTTCCTTTGGGAAATGTTATCTCCTCTACGTTTCTCGGCAGAGGGCATGCAGATGGGAGCAGAAGTGAAAATGGGAGGTATTTAACAATGGGGCGCTGTGTGCCAAAAACAGCAGTGATGTTGTCTTCATGTAAACCAAACCGCCATTGCTACCTCCTGGCAATCCTGCCCCAAGACACGAATACCCCCAGGTACGACTGGTAAGCCATCACCCCCTGCACATGCTGAGGAAAACCTTAACAACAGCTCAAAGAAGCTACACGTTTCCAAACAAACCTTTTGAAACCGACACCTGTCAGCAAGAAATTTAAACTTATTATCAAATCCTGTGACATACTAATATGTGATTCTTTTTCTAAGGAAGAGAAACACCAAACAGATACCGGCAAATTAAAATGGCCCTTTGAGAGTGAAAGGAGATGGCTGCCATGAAGGAAGGTGGTCAACTCAATCCACACTGGAGAGTCACTGAGCTCATATTGTGAATATTTTTCTCCAGAAACCGACAGATGGATTCCACTATAATGTATAATTAAGGCACAAGATAAACACTATATATTTGTGTGTGTGTGTGTGTGTGTGTGTGTGGCTTTAGCCATGCATTCATTTTGGAAATTGGTGAAATGTTTTTTTTTTGTACAACATACAAAAGTAGGCGGTGAGGAGCACCCCAGTAAAAGGCGTAATGAGTGCGCCATGTCGGCCTGGTAACATATCGGTGTGGAGGCAGAGTGTCCGCAATGTCGGCCTGGTTACATATCGTTGTGGAGGCAGAGAGTCCGGCATGTCGGCCTGGTTACATATCGGTGTGGAGGCAGAGTGTCCGCCATGTCGGCCTGGTTACATATCGGTGTGGAGGCAGAGTGTCCGGCATGTCGGCCTGGTTACATATCGGTGTGGAGGCAGAGTGTCCGCCCTGTCGGCCTGGTTACATATCGGTGTGGAGGCAGAGTGTCCGCCCTGTCGGCCTGGTTACATATCGGTGTGGAGGCAGAGTGTCCGGCATGTCGGCCTGGTTACATATCGGTGTGGAGGCAGAGTGTCCGCCATGTCGGCCTGGTTACATATCGGTGTGGAGGCAGAGTGTCCGGCATGTCGGCCTGGTTACATATCGGTGTGGAGGCAGAGTGTCCGCCCTGTCGGCCTGGTTACATATCGGTGTGGAGGCAGAGTGTCCGGCATGTCGGCCTGGTTACATATCGGTGTGGAGGCAGAGTGTCCGGCATGTCGGCCTGGTTACATATCGGTGTGGAGGCAGAGTGTTCGCAATGTCGGCCTGGTTACATATCGGTGTGGAGGCAGAGTGTCCGCCATGTCGGCCTGGTCACATATCGGTTTGGAGGCAGAGTGTCCGCCATGTCGGCCTGGTTACATATCGGTGTGGAGGCAGAGTGTCCGGCATGTCGGCCTGGTTACATATCGGTGTGGAGGCAGAGTGTTCGCAATGTCGGCCTGGTTACATATCGGTGTGGAGGCAGAGTGTCCGGCATGTCGGCCTGGTTACATATCGGTGTGGAGGCAGAGTGTCCGCCATGTCGGCCTGGTCACATATCGGTTTGGAGGCAGAGTGTCCGCCATGTCGGCCTGGTTACATATCGGTGTGGAGGCAGAGTGTCCGGCATGTCGGCCTGGTCACATATCGGTGTGGAGGCAGAGTGTCCGCCATGTCGGCCTGGTTACATATCGGTGTGGAGGCAGAGTGTCCGGCATGTCGGCCTGGTTACATATCGGTGTGGAGGCAGAGTGTCCGGCATGTCGGCCTGGTTACGTATCGGTGTGGAGGCAGAGTGTTCGCAATGTCGGCCAGGTTACATATCGGTGTGGAGGCAGAGTGTTCGCAATGTCGGCCTGGTTACATATCGGTGTGGAGGCAGAGTGTCCGGCATGTCGGCCTGGTTACATATCGGTGTGGAGGCAGAGTGTCCGGCATGTCGGCCTGGTTACATATCGGTGTGGAGGCAGAGTGTCCGGCATGTCGGCCTGGTTACATATCGGTGTGGAGGCAGAGTGTCCGGCATGTCGGCCTGGTTACATATCGGTGTGGAGGCAGAGTGTCCGGCATGTCGGCCTGGTTACATATCGGTGTGGAGGCTGAGTGTCCGGCATGTCGGCCTGGTCACATATCGGTTTGGAGGCAGAGTGTCCGGCATGTCGGCCTGGTAACATATCGGTGTGGAGGCAGAGTGTCCGGCATGTCGGCCTGGTAACATATCGGTGTGGAGGCAGAGTGTCTGGCATGTCGGCCTGGTAACATATCGGTGTGGAGGCAGAGTGTCCGCCATGTCGGCCTGGTTACATATCGGTGTGGAGGCAGAGTGTCCGCCCTGTCGGCCTGGTTACATATCGGTGTGGAGGCAGAGTGTCCGCCCTGTCGGCCTGGTTACATATCGGTGTGGAGGCAGAGTGTCCGCCCTGTCGGCCTGGTTACATATCGGTGTGGAGGCAGAGTGTCCGGCATGTCGGCCTGGTTACATATCGGTGTGGAGGCAGAGTGTCCGGCATGTCGGCCTGGTTACATATCGGTGTGGAGGCAGAGTGTCCGGCATGTCGGCCTGGTCACATATCGGTTTGGAGGCAGAGTGTCCGGCTTGTCGGCCTGGTCACATATCGGTTTGGAGGCAGAGTGTCCGCCATGTCGGCCTGGTTACATATCGGTGTGGAGGCAGAGTGTCCGGCATGTCGGCCTGGTTACATATCGGTGTGGAGGCAGAGTGTCCGGCATGTCGGCCTGGTTACATATCGGTGTGGAGGCAGAGTGTCCGGCATGTCGGCCTGGTCACATATCGGTTTGGAGGCAGAGTGTCCGCCATGTCGGCCTGGTTACATATCGGTGTGGAGGCAGAGTGTCCGGCTTGTCGGCCTGGTTACATATCGGTGTGGAGGCAGAGTGTCCGCCATGTCGGCCTGGTTACATATCGGTGTGAAGGCAGAGTGTCCGCCATGTCGGCCTGGTTACATATCGGTGTGGAGGCAGAGTGTCCGCCATGTCGGCCTGGTTACATATCGGTGTGAAGGCAGAGTGTCCGCCATGTCGGCCTGGTTACATATCGGTGTGGAGGCAGAGTGTCCGCCATGTCGGCCTGGTTACATATCGGTGTGGAGGCAGAGTGTCCGCCATGTTGGCCTGGTCACATATCGGTGTGGAGGCAGAGTGTCCGGCATGTCGGCCTGGTTACATATCGGTGTGGCTGCATAATGTGTCCGATGTCGGCCTGGTTACATATCGGTGTGGCTGCATAATGTGTCCGATGTCGGTTGGGTTACATCTCGATGCGGCTGCTATATGAGCGCTATTTCGGCTGGGTTACATTTTGATGTGGCTGCATAATGTACGAGATGTCGGTCGGGTTACATTTCGATGTGGCTGCATAATGTGTCCGATGTCGGCCTGGTTACATCTCGATGTGGCTGTGTAATGTGTGCAATGTCGGCCTGGTTACATCTCGATGTGGGTGCTAAGTGAGATGCCGCTGTGCTCTCTGTGCTGTCCTGGTGGGTTAGTGACAAAGGGGCCTTAAACACACACCATGCTGGCACTGCCTCCTGCTCATTCTCTGATTTCACTGAGCAGATCCCTCCCTTCAGGCCAGGCCTGCAGACTGACAGCCAAACGCAGGTCTGGACAGACACACTCACCTGTGCGATTGTCACGTGATGATCCACCAGCTATCCAGTAACTCTACCTTATCTGTACTACTGATTTCATGTTTAAATTTAATAAATTTAAATGTAATTTCATCATTGTATGTGTAGTATCAAGTTTAATATTCAAATCAATTATGATCACACATGTCCACATCCCAGCTCTTTCTACAAATAAAAAATGTTTCAAATATTATGATGAATTAATGTAAAGTTCATGACGTTAATGTAAAAAAAAAAAAAAAAAACATCAGTACATTTCTATAGTAATGTACTGAAGCCACCTTTGGTCTGTGGTTAATGTGAAAAACATAACCTGGTTACTGTATACCACCAGCAAGAAAGCTGCACAGGGGGAAAAATATGCTTCACTTGTTGCCACAGGGTGATTTTTAGATTTCACTTATGAGCCAATATGAAAAGCTGTCCTTTGTAGCTGCTAGAGAGAGAAGCACCACAGGTAGGACGTTACAATGCCGCCGGATTCACATTCAATGCGTTCAGTCTTCAAAACAGCCGGCAAGGCCAGATCGCCGGTGGGCCTGCTTTTTTTATCAAGATGTCAGCCTTTATCTGCTACTTCATCCCATTCATTTAAACCCAAAGGCACGCCTGGCTTTTGTATTGATTTTAACCCAACAATTAAGGCAGCCTCTGATTTATCATAACACTTTAGATCTTAATCATACGCTGCTCCCAGCGTGGTGCCTTTGTTTGCGTTTTAATTAAGGCGACCTTGGGCTCCTCCAACTCCGAGCTTCTTTTTAATTGCCGGTATTTACGTGTGGCCGACATCAAACACGGAGAGAGGCGTTTGTGCAGGGGGAGCACAAAGGGGCCCTTTGAGGCGTCTACCGTCACATGTAACGGCGTGCTAATTAAAATCCTCACCGTGACTCACCGTCTGATATGAACAATATTTATATGTGTGACTTCCTGGGGAATCAGTCTAGGGAGGCAAGTGAATCCCGGTCATTTATGGACCTACCTGGCTCAGCGTCCTCGCCACAACGAATCGTGGGAGCTGACACCCTGCCTTTGAAAGCCCCCTTTCACATGAGCTTGTGACGAGAAGCCCTAAATTAATGTTAAGTACAATAAACTCATTTCCCAAGTCCTGACAATAATAAATAATACTGTTATACCATCCATCTGTCCACAACTGCTTTTCCATTCAGGGTGACTGTCATATTAATATCCCAAATATTATTTTATTAGATCATGGAAAAACATCATACAAAGAGAGATTCCATTCACTGTAATACTTAAAGGTGTTTGCTGTCATGTAACTAATCTGTAAATAGCTTCTTAAGTAATAATTAATTAACTGATATATCTAAGAATCTGTGAAATGCACCTATATAAATATTAATGTGACAGTGGTATATGGCTCCTTCTTCTCCCTGGTTTCTCCCAGTGGACCATCCAGCTGGGCCTTGGGTTTGACTCGCAGCCCAGGTCAGGGAGGGTGGGGCTTATGGGTCATGGGCCCTCCTCCCTGCTAGTGATATAGACCAGTCCTCAAGGAGACCCCGGTTGCGCTCTGATAGACACAGACCATAAAGGGGGTAGCTCTGTAACCATGCTCAGAAGGTCATTGGTTCAAATCCCACATTCAGTAGAATGATTTCACCATGGGGCCCTTATGCAATGCTTCTAATGACTCCAGCCTTTTCATTTGTACCATCGCTTTGAATAAAAGCATCTGCTAAGTCAGTGTTTCCCAAATCAGTACTCAGGGCACACTGGACAAATCCATATTTTTGTTTTATTCATATTCCCAGAACACCTGACCCAAGCATTCAGGAGCTTTAAATCCCTTATAGGTGTACTGAGAGCTGGGAAAAAACCAAACCGTGGATGCATTTAATGTGCCCTGAGGACTGGTTTGGGAAACACCATGCTAAATAAATAACATGAAAAATGAGCAGAGGCGGGGCGGCATGGTGGTGCAGTGGTTAGCACTGTTGCCTCACACCTCTGGGACCCGGGTTCGAGTCTCTGCCTGGGTCCCACGTGTGTGGAGTTTGCATGTTCTCCCCATGTCGTCGTGGGGTTTCCTCCGGGTACTCCGGTTTCCCCCCACAGTCCAAAAACATGCTGAGGCTAATTGGAGTTTCTAAATTGCCTGTAGGTGTGCATGTGTGAGTGAATGGTGTGTGAGTGTGCCCTGCGATGGGCTGGCCCCCCATCCCGGGTTGTTCCCTGCCTCGTGCCCATTGCTTCCGGGATAGGCTCCAGACCCCCCGCGACCCAGTAGGATAAGCGGTTTGGAAAATGGACGGATGGATGAGCAGAGGCTTTAAAGAGCAATCCAGCGATGTAACAGATTCCTCTGCCACACAGTGGTCTTTCAGACTGCGTCACGCAAGCTGACCTTTGACATCTCCTAGGAGCTCAGTCGTGTTGAATCTTTCCATTTTTTCCTTCCAGTCTTTTGAGAGTAGCTTCTCCATGCAAGAGGACTCTGTGAGAAAAAAGAAACAGAAGAAGGCAACAGGGTAAGTACACTGACGTACCACATTCTTAATGCCACTCATCACTGCCAACAACAGACACTGCCAACTGCATTACAGATAAAACTGATTTCATGCAGAACCACATCGCAAACTGAATTGAAAAAGTTTGTTGTAAATCTCAATATAGTTTGGTTTTTAGCATGAAATGGACTGTTGGTTTTGTTCCTGTCTGATTACTGAAAGCTCAAACTCAAGACCAAAAGGCCTCCTGCATGTTTGAGACACGTCCTGCTCAGATAATAAAACCTGTGCTGCTTTTACCACTTTTTGCTAATGGTGACAAAGTAAGACGATCCCTTACCAAACCAGGATGATTCCTTATCCTGACTTGCATGCAGAGGGAGCCCCTTTAAGAAGGACCAGGCTAATATGCAGACAATGCCATTTATTTTCCCTCTTCCTGTTTCCCTGACAAGGGGTCAAATAATCAAACTATTTTCCAAGCCACGAAGGACGATTTGCTTCCCAAGAAGGTCATTGTAAGCATGTAAATAATAATTAATTAAACAACCCCCCCCCCAAATGCAGGACAGAGACCCGAGAGCAGAACCACAGTATGGCAGAGGAGCGGGGGTGGGTGGATGCTAGAAGGGGAGCAGTGGGGGCTATGGCTGTGACGGGAGTACGCTTAACATTAGTGTAGCACACAATGAATCAGGGCAGGAATGGCTGGAATCCGCCATGCTGTCGCGGGGCTTACTGATGGAGAACACACTGCTCCGAGCCCCCCCACACATACAGACACGTGAAGGTCAGCCTGTTTCCATCGAGAGTTCCCCCCGCCCCCGCCCCCAAACAGCCATCCTGGACAGTGTATGACCTTCACCCTCGGTGGTTCTGAGGCAGCAGACGGCGTCGCGTGACCCCAATGACAGCTGCCCTGTTAGTCTTCACGTTTCGGCACACTCAGAGAACGGCCGCCTGTCCCGGTGCCGTTCCGGAAAATTCTTTACGCCGCACAACTCCTTCAGTGCCGCTAAAACACACCCTGCCTGACAGATACCTCACTTTCAGGAATCCACGGCCTCTATTGTGAGCTCCGTAACAATATAGCCGTTTATTAAAATGACTGCAGCCGTCCTTGTCTTGTGAAGATTAAGTCAAATTTGTTAAGAAAAAGACGAACTATAGTCATCCCTGCCCTTAACAAAAGGCCTTCAGGCATTATGGGTAAATGGTTAAATCGCTCTCCAGAGTGAGTCATTTAAGACCACTCTGCTAACAAAGGAGTTCTCAAATTCATATTCACTTAAGTACTGGACATGGCTGAAAGCTTTACACACATACATCATAACAGACATGGTGTATTAACAGCCATTCAAAGCATTTAAGAAACACTACATGAGTACTTCGCTTGTAGAAGAGCACCATATCAAACGTGTTACTCAAAATAAATTTAATGTAAATAAATAACTTTAAATAAACTTTAAACTAAATCAGGGATTGTGTCTGTGTGCATCCTTGAAAATGGCCCAGGGGGCCCAGATTTGGGCCAGAGCACATAATGTGCATGTAACCTAAATAAGCCAGTGACTGGACTTCCTGCACCAGGGTGAAGACGTCGGTACACACTGGAGCGAGGTCACTGTAAAACGGAATTAGCAGCAAGATTTACTGCATCCACTCAAGGAAAAAAAGGCGATCCGTTACTCTCTACTTTGTTCTACCGGGAGTATTATATCCCAAGACTGATAAACAAAACTGACAGGGCGGGGGTGGAGGGGGGGGCAAAGTCAGGGACGAGGCAGAGAGTTTGGGGGCATCTCACCCCACGAGCCGGCCGCCATCCCTGCAGAAACTCCCACTTTGAAGATTTAAGTACCCTTTCGGAAAAAAAATGTTTCTTTAAACTTGACCTCTACATCCACACCTTGCTGTCCAACAAAACAAATTCCGCACCTGAAAAATGGTGATCGGCCTCCGAAACGCGGCACGGGGGAGTATCGCTGCTCCCAGGAATGTCTTATGAAAACATCAGGGAGGACTGGCATTTTGTTTCTCTTCAGCTTCCTCCATCGGGCCGATGAGGTTTCTCCCATTTGGCTTGCTGTAACATTATTTCTGCCTTTATGCTTCTGCTTTTAACATAAAAACATGCAGTTTTTCCCCCATAACCCTACAAGAGCAGTAACTGTGCATTGAGTCCCTGCGACTTTCACAGTGATGACAGCCACGTCCCTGGTGTCAGCCCACCATGGGGACACCACACATGACACAGACATTCCTGCATCGGGATGGCCAATGCACACTGCGGTCCGCTGGGGGGCACAGCCATGGCTGCTGGGATCGCACACTGCGGTCCGCTGGGGGGGCACAGCCATGGCTGCTGGGATCGCACACTGCGGTCCGCTGGGGGGGCACAGCCATGGCTGGTGGGATCGCACACTGCGGACCACTGGGGGGCACGGCCATGGATGCTGGGATCGCACACTGCGGACCACTGGGGGGCACGGCCATGGATGCTGGGATCGCACACTGCGGTCCACTGGGGGGCACGGCCATGGATGCTGGGATCGCACACTGCGGACCACTGGGGGGCACGGCCATGGATGCTGGGATCGCACACTGCGGTCCACTGGGGGGCACGGCCATGGATGCTGGGATCGCACACTGCGGTCCACTGGGGGGCACGGCCATGGATGCTGGGATCGCACACTGCGGTCCACTGGGGGGCACGGCCATGGATGCTGGGATCGCACACTGCGGTCCACTGGGGGGCACGGCCATGGATGCTGGGATCGCACACTGCGGCCCACTGGGGGGCACGGCCATGGATGCTGGGATCGCACACTGCGGCCCACTGGGGGGCACGGCCATGGATGCTGGGATCGCACACTGCGGTCCACTGGGGGGCACGGCCATGGCTGGTGGGATCGCACACTGCGGACCACTGGGGGGCACGGCCATGGATGCTGGGATCGCACACTGCGGTCCACTGGGGGGCACGGCCATGGATGCTGGGATCGCACACTGCGGACCACTGGGGGGCACGGCCATGGATGCTGGGATCGCACACTGCGGTCCACTGGGGGGCACGGCCATGGATGCTGGGATCGCACACTGCGGTCCACTGGGGGGCACGGCCATGGATGCTGGGATCGCACACTGCGGTCCACTGGGGGGCACGGCCATGGATGCTGGGATCGCACACTGCGGTCCACTGGGGGGCACGGCCATGGATGCTGGGATCGCACACTGCGGTCCACTGGGGGGCACGGCCATGGATGCTGGGATCGCACACTGCGGTCCACTGGGGGGCACGGCCATGGATGCTGGGATCGCACACTGCGGTCCACTGGGGGGCACGGCCATGGATGCTGGGATCGCACACTGCGGCCCACTGGGGGGCACGGCCATGGATGCTGGGATCGCACACTGCGGCCCACTGGGGGGCACGGCCATGGATGCTGGGATCGCACACTGCGGCCCACTGGGGGGCACGGCCATGGATGCTGCTCCCACCGCTGATTATTAAGGAATGTGCCAGCTGTTGGACATAATGAGGTGCTACCTCCCCTCCTCTCCATGCTGGGAGGGGCATCTCTGCTGCCACACCTCCCTCCTCCCTTGCTCCTTCTCTCCATCAGTGGGCTAGAATTCCTCCAGATCATCACTCTGACCTCAGGGCGTACCGATGGGAACATGGCTGGAATGTGAGGAGGAAGGTCTGACTGGGCAGGACCTCTGTGTACCTGGAAAAGCTTGTGTGTGTGTGTGTGTGTGTGTGGGGGGGGGGGTCACTTGATGTGCCAGGCTACATTTAGTGGGCGCCTCTTAGCATCACTTTGGTAACACTTTTCTTGAGGGGACACAAATACTTTGTAGTAACTCACCACTGAAGAACAAATGTAGTTATTACTTAAGGTGAAAGATGCGTCATGTTTCATAAATAATGAGCATACATGAGATCAGTATTTCACTTGTGTTATTCATTACTTGATTCTTCAATAGTTCCTTAGTAATTCCTTCAGTAGCTGACAAAGGTTTATGAAATTAACAGGTAAGATACAGGGTAAAAGCTTTGGATAAATGATGCGTCACAATTCATTA
Organism: Brienomyrus brachyistius; assembly: GCF_023856365.1. NCBI lineage: Eukaryota > Metazoa > Chordata > Actinopteri > Osteoglossiformes > Mormyridae > Brienomyrus > Brienomyrus brachyistius. The sequence goes on from NC_064543.1 coordinate 26,959,355, forward strand.
ATGATGAACAAGTATAAGATCAGCATTTTATATGTGTTATTCATTATTTGTTCCTACATTACTTCCTTCAGTGGTTCCTTAAGTGTTTCATAAAGGTTTGCAGAATTAACAGATACAGCAACAAATATAGTACTTGCTTGAGATAAAAGATGATGACAATTCGTTAATGATGAACAAACATGACATCCCTTTGTAACTAACACGAAGTTTGTGGTTAATTAATACATAAGTAATAGCATAATACTAAATTTTTGTGCCCCCTCAAATGCTACCATCATTTCCCACATCTCACTTACAGCTTCAGTCTGTCATTAAGAGAAAATTGCAGCTACATACTGAAGAACTGTCCAACACAGCATTCTGTGGTCCACAAAATTAATGTAGTCTAGCCAAAACTTCCAATACTCAGACATGAATAATTTAAAATAGTACCTCATATAAAAACGTTTTAAAAGTCTGAGCAATAAGAGAAAGTGAATTTATTTTCTTTATGTTTGTGACTCCCAGCTTTCTGCAGCAAACCAGATGTATGCGGATCCCATTGAATTTATTGCCGGATGCGACTCAGAGAGGCGGTCGTCTCAGTTCCTTTCCCAGAGATAAAGCAGGGGCTTTATCGTGTAACCTCACATTCACGCTGGAAAAGAATGGAATGAAAACACTAGCCTGTCTCTCCCTCTTATTTACATTTTCCCAAGGCCCTTGCCATGGAGAGAGTGAGCAGGCGGGCGAGCTGGGTCTCCGGGAGAGGAGAGCAGCGGAGCATCGGGGAAGGAGCCTAGCACTCCTAGAGCCGACCCAGAATACACAGCCCTAGAGATCCTTGGAGCACCAGGATCTGGGTCCACTTTCGTAGAGCGCCCATCTAGCAAAGCCCCATTAAAAGGAGTGGGGAGTTTCCTTCTGCAGGAAGTGGGGAGATATGCAGAAAGAGCAGCACCAAAAATCAAATGGATGCATCATTTCCAGAAACGAAGGAGGGCGCTTTCCACAGCATGCCTTAATGGGGGGACAGGTCACGTGACGCGTCAGTGCTCCCGCGGTATCAGATCTCAAGGTCAAGGGGAAACCAGCGGTCAGTGTGGCTCCGGACATACAAACAGAATCCTGAGACAGTCACGGTTCTGCCACAAACTGTTTATCTAACCTGGCTGAGCTTATGCCAAAACCAAATGCTCATCAAAAACCAGAAACGTAAAACATGGAAAAATACTGACAGCCTTATCTGATACACCTACATCGAAGATAAAACTATTTTATCTCAGGTCGGGAAATTTTAATACCACAACAGTGCGGTAGGGGGTAGTGTGTAAATCAAATGTCAGTGTGGACACATTTGTGCTGACAGGAGTTTGAAACACCTCAGCAGCTCGTGTCAGCCTGCAGTGGGAGGCTTGTTCCTGACTAACAGCCGACGTGTGGAATCAAGGAGCATCATTAGACTGCTAAACGCTACTTTACGTTTATAAATCCTACTCACTGCATGCATACACTTCTTGGCCTGTTCATTCAACTGTCCAGTATCGTCTAGGATCCTACAGGCGTGGATTCATCAAGATTTGCCTTAAGGATTTCCTGGTGGCTTTAACGAACCTGGCCTTTTCCCTGCCTTACTTCATGGTGAATTCCCCTACACTGACCACATCCTTTGTGTTTATTGCATCAATCTCTGTGATCTGGTGAATATCCCACGGCACTGACCATTCCTGGGATGCTAGATCCACCATGTCTGGCACCAACAGTCATACGTTTACAATCACACGTCAGGTGTTTTGCACACTCTAACAATGTGTCCAACATTAGCCCAATCTCTCGACCCTCTCTGAGTGTTTTATTTCTTGAGATGCAGCCTCATGGTTCTCTGTTTGTAGGAACACGTGTTTGAATTTTAGCCGCGATGTCCCACAATCCACTGTGGGACAGCGTTACACTAATATCCACTGTGATATGGTTAGGGCTACGGTTACATTTATCCTTATAAAAGTTGTGCGTCTTGCCAGAGGTCCTGCACGTTAACAGATGAGAGCTGACATTGGGTGACCTCACTCCTGCCCTAAATGATCCTTTTCAGCTCCTTTCTGAACCTCTCTCACAGGCCTCTCTCACAGGCTGCTCTCACAGGGCTCTATCACAGGCCTCTCTCACAGGTCTCTCTCACAGGCCGCTCTCACAGGCTGCTCTCACAGGTCTCTCTCACAGGCCGCTCTCACAGGCTGCTCTCACAGGCCTCTCTCACAGGCCGCTTTCACAGGCTTCTCTCACAGGCCTCTCTCACAGACTGCTCTCACAGGCCGCTCTCACAGGCCTCTCTCACAGACTGCTCTCACAGGCCTCTCTCACAGGCTGCTCTTACAGGCCCCAGGAAGCCATGCCCAGTGGCCTGGGGCCAGCACATCTGCTGGCGGACTCAGCCCCGCACCCACTGTAATCATCTCCTAAACAGGAAGCAGCTCACCCCGACAAGAGTCGACAAGGCTGCCACAGATTCAGTGTGATTTACCCATCATGAAACCCTCATAAAGAGAGTGTAGCTGCGCAATTCTAAAACCGCAGTGAAGGTTAAAAAGCTCAGTAAGTCCATCCACATGATCTAATACAGGGAGGCTATCCCAGGTAATGCAGAGCAAGGGAATCACAGGGCAGGCATTCTCTTACAGGGAGACCTTAATACTTAACTGCATGTCTTTTGACTGTGGGAGGAAACTAGAGTTCGTGAAAAAAAACAACAGAGAAATATGCAAACTCTCAACATACAAGGAGGGGAGGGACTGAACCCCCCAAACCCAGAGGTGTGAGGCAACATTGGTACCCACTGAATGTCTGTGGCACCATGGCAGCTAAGCAACCCTGTCCATAAACAAAAACCCATCCATCCATCCATCCATCCATCCATCCATCCGCTTATCCTGGGCAGGATCATAGGAAAGTCCAACAATAAAAATGCAAAATCGAAGATCAACTGGACATTTCCTGGCTCCCATCAAAAATCTCAAAGAGGCAAAAACCTTCTCTGTTCACCTCTGTGCTCAGCTTCAACCCCTAGGAGGGAAACTCCTTCAGGATTTGCCAAGGTGATAATGTCTGGAGCCCCCTCCGGTCCACAGTGTCTCCCTGTGAAAACCCCCAGCGACATCGCATGAAATGGTCCCCCCTTCCGGCCCCAAACCAGCCTCCCAAAGGAACCCAAATGGGGTCTTAATCACCACAGCACTAAAACAAGACGTCGCGCAAAATAAAACCACGTAATTATGAGAACTGCACCAAACGGGGCGTGGGGGGAGGGGGGCGTGTTTTGTCATTGTGGGACGTGGCGACTGGGCCACCATAATCACTGCAGTATTGATGGCGGCACAGAAAGGGCACTAATTGCACAGGAGCGATGGAGACATAATAGGTGATACACCTGGGCGCGGCAGCACAATGCACCCGCCAAAAACAACATTTCCCGCATGCTACGGAACACCATCGCTCATTTTCAGGCAATTACCGTCTGTCTTTGTCAACAGTTTTAATAACCTCCATCATTTCCAGAAGACTTTAGCCTCGGTTAAATAATTTGGGCTCTTTAATATGCAAATGCGCAGCTCACATGCGCGGGTGAAGTGGTGCCGCTCCTTTCAGCGCGTCGGTGCATTGTCGAGCACCTGCATCTCAGCGAAGGATCGCTCTAATTGACACCTAATGCCATTCATTATTCCACTTAGTGAGCAAAGCCTATCAGTCACCTGTAGACACTCCTCCAGGTCGGGGCCCAACTTGGCCACATCAGGCCCCGCAGCAGGCAGGAATGGGGCAGGGGGCTAGAGCAAATGTTCACTGGGTGGGGGAGGGGTGGGGGCACATCATCATATTGGCCGCTGTGTTGGGAAGGGGTCTCACAGTTCTGTATACCTAGCTGACGTTAACACTAATGATACTGGTAACGCCACTGAACTGAGGTAGCAGGAACTTCAAAATGTGAAGGATTCAGCCCCCAGTGATACAAATGACAGCAACCATAACATGTTTGTCTGCAAAACGAAGTGCATAGCTATGAGCTCCACTGTGTGCTCCTATCAACCGATGCGTTGCCACAGATAAAGGTCTGCTGGACATCATATCTTTGTAAATGTCCCATCCAAGATCAATCTCACCCTTTGAGAGCCCTGAATCAACCAGTTAGCGTACAGTGGCTGTATGTGACTCCATGTGCTACTAATGCTGGTAAAATAGCACAGGGCTGTGAAATTCTTAGAAAAACTTACTAGAAGCTTGTAGCACATAAAAGATTAAGAATGACAGTTTGGCGATTGGTGGGGGGGAGTGGGGCTGGATCTCCATTGTAAGGGAATTCTCCTGTCCTCTGTGATTAGCCAGTGACTGGAGGAGGGGCTACGGGGTCCCCCCGCCCCCACCCCCGACAGCCCCCCCCCCCCCCAGTATCAGGGCTTATGAAACAGCAGCATGCAGCGATGGCACTAAATTATAAATCTGAACAAGTATGGAAGCGGCCAGCAGACGCTCAGGGACAGGCCCAGGTGTGGGGGGCGTAACCTGGAGGAGGAAGAGAAAAAATAAATAATAATAATAATAAATAAATGAATGAATGGTTAAAGTTGACCCAAACGTACCAAGGAGTGATGAGGAGCCAAGACTAGCCCTCTCTGAGAGCCCCCAAATCTGCGATCTCCTCCGAGCCGGAGACGGGCAGCTGGCGGAACAGCTGGTCACGGGATTAATGTCAGAAGAATGAAATTAAAGGGAACATATGTCCGAGGCCGAGGTGGCGGGCGGCACTGTGCAGCGCCTGTGCCCAGCAGATGCCACGTGTGCAGCTGGAGGGGGCGGGACCTGCAGCAGCCGCCTTGCGCAACGCTGACCATCGACCGCAAAAGATCACGTCTGGCTTAATGCTCGGACATCCAAACGAATCGGGAGGCGCGAGAAAGTCAACAAGCCAAGGAAGAGGAAGATGGATGACAGTCGCAAAAAACATGAACTTGAGGGGGAAGGAAAAATAAAGATCGGCACGCAGCTAAACACGCACCTCCTTCCGATCAGCCAGGAAGGCTGGGGCTCAGGATCGGCCATGATCCGACACTCTGAAGCGAAGGCGTCCTTCAGAAC